>NW_023270854.1:27147496-27152020 GCF_011800145.1 Mirounga leonina | reverse complement strand
GAAAGAAAGAAAGAAAGAAAGAAAGAAAGAAAGAAAGAAAGAAAGAACGAACGAACGAACTGGACAGGACCCTTTGAAGACCAGAGTGCCAGGGTCTTGCCCTGGATTTCAAGTGTGAGAACTGCAGCTCTAAGTGAGTCAAATGCACACCATGATGAGAGGGTGTGCAGGATGGGTTCTCCTCCTCATTTCAACTCTGCAGAGTTCCTTTTCACCTTGGAGCTGCTCTAATTTTTTTCTCACTGAATATGAGATTGCTGTTCACATTAAAACCCACTGCTGGTGACAGACAGACCCAGCACCCGCCGGGGCCGGCAAACACAGTTTAGAGAATCACTTACGCTGCTTGAAGACTTCCAGGGCCCGCTTCAGGGTGCTAAAAAACAAGCACATGTATAGTTTCAGTTCTGGAAATTGGCTGTGCAATCTTATAATGCCACGGCATGCTTCTCTCTGCCCGCATCTCATGGCCTGTCAGCTCAACTTTGCCCGTGAGCTTGGGAAGACCACAAAGGATCAAGACTTTTGCCATTCACTTTCCTCTTTCTTACTCTCTCAATCTCAGGCACAAGCATTATACATTCTCCACTGTCCACCCGGGTACAGCAAGATGCCAAAATTCCTTATGCTTCATTTCCCCCAATGGTATTACAGGAGTTATGGTCCCTTTCTCATAAGAATACCGGTCCTTCGGTAAGATATGATAATGAGAAATATGGATACAAGCCAATAAAGGAAGGGTTCAAACTCTGGCTCCTGATCGCCCCCTGTTTCATTCACTCATCAATCATTTGTGCTTATGGAACATAAACTATGAGCCAGGTGTTGTGGCAGATGTTAATGATTCAATGGTACAAGACAGACACAGTCCCAGACCTCACACTCCAATGGGGGAGACAGACATTAACACATTGTATTAGTGTTCTATTGCTGAATAACAAATTACCACAAAATTAGCAGCCTAAAACAACACACATTTATTACCTCACGGTTTCAGTGGAGAAAGACCCTGACTCATTTTTCACACCTTCTCTTGATCTCCCCCATCCTCTTACGGCCCATGGCTCCTCCTTCCTTGGAGACCCCTTGCCTATGGTTTGAGTTCTCCCCATCCTATACTTCTTTAAGTAAACCTCCTTCTGGGGTCACTTGGCCCTGGGAATGTTCTTGCTCAGGCTGCCTTCACAGAAGCAGATCTCACTGGGCTCATTCCAGCCACTCAGGTAGGAATGGAACTCTGTGAATTCACGGTCCCCCAGCCACAACAGCATAAGATCATGGATCATTTCCTATATGTATATATGTGTGTGGCAAGTTTTGCTATTTTGCAAAGTAAAAACCCTCGTCTTTTCCAGCTGGCCACTTCTAGCTCTCACTTTTCCTGCTCTGTTCATTTATCCCAAAAGAAAGGATTCTTATTTCTCCATGCCTTTTCTCACACAAACATTTCCAATTATTACAAAGATATCAAGCAGAAAAACGTAACTGCACATTCTCCATTCACCTTACCCATCTTATGATACAATTTTTCAAGGAACACAATGTACTAGAAAGTGTCCCTATCAAACAAGTATGCCAGTGGTCCAGAGGGACAAATGAGCATCACTGAAGCACAGACTTACTACTGGAATTAGTAAGAAAGGCAGAGGGTTATGGCAGCAGGTACAACCGGAAGTCCTTCTCCATGGCGAGTTGTGGACTTGAAATCCAGCCTTACCCACAAATTGTTCAGGGTCTAAAATTTTTCCCCACCCTAAGCCACTGGCTGAAGGGCCACTAAAAAGGCAGTCCAAATCCCTCTTTTGTTTGTCATTAGGTTTCTTGTCTCCCATCATCACTTAATTGCTATTTCCCTTGTTCAGGACATGATGACAATCCGGAGAGAGAATCGGAACGTTGGGGGTAGTGGCCTAGCAATGTCCATCTCCTCTTCTCCCTAGTGTTCTTCACTGTGGGAAGAGAAAATATTCTACCACCCTTTTAAATAAGCGCTTTGGCCTTAAACCCTAATGTGGCCCATTAGAGACCTGAGTCTCTCAATGTGGTCCAGGAGATGAAAAGTTCTAACTAGTCCACAGAGAAGCGAGTCTTGCACTCTTATCGAGGGCCCCTTCCTAAAGATCATCCTAGAGGTGACAGAAACAGAAGTCACCCAAATGACCTTTCTTTTTTTTTTTTTTAAGATTTTATTTATTTATTTGACAGAGAGATAGAGAGAGAGCACAAGTAGGCAGAGCTGCAGGCAGAGGGAGAGGGAGAAGCAGGCCCCTTGCTGAGCAGGGAGCCCGACTCAGGACTCGATCCCAGGACCCTGGGATCATGACCTGAGCTGAAGGCAGACGCCTAACAGACTGAGCCACCCGGGCGCCCCCCCAAATGACCTTTCATATCGACCTTGGAGACACCGTTGCCACAAATCATTTCCCGTTGCATCTTTCACTCTGAGGTACACTCTAAGAAGGAACACTGACTGGCTTTTGTCACAGAACACAGAGAACGATGCTAGAGGCTCTCTATGAATCTACTAAGTTATAGGTCAGATGTCTAAGAATATAATAAATATCATTTTGGATCAGGGCGCCTGGGTGGCTCAGTTAGTTAAGTGTCTGACTCCTGGTTTGGGCTCAGATCCTGATCTTAGGGTCCTGGGATCAAGCCCCACAACAGGCTCCACACTCAGCTGGGAGTCTGCCTGAGATTCTCTCTCTCCTTCTCTCTCTGCCTCTCCCCCACCATGCTTGCACTCTCACTCTCTCTCTCTCTCTCAAATAAATAAATAAATCTTTAAAATATATATATCATTTTAGATCAGACTCATTCTGCTAAATATCAGAGAGCTCAATAAATATCAATACAGGAGCCTGTATGACCGCCCATGAAGCCACCAGCCCTGTAGATGAGAGAGTGTTCCTAAAGCCATATCTGTATTCAGTGAGTGACGGAAGAATAAATAAGTACAGAAACCTCACATCACTGGTGAGAACTATAAAATGGTGCAAAGACAATCTCTCAGAGTTGTCACAAACAGCGTGCATGCATGTGTGCATTTGCCTAAGCCCTTCTATTAAATGTCTAGTATAAAATTACATATAGTATAATCTTCCTGATGAAAAAGTATACATAGAAAAAGACTTCAAAGAAAATCTAGAAAGTTTTACTAATGGGTTGTGGCTTCATAGTTCATTGGAGCCTTCTTTCTATTTTTCTGTATTTTTCATAACTGGAAATAAGGGGGAAAAAAGAATTATAAACTGTTTTCACCCAATACACGTCACCCCACTGGCCAGCTCTGTCTGCCGAAGCAATGGGGGCTCCTGGCAGTACTGGTCGACCAGGAACCCGGAACGAAGCGTGGCACCTACTTGATCTCCAACTGTCCACATGGCTTCTTCCTGGAGAGGTTGAGAAGGTCTTTGCCATATTTCTCTTCAATTGATGCCCTAAGGGGAACAGAAGAGAGAGCTCTGAGTCCTTCTTGGTACTGATTCTTAGTTAAAACACATGGCACTCCCTTCGAGGGCAAAACTGCACCTCTGACGGGAGAAGCTCAGATACAACACCATTCTCTAAAATGCAGAAGTCCCTCTACTCAACAGGAAGAACTGCGAGAAGACCAGTGGTCTTCACCTCTAAGTCGCCAGCCTGGACATCACGGGCAAAACCAGACATGGCCCCCTGACCAGCACAGGCTAGGGCATTATAGACTAACTATTCAAAACTATGACCCAAGGATTTATATACCAAAAATTGATTTTTATTTATATTTATATACATATACTTAAGTGGCGTAAGAGATACTTCCACCAAATGCCGCACTCCTAAGGCCCACCCCTCCTCCCATGTTCTCGAGGAGTATCCTTTTAACCATTCTATAGAGTTCCTCATTCACAGTCAATTCAAAGATGCAGCTAAACTGTAGCAACGAGAGGGATAGAATATAAACTCTGCTGTTGGCAGGTCTCACAAGAACAACAGATCGTTACTTGGTGTAGTATGGTCTGTCTAATGTGCCAAATATCCCCATTCTCCCATCACTTACAGTGTCCCAGGTACTGCAGCAGGAACACTGCAGTGGGTTCCGGGACCTGATTTTCCTAGGTTTGAAACCAGATCTATCCTTTCTTAGCTGTCTGACCTTAGGCAAGTTACATAACCTCTCTGAGCCTCAGTTTCTTCAACTGTAAAATAAGGATGATAAAACTTACCACACAGGGTTATTAGGAGAACGAACAAGATGATGTATGCAAAATATATGGTAGCTTATATATGTATCTGGCAAGCCTTCAATAACTGGCAGCTATTAATATAATCTCACTTAATTGCCTCTAGCTACTCGCTGCAGGATGATGATCCTCATTTTTATATTCCTTGTTTCCTGCTCATATCAGGAGCTTGGTTTGTAAGCTGGCCCCATCCGGGGTTCTAGGGGTGAGAGAGTCCATGGGCTTGAGTACCAGGGACAAAATAGGTTCATTTCAGGGGCACCTGTGTGGCTCAGTTGGTTAAGTGGCTGCCTTCAGCTCA
>NW_023270854.1:26940842-27147486 GCF_011800145.1 Mirounga leonina | reverse complement strand
AGGGGCACCTGTGTGGCTCAGTTGGTTAAGTGGCTGCCTTCAGCTCAGGTCATGATCCCAGGGTCCTGGGATCAAGCCCCACGTCGGGCTCCCTGCTCAGCAGAAAGCCTGCTTCTCCCTCTCCCACTCCCCTGCTTATGTGCTCCTCCCCCCTCTTTCTCTCTCTCTCATGTGTGTGCTCTCTTTCTCAAATAAAGAAATAAAACCTTAAAAAAAAAAAAAAAGATTCTTTCTCTTTCTCTTGGCTCCCCCAACTTGTGTGCTCTCTCAGTCTCTTTAAAAAAAAAAAAAAAAAAAAAAAACCCTAAATAAAATTGAATAAAATAATAGGGCAGTGATGTTTGTTAAACTTTTGTTTTATGCATGCGTGTGCTGGGTGGCAGTGTAAATTTTTTTTATTTCCTTTTTCTTTAAAAAACTTTATTTTTTAATTTTTATTTTATTTCTTACTGAGGGTTACATTTTAAAAAAATGTGGACACCACTGATTTCCATCCCCATCCCCATTGTGTCAGGGGTCTCTTGGATGGTCCTGCCTGGGCAGCAGAAGCTTCAGTCAGTAGACAATGGCTCCTCATAGATGTATGGCAAGGCTAGTTCACCCCCAGGAGAAAATGTATAAAAGCCCTACCTGGAGAAGGAACACAAAAAGCGAGGGATGTTCTGCAATCTGTGTATCTTGCAGTTGTGAAACGCCTATTTGCCAGCTACCTTGTCAGAGCTCTGCTGAAGAAAGGAGGAAGCCCACCTCCGGTGCCCATTAGGAGAAAGGAAAGGTGTAACTTGGTGTCACCACTGCCAACCAGCTTGGGTAGAAGAGGGAGGCTGGTCCCTCAAAGGAGGAGGTGCAGTGACCAGCTCCCTGGAGCCTGAGAGTGGACACACCTCTCCCCACCCACCCCTCCTGATATGCACCGTGTGTCAGGGCTCCAGTTCCCTGGGGACTTTCAAAGAGTTTAGGGAGAGAGGCCTCATCATCCAGGGTGGACAACCATAGAAATGTGATGTTGGGCGCCTGGGTGGCTTAGTCGTTGAGCGTCTGCCTTCCGCTCAGGTCATGATCCCAGGGTCCTGGGATCGAGCCCCACATCGGGCTCCCTGCTCAGCGGGAAGCCTGCTTCTTCCTCTCCCACTCCCCCTGCTTGTGTTCCCTCTCTCGCTGTGTCTCTCTCTGTCAAATAAATAAATAAAATCTTAAAAAAAAAAAAAAGTAGTGTGATATTACCCAATGTTCTCTCGAGAAGAAAATAAAAACACTTGATGGAAAAACACGTTGATGTCTGGATCTCCAAGTTATAAACCTTTTACTCACTGTGTTACAAATAGAATCTGTTCAGGGGCGCCTGGGTGGCTCAGTTGGTTAAGCGACTGCCTTCGGCTCAGGTCATGATCCTGGAGTCCCGGGATCGAGTCCCGCATCGGGCTCCCTGCTCGGCAGGGAGTCTGCTTTTCCCTCTGACCCTCCTCCCTCTCATGCTCTCTGTCTCTCATTCTCTCTCTCTCAAATAAATAAATAAAATCTTTAAAAACAAACAAACAAACAAAAAAAACAAATAGAATCTGTTCATTAGTTTGGGTCCTAGCAACAACCCTGATCTTTGGCCAAAGATCCCTCTAAAGTGTTCTTTCATCCGGAGTCACTGGGAAATTGAGTATTCTGGTGGGATAAGATTTTCCACAAAACTAACTTACCCCATTAAGTATGGAATTAAAAAAAAAAAAATCCTATCTATTAAAAAAAGAAAAGGAAATGAAAAATCCTCTAAACTGGCATGGACTGCCCTGAACACCCCCTGCCCTCTGGAATGCTGTGACCCACCCCCCTCTTTCTCACTCTGTGGCCATGGCGACCCCACTCCACCCCACCCGGGTCTCTGAATCAGGTAAGTCATGCTCATCTCCACCTGCAAGCTTGCTGTCCTCCCACAGACACCTAGCTACTCCTCCATCTATCAAATCCACACCACCCTCCGAGGGCCCCTCAAAGGTCCTGTCTGCCCCTCTTTATACCGGTCTTTCACAATCTCCCTCTCCCATGAGGTTTTTAGTGCTATGCGTGTCACCTCACTGGATTTTATGATAATTTGTTTGCTGTTTCATTCATAAATCTCATCTGTCACAATGATTTCTAAGAACTTCAGGACAGAAATATCATTTACTTCTTGGGTATCATCCCATAACCTAGAGCAGAGGACCTGTGAACCCCTGAAGACAAACAGAAAGCAGTAAATGGTTCCTTTGAGTGGGAGTGCTTTGTCTCCCCCTCCGTCTTCAAGGAAGAACAGCGTGTACCTCTCTTTCAAAAAGTCTTCAAACTCTTTGCAGTTCTTGCGGCCGTTGTTCAGGTGCTGAATGATGCAGTCGTAGCCTGTGGTGCTGAGGATGTCTGAGCTCTGGTGAGAAATGACATTGTGTCAGAGTGGGGACAGGGGGGACGGCAGCCCCAGGCCTGCAGAGTGCACAGGGCAGAGCACAGGGGGGAAGCCAGCAGTGGGAAGTTTCTGAAGCACTTCACCTCCAAGACATGTGACCAAAGAGAACAAACTAGAAGAAGTTAAGTGTGTATGCAGCCTTGGCAGAATTGTCAAAGTTATGAAACTAAAGGGCCATGAATCAGGAAGTGATGGGATAGAGAGAGCACATGGATGAGGGAGCTGGCCGGGTTCTGTCCCTCCCTGGGCCCCCACCCAGAACCAGAACCAGGGCTACACAGTTTTCCCTTTGTCCTTAAACTTGTCACAGAGCTTGACACGGATGTCTCTTCCCACAACCAATAAGCCTGGTCTGCAGGGGGAGGGTTGAGGGTATCCCTACAAAAGGGCAAGTAGCTCTGAGCCAGGAGCCAGGCCCCAGGAGCGGAGAGGGGGCCCGCTTCCCACCGGGAAACATGAAGGGGAACCAGCATGACCCACCACATGGTCACTGGCTGGCTCCAGTTTGGGCGGGAGGGGAGATAGGAATGTGTTTTTTCATTTTAAATTAGCAATCTATACTATTTTATTCTACTGTGAGCTCTGAGGTTGGAGGAAGCTATCTAAGTCCCCAAAGCAGTATCCCCAGAGACAGTATATTTTTAAAATCAACATCCCTCAGCCCCTTAAACCAACCAGTCAGGGGCTAAAGAATATCCCCTAAAGTGTCCCCTAATGAGGCTGGTTCCCTGGCTTCTACGTCCAAATGCATACAATAGGTTGCCAGATTCAGACTCCAGTCCCTTAGGGAGGTTAGTTAGGCTGCCCTGGGGTATGCCCTGGGGAGCTCTGAACTCACCCACCCCAGCCCAGCCCAGGTGATCACCCCTTCCCAGCCCCCAGTCAGCTGAGGGGGGTACCACTCTGCCCTTGGTGGTGACTGGGGGCCTCCTGAAGACACCTCTCTACTTAGCCCCGGGCACCAGAGAAGCAGAATTTCTCTCTTCCATTTGCTGCCACTCACACAGCCAGGCCTAGCAGACAGGGTCTCAGGGAGATCCAGCAGGACCAAGGCTTGAGGTTGATTTAACGTGGCATTCAGAAACCTAACTGGCCATAACTCACACTGCATTTTTATTTTTTTTATTTTTTTATTTTTATTTTTTATTTTTAAAGATTTTATTTATTTATTTGAGAGAGAGAGAATGAGAGAGAGCAAGCACATGAGAGGGAGGAGGGTCACAGGGAGAAGCAGACTCCCCGCCGAGCAGGGAGCCCAATGCAGGACTCGATCCAGGGACTCCAGGATCATGACCTGAGCTGAAGGCAGTCGCTTAACCAACTGAGCCACCCAGGCGCCCTCACGCTGCATTTTTAAAGATGGATTATTATCGGAATAGTCAATTCTACACATATAATTACATCTAAGTAAGAAATGCCTTTAATTCTATGAATTCTGGCTGTTGTTTCAGCATAGATTTAGGCCTCGGGAAGCCTAAGGAAACAACCTCCACCAAAGCTTCATTCCTCTCCCCACCCCTCCATACACACTTCTGTCTCAGCCAGGTAGGCTTCTTACAGTCACCTGCAATGTAGTGCTCAGCAGCAACTCTAAGACAATGTCTGCATTATCCCCTCCTGAATCCAAATCCAGCCCCTCAACCCCCAAGTTTTCTGGAAGCCTCCTCTGAGCAGCCCCGATGCCCCCTCCCCTGGGCTCTCAGAGCGCCCTGCCTCTGAATTTGCTGTTCGTTATCTACCACATGAGGAACCTTGCTGTCCCAACCCTTCACAAGTTCCTGCAACTTCTTCCTAGTCTGGGGCCACTCCTACACACACACACACACACACAACCAACCAAACCATCTAGCTTCATATGATGCACACCAAAGGTCTGCAGTAAAATTCTGTAGGATGAAAATGCCTCTTGTGTTCCAGCCAGATGCATCCAAGGAGAAGGATGAAAACAGACTCTGGAGTGAATGAGTGAATGCATGGATACACAGGGCCACAGTCAATGCTGGTCTGTAGACAGAAGTGCTTTGCCCTTCCCAGAGAAAAGCACTTGGGTTCTCTGTCTTATGATATTCATTTGAAAAAGGTACTTTCCTTTTTCTTAATGAAAGGTGCAGACACTCTTTGGGCTGGGCAGGAAGGATTGGAGGTAGACCGGGGTTTCATGGAAACACACCAGATCACTAGGACTCCTGGCTGTCAGCCTTAAAAAAACAGAACTGCTGCTTCAGAGCAGAGACTGGGATACAGAGGCGACCAAGAAAGGAAACCCCCAAGGGTTTGGAGGCCAAGTAGGATAGAAGACTGCATGAGCACCGAGATGGCATCACAAATCTGCCATCAGAACTGATAACCCCATAACCCCAATATCCCCAGCTGGGTAAACGGAGCCCTCTACACAATATCCCTGACTTCCCTCCCCCAGCTTTTCCCACACTGGTCTCTTCCCTGACCTCCAAATGAACAGTTTATGTTTCTACCCCAGGACTTTTACACATGCTCCTCCCCCGCCCCCGCCCCCAGTGGGAATGCCATTTCCTCCTCTTCACTTAAGTCTCACCTCTGCTTCAGAGCCAGTTCAAATCCCATTTCCTCTCTGGAGTCTTCCTCAAGTAATCCCTCTACAGTCGTCTCTTCCTCTTCTGACTACCCAGAGTGTTTAATGCCCATTCCTCTATTTGGCTCTTATTCTGTATTATTTTATGTCTTTAGTTAACATCTTTTTAAAAATTAGTTAACTTCTTCAAGATTTCTGGATTACACCCAACTTTTATCACCCACAGCAGCTTCCACTTTAATGGTGTTTGAGAAATGTCTGTTAATTATATGCCAACTACAGACAAGATACCAACAAGGTTACAAAGCCCTCATTAGAGTTCTCGCAACCAAGGAGCCTATTGTTCACTTAGGGAGTCAGTAAAAGACAATTACATAAAATAAACGTGCATGCACAGGAAAATGAGAGATTAAAACAATATACAAGACTATAAAGAGAAAATATGTAATGAATGAGGTAGAGAAGAAAGATTAGGCTTGGGTCATCAGAAAGAGAAGAAATAAGATTTAAACTGAGTCTTTTAGAGTGACTGGGATTCACACGAAAAATCAGAAGATATTTCAAACCAACTGATAGTGAAGAAAATGGTATATCAACATTTATGAGATGCACCAAAATAGTGCTTAAAGGGAAACTTAGAGCTCTAAATGCTTATATAAGAAAAAAAAGTTTCTAAAATTAATGATCTAAGACTTCACTTAATGGAACTAGGAAAAAAGAATGAATGAAATCTGTAGTAAGTAGAAGGAAGGAAATAAAAGTAGTGGAACACAATGACACAGAAATGGACCAAGAAAAAATGTTCATGAAAAATTGCTTACCTTCCCGGGGAAATTCAAATTAAAGTCACAGTAATATCTATTTCATGCCCATGCCCACTAGAGCAGCTAAAATTAAAAAGTCAACATTGAATGTAAGCAGGAATGCTGAACTACGGGAACTCTCATGCATTGCTGATGGGAGTATAAAAACAATACATTTTGAAAAATGGTGATCTCTCGAAAAGATAAATATATACATACCCCATGACCCAAAGTTCCACCCCTCAGCATTTACCCAAGCAAAATAAAACGTATGTCCACAAAAAGACTTGCACGAGAATTGTCATGGGAGCGTTAGACGCAATAACCCAAAACTGGAAACAACTCAAATGTCTAACAACTGATGAAGGGCAAACAATGCGTGGTATATTCATACAATGGGATACTACTCAGCAATAAAAAGACAGAACTCCTGACCCATGAAACCACATGAATGGATCTCAAAAACCTTACAAAATTGAAAGATGCCAGGCACAAAAAGTATGTGCTGTGTAATATCATTGACACGACATTCTAGGACAGGCAGGCAGTCCTAGGACTTATTTCTATGGGAAAATAGATAACAGTGATTGCCTGAGCGAGAAACTGAGGCTGGAGTGGGAAGGGCCCCTCAGGGAATTTCCTGGAACGATGGAAAAGCATACACCCATGTGACCCACAGTCCTATCAAGATCATCCTATAGAGAGGTGTGGGCTGTACAGGTGTGTGCAGTTTTCGAAACTCACTGACCTAGGCATTTTATCTTATGTAAATTACGCCTCAATAAAATTAAAAGGTGAAAAAAAAAATGGATTAGGATGCAGAGGGAGAACGGGCAGGAGGCAGTCAGTAGAAGGAACAGAGGAAGCTAAGCCTTAGAAGTGGACCTGGGCTTGGAGTCCTGGGCGGGGCAGGGAGATGAAAAAGAAGGGAGAGCGGATCCAAGCACCCAACAAACCTCCCCAAGACCCAAAACGTAAGGTTTCATGATGCTCAAATTACAAAGAGGTAAACAGCATTCAGGTTTCAACCAGTGGGTTAGTAGTTAAACCGCAAAGGCATTTCAGTTTTTTTTTTTAATTTATTTATTTATTTGAGCGAGAATGAGAGAGAGAGAGCACATGAAAGGGGGGAGGGTCAGAGGGAGAAGCAGACTCCCTGCCGAGCAGGAAGCCCGATGCGGGACTCGATCCTGGGACTCCAAGATCATGACCTGAGCCGAAGGCAGTCTCTTAACCAACTGAGCCACCCAGGCGCCCGGCATTTCAGTTTTTTTAAAGACAAAAAACTTGTCAGATCCAGCGGTGAGCACATGGGCGCCACATCAGCAGACACGTGAACCAAAGAAGAGGACTAACAGTCTCCTGAGCATGGTAGCAGGCAGCCCAGACCAGGTGGGGCTGTGGGTTCACAGGAGGAAGTCTCTGCGGGCTGCCTGGTGGAGGGTAACCCCACTGCCCACCAGCTCCCCACCCCAGATCTAACACTCAGGTCTGATTCCACTCACTCAGTCCAGGCACATACACGTTTCCTTCCTGCCGGCGCTGAGCCCCCTGCTGCAGGGGCCTCTGAGAACTTGTTCCCTGGCTCCTTTTCCCCCATGGGGCCTCTGGACAGAAGGATGAAGGCAGAGGGGAAGCAGAGAGTACCTGCAGCTTCCAAAGCTGCCATGCGAGCTACAGGTGCTGCGCCAGAGTGTCCCCACGCCTGGTTCTGTGCTGCATCTCACGGCCACCCTATCGGTCACGGTGTCTGCTACACACGGTTTCTCTCCATGGGGGAATCACCCAGGCAGACCCCCAGGTCCCACCCAGACCCGCCGGTTCCGAGCGTGGGGAATCTCCATTGTTTACACTCCTTGCAAGTGACTTCATGCCCTTTGAGAACAGCTGCCACAGCAATGATGACGGACAAGAAAACAATCAGGGTTCCTGCGCAGAGGCGCTGAACACGGAGGAAAGCAGGACGCAGGCGCCCGGCAGACGCGGGACGCAGGAGAACCACTGCTGGGAACGGGCACGAAGAGGGCAGAGGAGGACTCCATGGCTTGCACTTCGTTATGAAACCTCTTTGAGTAAAAAATGCAAATCAGCGTTGATGCCTTCTGGAGGGCCCCACCAGAAGGGGGCGGGGCCGCTGACCTTGGCGTTCAGTACAAAGGCTGCGTTTGGCGGCCACCTGGCGTGTGACGCATCGGCCGGGCGCACTGTGCATTACGGGTCCACCGCAAGGTCCAGAAACACAGCGAGGCGGGAGCTATTTCCATGCTTTACAGCTGGAGAAAATAAGGCGCTAGGAAGTGAGGGTCTTCTGACCACTGCCTCCAACCGCAATGAAAAATGTTAACCCTTAACCAACAATATTATTCAAATCTCTGTCATTCATTAAGAGCTAGACCGCGACAGTCGGCATGGGATACGGACCAAGGAGGCATTCCTGTTAGCTCCCTGTGCTCTCCACGTGGACCTTGCTTTCCTACTTTCTTTCCTATCTCCTTTACCCAAAGAGGTAAAACCAAATGGTTCAAACTCACCTTATCAGCAAGTAAGGATTAATTATTGTTAATTAATATTAAAAATTAGGTCCAATATTCATTGAATGCTTGCTCTATTCCAAAGAGCATACCAACTATTACGCATGGAATGTCCTGTTTAATCCTTATAACAATCCTATAACACAGGTATCATTGTTATCTTCATTTATAGGACAAGAAACTGAGGATCAAAGTCTATATCCGTAAACCACTCGACCACACAGCTTCTCTTCCTGGAGGACGAGGACCGTAGCTAACTTTCTGTCAGTCCACTTCCTAGCAATTCTAAAGATTTTATTTTTAAGTAATCTCTACACCCAAGGTGGGGCTCCAGTTTACAACCTCCAGATCGAGAGTCAGGGGCTCTGCCGACTGAGGCAGCCAGGCATCCCGCCCCCACCCAGCAATTCTACATGGGCACACCCTGGCTTTCATGCCATGCTTGGGTTTGAGTCCAAATTCTACTGTGCCAGCCGTGTGACCTTGAGCTAAGAGCTCAGTCTCCCTTCGTGTGATTTTACAAGGCTGTAAAATGGGGATGATTGTAAGGATCAAATGAGATACTGTGCTTTGAGTTTGTCAAGTGCTTCATAGACTAAAGGAATGAAGGGAGACGCATTCAGATTTCTCAAGACCAGGCCACATGAACAAAAAAGCATATGTATTTGGACCTGTGTGAACTTTTTCCTACGTACCCTATGAGCTATTCAAAAATAAGTATGTCATCATCAGAGGAAGCAGCAGGAATGTGTCAGAGAGACCTCAGCATGAGATAAGGAAACTGCTGTTTTCAGCCATGTGTTCCTAAAACCTAAAGTCAAAGTCATCTCATGGTTGTGTCCTTAAGCCCTCTCTTAAGCCATAACAGGGGACTCTGAAGACAAGAATGAAGCCCACCCCAGTTCCCACTCCAGCGGTGCTCTGCAAGCCCACAGAGTACCTCCTGTGCAATGCCAAACCTTTGCATCAGAAAAAAAAATGATTGGAAGGATTCCAATGTTCAAAGGATTCCAAAATGTTCAAAGCAATTCTCTTCTGGGGCACTGGCGTGGTGCAGTGGGTTAAGCACCCAACTCTTGGTTTCAGCTCAGGTCATGATCTCAGGGTTGTGGGATCAAGCCCGGCACTGGGCTCCGTGCTCAGCAGGGAGTCTGCTTGAGATTCTCTCTGCCTCTCCCTCTGCCCCTCCCCCCACTCTCTCTCCTTCTCTCAAATAAATAAAATCTTTTTTTAAAAAAAGGAAAGCAATTCTCTTCTTACTATTTCTGTATTTTCTAAATTTTCTATAAAATTGCTTTAATAATCTGAAGTCTTTCTCCCTACCTCCATCCCTTAAAGATGGCAAAGGTCTTTTTTTTTTTTTGAGGTCTTTTGTTTCTCCCCCATGTGTTCGCCAGCCCCAATAACAAACGGTCCATAACCACAATGGAAAGTAGAGAAGAGCCCAATGAAGAAGCTGGAGATTTGTAGGAATTTCCGTTATATAAAAAGCAAATGGGGGACGGGGCGCCTGGGTGGCTCAGTCGTTAAGCATCTGCCTTGGGCTCAGGTCAATCCCAGGGGTCCTGGGATCGAGCTCCGCATCAGGCTCCCTGCTTGGTGGGAAGCTTGCTTTTCCCTCTCCCACTCCCCCTGCTTGTGTTCCCTCTCTCGCTGTGTCTCTCTCTGTCAAATAAATAAATAAAATCTTAAAAAAAAAAAAAGTGAATGGGGCTAGATGGGCAGAGGACAGAAGCCAGTATTCCCACCCATGCAAAACAGAAGTTCCACAAACTTTCCCAGGAAAGCCCCAGAAACCCTCAAGCCCAACTCAGCAAGGGCTGGATCTGAAGCAACCATGGAAAATCAGCAGGGTGTGTGAAGGCCACGGGAACCCGGCCAGTGCCTTGCCCTGCTCTCAGTGCAGGCCGAGCAGCTGATGCTGATTTTTGTGCCAAAGCCCCAAATGGTGCAGACTCCACCCAGCAGCAGGCTGCTGGCAAGGACATGAAGACCAGAACAGCAACAGGCGACTGACCCTAGGTACCATCAGAGCTTCCACAGTAAAAACTGAAAGAAATAAAGGTTATGCACGGTTCTAAAGTCCTGTAAATGCCCTTCACCTCCAGGGTAACACCCTTCCCACCTTCTCACTCCAGGCAGGCAAAACTATCAGAAACTGCCATGATTTCTAGATATACAAGTATCTACTTGGAAAACCAGATATTTTATCAAGCAAAAAGCTAGGAACTGAATTACTTTTTTTTTTAAAGCATTTGCTTTCGTATATGTCAATAATAACCACGTAAGAACGTAACTTAAAACACAAAGTCCTATTCACAATGCCAACAAGACATATAAAATACCTAGGAATAAGCCTTTTTGAAGGAAAACTATAAAACATTACCAAAAAATACAGACAAAATTCACAATACGTCTAGAAACATATCCTAGTCCCAGATGGAAAAATCTCATATGGGAAAGATTCAGTTCTCCCCAAGTAAATCTATAAAGTTAAAATCATTTCAATCAGAATCAAGATCTCAATGGGGTTTCTTTTTAAATTTAACTTCATTCCAAAGCCCACCTAAAAAGAGTAGGTGAATGAAAATAGCCCAGAACATGTCAGAAAGATAAGTAATGAGTAAGGACTTAGCCTACCATATAAAAAGCAGTGTAAAGTAAGAAAAATTTTAAAAGTGTGGTACTGACATTGAGAATTGATACTCAGGTAAACAAAATACAAATAACAGTCCAGAAATGGTTTTATGCACACAGGGGATTTAATATATGATAAAGGAAGCATTTGAAACCAGAAAGCAAAGGATGGCTTATTTAATAAATGTTATTGTGACAATGACTGTCCATTTTGCCAAAAATTAAATATAGACCCCTTTCTAACATCATACTCTAAAATAAGTACCTGATTAAGTAAAGGTCTAGGCATGAAAATCATACACATGTAAGAAGAAAATACAGAATATATATCTTTTTAAATATTGAGGTAAGAGATTTTTCTAGACAGCAAACTTAGAAGACATTAAAAAAAAAAGGCTAAATTAGCCTATTCTGAAAATACAGTTTAGCAAAATTGACCTCATTTGAGATAGAAAGTTTAAACAGGCCGATTTTCATAGAAGAAACAGAAAGTAATCAAGGAGCAGAAAAAAGCAACAGAACTGGATGTTTTCACAGGAGAATGGAATTCCACCAAATCGTCAGGGGAAAAAAGTATTCCTAAGGTCCAAAATTGATTGGAAATGAAAGAAAATGTCCTAATTCATCTTGTAAAGCAAGAATAACATAATATTTAAACTTGATGGAGTACAAAAAAGAAAGTTACAGACCAATATCACTTATAAATATTAATCAAAATGTTCTAATATTAGCAAAATAGGGGTGCCTGGGTGGCTCAGTTGGTTGAGCAACCAATTCTTGGTTTTGGCTCAGGTCAAGGTCTCAGCTTGGGATCGGACCCCTGTCATTGGGATCCGTGCTCATTGAGGAGTCTGCTTGAGATTCTCTCTCCCTCTGCCTCACTCCTTCCCCCCACCATGCCTCTCTTGAATAAATAAATAAATCTTTATAAAATGTTAGCAAAAATAATCCAATGCCACATTCAGAAGACAATATAACATGACTAAGTGGGATTTACTCCAGGAATGAAAAATAGGTTTACTATCAGGAAGTTTATTAACCTAATAAAATACTGTAATAAATCTAAACAGAAAAATCATGATTTTCTCCATAGATGCCTGTGGTAGGCTGAATAACAGACCCCAGAGATACCTAGGTCTTAATTCCTGGACTCCATGAACTTTATCTTATATGGGAAAACAAGTCTTTGTAGATATGATTACATTAAGAATCTTGGAAATAGGGAGATTATCCTGGATTATTTGGGTGGACCTAAATGCAATCACAAATGTTCTTAAAAGAAGGAGCCGAAGGAGATCTGATACCAGGGAGGAAAAGCCATGTGACCACGGAGGTGAGACTGGAGTGATGTGTCACCAGCCAAGAAATGCCAGCCACCAGAAGCTGGGAAGGAAAAGGAACCGATTCTTCCCCGCAACTTCCAGTACGGCCCTGCTGACACCTTGATTTCATCTTAGTGATGCTGGTTTTGGACTTTGGGCCTCCAGAACTGTGAAAGAATACATCTTTACTTGCAGAGGATATAATACACATGGAAAGATAGTCTTTGTTCTTGGATAGGATGACTCACAGTCCTAAAAATGTCAGTTCTTAGTTAATTTGTAGTTGTAATGCTATCCCAGTGAAAATACCAACAAGTTTTCTGTTATGTGGTTAAAGTTCATACGGAAATCATAAAACTGCAAAGGTGGCCAGGAAAATACTGAGAAGGAAAAGTTCTGAAGGGAAGCCTGCCCTACCAGACATTTAGACATATTATAAAGCCTCCATAATTAACACACTGCAGGACTGGTACAGAAATAGTCAAACAGACCAGTGGAATAAAATATAAAGTCCAGGGCGCCTGGGTGGCTCAGTTGGTTAAGCGACTGCCTTCGGCTCAGGTCATGATCCTGGAGTCCTGGGATCGAGTCCCGCATCGGGCTCCCTGCTCATTGGAGAGCCTGCTTCTGCCTCTCTCTCTGCCTGCCTCTCTGCCTACTTGTGCTTTCTCTCTGTGTGTCAAATAAATAAATAAAATCTTAAAAAATATATATATATATAAAGTCCAGAAATAGATGCAAGTACACATGGAAATTTAATATATGCTAAAGGTAGCATCTCACATCACTGGGGCAAAATGGACTTTTTCATAAGTGGTGCTGGGGCAACTGTTAGCCATTTAGAAAATGATAAAAATAGATTCAAACCCCATACCATACACAACAATAAATTCAAAATGGATCAGAGATCTCAAGGTAAAAAACATGAGACCTGCAAGTACTAGAAGTAAACATTCATGGGGCGCCTGGGTGGTTCAGTTGGTTAAGAGTTTGCCTTCGGCTCAGGTCATGATTCCAGGGTCCTGGGATCGAGCCCCGCATTGGGCTCCCTGCTCAGTGGGGAGCCTGCTGCTCCCCCTGCTTGTGCTCTCTCTCTGTCTAATAAATAAAATCTTAAAAAAAAAGAAGTAAACATTCCAAAAGGTTTTCTAACTGTGACTTAAAATCCAAGTGCACTGGGGCGCCTAGGTGGCGCAGTCGGTTAAGCGTCTGCCATTGGCTCAGGTCATGATCCCAGGGTCCTGGGATTGAGCCCCGCATAGGGCTCCCTGCGCGGCAGGGGGCCTGCTTCTCCCTCTCCCTCTCCCCCTGCTTGTGTTCACTCTCTCGCTGTATCTCTCTCTGTCAAATAAATAAATAAAATCTTAAAAAAAAAAAAAAAAGAATGAGAATTGGGGCGCCTGAGTGGCTCAGTCAGTTAAGCATCTGCCTTCAACTCAAGTCATGATCTCAGGGTCCTGGGATTGAGTCCCACATGGAGCACCATATGGAACCCTGCATCAGGCTCCCTGCTCAGCTTCTCCCTCTCCCTCTACCTCTTCCCCCGTTCGTGCTCTCTCTCATTCTCTCTCTCAAATAAATAGATAAAATTTTTCAAAAAAAAAGACTGAGAATTATCACTAAGAACTGATACGGGTTGGCTTCCAGTCTATATTTTTTACAGTAAAGAAAGCAAAGGGAGGAGGGTAACTGCAGTGTGGTCACAAAGTCTGGAAACACAGACAAATATTACATAATAAATGATTCATTGCTATTACATTACAAAGTGTTCGATGACATCATATGACATGTTGAACGTGTTGTCCTTGACTGGCAATGCATAGTTCAATAAGTTCTGCAAAACCGCTATGAACATAGCTTATTAATACAGCATTTCTGTCAACCCCCGCACATGCACCTTTGCATTGCTTTGAGGGATTCATGGGTCTGATTTTCATGGAATAAACCTGCCATTAACATGCCCCAGATGTAAACAAGGATTGTCAGTTACAAAAAATAAAACAACCGCATACACATTTCCAGACTCTGTGGCCATTCTGTATAGAATATTGCCTTTTGCATTAAGAAAGAAAAGAAAATGAGAAAATATATCTTATCTGCTCATTTGTACAAAAAGAAACAGGAAAAACAAACCAGAAATTAATGAAATTAGTCACGTACAAGGGGTAAGTGAGATCAGAGTGGACAAGAGAGGAGTGGAATTGGGACAGAAGGAGTGGGGGAAGGTGATGCTTCTCTGGGCACACCTTTTTAAGTTGTTCTCACTTTTGAAATTTGTTAACATTTTACACAGTGGGAAATGCTGGAAACGTGCGAGTAAGGGAGAAACCTCTAGAGTGGAACACAAAGAGAAAGAAGCGAACCTAACCTCATTTGAATGAATAAAATCACCACACTGAAGGAGAGGGAGGTATGACCAACCCGAGTAACTTTTGTACATCCTATTCTGATAATGTACTCTCAGCCTAAGGCCAAAAGAAGTCAACACATTAAACTCTCGCTTGGTTCTCGCAATGCTATTGGTTAGCAATTCTGAAACTACTTCCTGGTGTCTTAGGTCCTGAGTAAATGAGTAAATATACTATGAATAACGGGAGCCAGGTTTCCCTTAGGTAAGGGAGCAGTGACATACTAGAGCTAGCTCACCCCAGTGAGGACCAATTCTGCATACCTCTTCCTAGCTCCCCCCTGAGTAATGTCACGTTGGTGGTTTGAAACTGGCCACAGACAGAGGTCTTACATGACGGAAATTGGCAAATGCTGCAAAGCAAAATTTGTATCCACTGGATAAAATGCAGCAAGTGGGGGAATGGAATCGGAGGTATCACTATGCATACTTATGTTCCCTCACTCTGTCTGTTCAGAGAGCCTAGAAGCAAGGAATTCCACAGGTAGCAATAAGTACACCCAAAGCACAAATACTGGTTTCTCAATCCTATTCTCTTTTTTTTTTTTTTTTAAGATTTTATTTATTTATTTGACAGAGAGAGACATAGTGAGAGTAGGAACACAAGCAGGGGGAGTGGGAGAGGGAGAAGCAGGCTTCCCGCTGAGCAGGGAGCCCGATGTGGGACTCGATCCCAGGACCCGGGGATCATGACCTGAGCTGAAGGCAGACGCTTAACGACTGAGCCACCCAGGCGCCCACAATCCTATTCTCTTAAAAGGAACCAGGGCTCTTTGGAGAAATGGCAGATTCCAGGACTGGGGCAGAGAAATTAGCTATTAAACCTGTAACATCTTGTCCCAGAAAGCAAGGAGTGCTCAAAGAATGATGGGAATATATCCAAAGGACACAGGATCTAGGACACGTGATCCAGTTTGGAGGGGCTCCTTGCTATCCAAACCTAGCAAAAGTGGAGCATCAAGGTAAATCATGATGGTAACATATTATAATCCACTGAATAAAATAAGAATCCATGTGGGGCGCCTGGGTGGCTCAGTTGGTTAAGCGACTGCCTTCGGCTCAGGTCATGATCCTGGAGTCCCTGGATCGAGTCCCGCATCGGGCTCCCTGCTCAGCAGGGAGCCTGCTTCTCCCTCTGACCCTCCCCCCTCTCATGTGCTCTCTCTCTCTCATTCTCTCTGTCTCAAATAAATAAATAAAATCTTTAAAAAAAAAAAAAAAGAATCCATGTGTGCATACTAACAGAGAAAGAGAGAGAGGGAGGAGAGAAAGCTCTTCCTTACAGTAGAATACCAACTTTATTGTATAGATGGAATCAGAAAATCACCATACAAAGACTTTATGAATGTTCATAGCAGCTTTAGTTGTAACAGCTGAAAACTGTAAACAACTCAAATATCCATCAAAGATCAATGGATAAACAAACTGTGACATTTCCATAAAGTGGAATATAACAAAATTGAACATATAACAAAAAACAACTTCACATTTTACTACAGATTCATTTCTATTATGTGCGGTAAGACCATGACTTTGTGAAAGACAATTATCCCTCCAAATTTAACATAGAAGGCATTAAGATTTAGGAGACATTAATGTTCAGAAAGTTGGCTAATGTTCAATTATTACCTATCTAACCTTCAACATGATCCAAATCTCTCTCTCCCTCCCTCCTTCTCCCACTCTGCCTCTCTGTCTCTCTCTGTCTCTCTCTCAGACACACACACACACCCCTCAGGGATATGAGAAATTTGATTTACAAATCCACTGGGAGAGAAAAATCTAAGAACTGAAGGTGGGTGTTTTAATCCATGAGGAACAGTAGACCACCCCCAAGGGCACTGCTAATGTTAGTGCTAACACTTTCCCAGTTACTAAAAGCAAGTTGAAGTTCTATAGTTTACCCCTGAGAGGGGCATGACTGCCTATATCACAGGATGAAATCAGTGGTGCATCATTCCATTTTAGCATATGTGCTGCTGAAGTGAGTACAAATCAGTGTCCAGAAATACAGACTCAAAAGTCCTCCTCCTGGTGCACAGCGTGCCCAAGACACCGCACGGGCCTGGAGAGAATGAGTGCCAGGAAGTGGTTACACCTAAAACTGGAAGTCAGTCCTCAGATAGGGAAGCAAGGGAACAAGAGAGTGGTTCTCCAAACCCCAGCAGTCGGCCAGCAGAGCCAAGAAAGCCAGCCAGATCAAACAGCCCACGGACCACCACCACTGTCCAAGCAAATAACAGAACTAAGCCAGGAATCCAAAGTAGGTCAAGCCCAGGGAAATGTCCAAAGTCACTGCCCTGGCTGACTTGTATTCCCTCCTGCTCCACGTGGGTGGGAAGTTTGAACCCAATCCATAAAAATTCCCACCAGCCTCTGACCCCCTTCGTGTCACATCCCCACCGAAATACCATTTTGAATGCCTTTTAATCTCTATCTATTATCCTTATGGTGTACCCACTAGGCAAACCAGATACTCAAAGGAGAAGAAATCTCCAAGTCTTGGGATGATATGTAACTGTGAAGACTCATAAACAGCCACATCCCTGCAGAAGTAATGTCTAGGATGCACGTCCACAGCTGCTAACTGGGAAATCTCAACGGCATGCCTTATCCCATACTCCAGTAATCCCCATATTCCATCGATTGGGTTTTTTTCCATGACAATTTAGCTGAACCCAAGAATTTGCAAATTAATAGAAAATATGTAATGTTCATGAGAATAACTTTTTCTAAGGTAGAACCTGGCCTCAGTGCATCCATTCCTCTTCAATATCTTCCATCGTCTTCATCTCTATTTCTGAAACCCCAGGACCTAAATCGGAAGAATCCTCAAAAAAAAATTTCCCTTATGTTCTCAGGGTTTGGATTTGCCAAGGCAAAAGCGGGTTTATAATTTCTAACACATTTTGGACCAAAAATGAATCGGAGTTAATTATCAATTGATTAGAAAATGGAATTGGGGGCGTCTGGGTAGCTCAGATGGTTAAGCATCTGACTCTTGATTTGGGCTCAGGTCGTGATCTCAGGGTCCTGGGATCGAGCCCAGAATTGGACTCTGTGCTCAGCGGGGAGTCTGCTTAAGGACTCTCTCTCCCTCTGCCCCTCCCCCAACTCATGCTTGCTCTCTCTCTCACTAAAATAAATAAATGTTGTTTTTTTTTTTTAAGTGCAATTGAGCAGAATATCCATGTCCTAAACATTGGAGGTAATCAAAGAGTCTATTGACCTTCCCACAGTATCCTAGCCTCGGAGCACTACTGTATTAGAGAGCATCTTAGAGCTCAGCCATATATCTCGTTTCCATCCTTTTATAAATGAAGGAATGCAGGCCTAGGTTGCAACTTGACCAGTCATTATATTCTCAACATGAACAGAAATACATAATGCAAAAGGTGTTACTCAACCAACAATAGTCAAATACATGCAATATTCTCCAAATGTGCCCCTCGGGATGATTAACTTTGGTTCTGAGGAATAAGACCAAGTAATACATTTTTTTATTCAGAAATTAATCATCCTTCATGTCTCGGTGATTCAGCCTTCCCCAACCCCTGAAATATGTGACTCTTGTTTCTACTTGTTTCTTGTGACTCCGTAAAACTGACAACACTTTGTGTTGTCTTTGAGGAGTTTTTTTCAAAGTTTTTATTTAGATTTAGTTAAGTTTTGATGTTAGTTTATTTTATTATTATTTTTTTAATGTTATTTTTGACTTCACTGCTTCTATGTCACTGAGACCAGACCAAGTTTACTGTATTTTGGATTTTCTGTACTTTAGGTCCATGACTTTTGGGAATGAGAATGTCTTAGATATTCAAATTTCAGACTTACTCATGTCTTAAATGTCACAATTCTAGAAGAGACAGGAAGTATTTCTTCCAGTATATGTTCTCCTAAGTCCATTGACTTTTCTCCTCTAACGTACTGATTTCTTAGCCAGCCTGATCCAAGGAGCATTTTGCATGAATTTTGCGCACAGAGGATATTCAGGCATCTTAGATGTGAAACCTGTGTTAAAATGACTAGACCAATAAATCTGATTCACTGATGCTACATTTTAACTCAAGTGAGTTGAAAACTTGTATCCATACAAACCTACACATGAATGTTTAGACCAGCTTTATTCTTAACTGCCCCAAATTGGGAGCAACCAAGATGTCCTTCAGTAGGTGAATGGATAAACAAATTGTGGTATATCCACACTAGGCAATATTATTCAGCCATAGGAGGAAATGAGGTATCCAGCCATGAAAAGACATGGGAGCATCTTAAATACATATTGCTAAGTGAAAGAAGCCAATCTGAAAAGGCTATGATTCCAACTACATGACATTCTGGAAAAAGCAAACCTGAAGACAATAAAGAGGTCAGTGGTTCAGAAGGAGGGAAGCAAGAATGAATAGGGGATTTTTCAGGTCAGTGAAACCACTCTGTATGATACTACAATGGTAGATATATGACATTATGCATTAGTCAAAACCCATAGAACACAGTGAACCTTAATATAAACTATGGACTTTAGCTAATAATAATGTATCCCTACTGGGGCAGCAAGAGTAACAAATGTACCACACTAATGCAAGATACTAATAATGGGGCAAACTGGGGGCTCGGGGGGAGTAATTTAGGAACTCTGTACTTTTATTCAATTTTTCTGTAAACCTAAAACTGCCCTAAATGATAAAACCTATTAATTTTAAAAATTCTTGAAACTACCTTCAGTAACGCAGCATGCTTTAGCTTTCTAGGTAATTACTAGAAACAGGACTTCAGTGACTTGATCATTTCAGCAAATGGGCTTTTGTCAAAATGATCCTCAGCAATCTGGCCTGGATCCTGCTGAAGCCACACTTACCTTTCTGTTCCTCAAACAGGCCAGGCCCTTCCAGCCTCATGTTTTCTCTCCCCTTCCCCCAGCCCTCTGGAAGCCTGGCTGGACCTTACCCTTCCCATCTCAGCTCAAATATCATCTTTTGAGAGAGATCACTCTGCCCACCCCCCAAACACATGGAGTGACCATCTAATCACCTTATGTTGTAGGCAGAATAATGACCCTCCCTGAGGGTGATTTTTTAAAATATTACTTTAGGGCGCCTGGGTGGCTCAGTTGGTTAAAGCAACTGCCTTCGGCTCAGGTCATGATCCTGGAGTCCCGGGATCGAGTCCCGCATCGGGCTCCCTGCTCAGCAGGGAGCCTGCTTCTCCCTCTCCCTCTCCCCCTGCTTGTGTTCCCTCTCTCGCTGTCTCTCTTTCTGTCAAATAAATAAAATCTTAAAAAGAAAAAAAATTTTATTTATTTGAGAAAGAGAGAGAGAGTGTGGTGGGAGGGGCAGAGGGAGATGGAGAGGCAGAGAATCCCAAGCAGACTTCCCGCTGAGCACAGAACCCAATGCAGGGCTCAATCTCACAACCCATGAGATCATGACCTAAGCCAACTGAAATCACAAGTTGGATGCTTAACTGACTGAGCCACCCAGGCACCCCAACAAATAAAATCTTAAAATATATATATACACATACACACACACACACATTACTTTGAAGTATTATTTATCTTGATTACTGAGGGTTTTCTGGACTTTTGGGGTGCACTCCTTCAAATTCTATGCCCAAGGCAAGCGTCTTACTGGAGTCCTGGCCCTGCCTTCCTCCCTCCCTCCATCAAGGACCTCCATTGATCACATTAAGGTGCAAATGACTTAACCACTACTTACCTTGGAAAGGGGCACTTAAACTTTTTGATTTACAGAACATCTGATTATTCTACAACGAACATATTAGCAAAAAAGAAAACCAAACATAATCTTGAAAGACAAAGATCACTTCCATTTATGTGCTTTTAATGTTGAGTTGGAGGGAGGGACAGCTTTATGTTCTCTACCATAATCATTAACATGCTTCTTCAACAGGAATGTGGACAAGCTATATAAGTACCTGTGTATAGGAACAGATACACCTGGAAAATCCTCTAGAAAGTAACTCAATAATTTACCCCTGGAAGTTGGGATCTGAGGTGCTGAAGGAGGGACTTTGAGAGTCTTGTTTTTTGTTGTTTTTTTTTACTACACAGTGGGCCTTAAACAACAAGGGGGTTGGGGGTGATGAGACCCCTCACCCCCCAACTGCCTCATTCCCCCACCCCACACAGTTGAAAATCCAAGTATAACTTTTAATTCCCCCCAATTTTAATGACTAATAGGCTACTGTTGACCTGAAGTCTTACCAATAACATAAACAGTCACTTAACACATATTTTGTATATGTATTATATAGACTGTATTCTTACAGTAAAGTAAGCTGGAGAAAAGAAAATGTCATTAAGAAAGTCATAAGAAAAAAAAGAAAATCATAAGGAAGAGAGAATACATTTACAGTACTGCACTATAAAAAATCTGTGTATAAGTGGACCTGCACAGTTCAAACCCTTGTTGTTCAAGGGTCAACTGATATGCACCTGTAATGGTTTTCCTATCTTGCAATGAGCATGTGTTACATTCCTACTTCTTTAAAAGTACCAGTAAAAATTCAAAATAAATGGCCCACTACCCACAAGTGATTCTCTCTGCTTACAGGGCAGGTGGTAAGGAGAGGTCTAGCTGGAGAGGTCACTGTGAAGAGGCTGGTCCTTTCACTGGTGTATGTGGGAGTGGGAGGGGGTCTCCTGCACTCTAATTCCCACCCAGCTAGGAGGGGCCCCTCATGCCCTAAGGGGAAAACCTCGCCTTGGCACAAACAGGTGTCCAGGTTCCTTCCCTGCAGGCTGGTCATGTCCCTCTGAGTTTGGAACTTTTTTTTTTTAAGTAGGCTCCAGCCCAGTATGGAGCCCAACATGGGGCTTGAACTCGTGACCCTGAGATCAAGACCTGAGCCAAAATCAAGAGTCGGATGCTTAACCGACTGAGCCGCGCTAGCTGTACTTGTTCTTCTTTTAATACTTTTTTAAGCCCTTTGAATTATTTTCAAAGTTATACTTATTTTATTGTAGAAAAATGGAAAAGTACAGATAAGCAAAAAGGAAATAATTACGTTTTTCATATCACATGAAATCCCAGAAAAAACAATAGTTAACATTTTGCTGCACAAGCCCCAGATATTTTCCTATAGACACATGACTACGTCTTCATATTTTTTAAAATATAAATGAGGAGGTCTTATTTTACAAATTGGTAGTAACTTTTTTTTTAAAAGATTTTATTTATTTATTTGAGAGAGAGAGAATGAGAGAGAGCACATGAGAGGGGGGAGGGTCAGAGGGAGAAGCAGACTCCCTGCTGAGCCGGGAGCCCGACGTGGGACTCGATCCCGGGACTCCAGGATCATGACCTGAGTCGAAGGCAGTCGCTTAACCAACTGAGCCACCCAGGCGCCCTGGTAGTAACTTTTTTTTAACTTAATATATTATAAATACCTTTCCGGATTGGGGACTATATTTCACTTGTTCTAACAATTCCTTATGTTTTTTAAAGTTATTTCCACTCATCGTTTTCAGTCGTTTTCTCAATTTTAAAGATTAACTTAAGTGCACAAAAACCACGACCATATTGGCATAGGAACGCATACTGACAGCTGTACCTCTTTAACGTGACTATACTCTATTTTATCATTTGAAACAGAATGGTCCTAGTTCTAGGCTGAGCAGATAGTACTGTCCTCATTGCAAAACAGGAAGCTTAGGCCACGAGTGGTTAGCTGGGTGGCTCTGGGCAAGTCCCCCACTTCATCTGAGGAAGAGTGGGGTATAGACCCCAAATGATATGTAGCCATGGGTGGGAGGACCGCGGCTGCCCTGAGCTGGTTGCCTCTCCCTCCCCACTTCCTGTTCTCACCCAACCCAACCACAATTCCATCTGAATAGCTGCAGTCTTGTACTCTCAGCCTCTCTTGGGCCCCCTGGTCTTCCCAGGCTTCCAGCTTCCCTATCTGAAACCCCATCCACAGGACTCATTTCTTTGCCCTGGAAAGTGGACAGACTTCTAGCTTGCCGAGCCCTTGGGCCCTGTGGCCTTGCTGTTTAGTTTCTGCAGAAGGGGCCACGATGCTCAATGGCAGGTGCCTTGATTGACATCCCTTTGTCTTGTTTGCTCCCTTTGTTTCAGAGCTAAGGATACCTGCCAGGAACACCAAGTCTCTCGTATACAGACTCTCCACCTACATTGCCCAGGAAAGGGCCATACCAGCTGGGGTCAGCCAAGGAGAAGCCTGCTGACCAAGACCATGGTGGCCCTGAGCAATGGCTGGTCAGAATCAAAGTCGACCACTCTTTTGGCAGGAATTCCATGGGAATCCTGATGAAACAGGTCAGGAGGGTGCTAACATGGGACAGGTGGACAAAGAAGGCTGAACTGGGGACAACCCACAGGACTGGTCAGCTTTCCAGATCTCCAGATCTGGCTGTTAGCAGAAGTGCCAACAAAGGCCTAAGGAAATACTTTTTATTCCAGAGAGCTAAGGTCGTTTTGGACCTCTTGTTCAGGACCTGACTGTCTCGGGTGGAGAAAGCTTAGTGTCTGTGTTTGATAAAAGGGAATATATCCTCAGAGAGGATCCAAGAGGCTGGGCAACCAAGGCCTGGAGCAGTGAAGGAACTGATTTCTAGGGTTTGGGACATTTGTGGCCATTTATAACCTGTCACTTCAAGCAGCTATTCTTCAAACAGAAAAACTCGTGTTCAAATTGGAGTAGAATCAAATCAGCACTGCAAGACAAGAGTGAAAAGACCAGCGTTTCCCCAGTGTTTCGGCTTGCATCCATTACCCAGCACAACTCAGCCCAAAACCAGGCTCCGGCCCCTAGGAGGGCATCAAACTATTAACTCTTTTCATTCAAGACAGGACCTGCTGGTAGGTGTGGACTCTAAGTCCCCTATCCTGAGCAGCTTATTCAAGTATTCTTTCCAGCCCCATGCCAAGGTTTACCCTCCCTTGAGGTGTTCTGGAAACACAGATCTCCCCATCTTATCACATGCTCAGTGCTATCTTAGCACTTTTTAGGGACTGGTGCCCCATCGCACCCACACCCAGCTGGGACTTCCCCCTAATCCTACTCTGCTAAGCTATGCCTTTTAGCGTGAGGAGAGTAGGCCAGCCTATTTCTGATCAGGGTCATACATGTGTGTTTGCCCCCTAACAAGAGCACAGGCCCACTGAGGGCAGGGGTCATTCTTCTCCTGACTTTAGGGGTCCACCCAGATCTCCGGCTTCTGCAAATGTCAGAACACCTGGGACTCATTCAGAAAGACAATTCAATATTGAGTAAAACTTTAATCATAGAAAAGCTCAAAAAAAAGTAATTGAATATTTATCAAGCTTCCAGCATGGGGAGAAGTTTTTAAACTTTGGTGTGTAATAGATGTAATCACAAAAGATTGGCTCAACACACTGGACTATACACAGCGTCTGCAAAATGCATACACATTTTAAGTATGATTATCATTTTACAGATGAGGGCACCAAGCCTAGGAAAGCGGAGTAATTTGAACAAGGGCACATACCTCAGCTTAAAGGGAGCAGAGCTGGGATTGCAACCCAGGAATGTCCAACACAGAACCTCGAGTACCTGAGGACTGCCCTTCACTATTGCACGCTGTATTTGCTGGATGCCAGAACACGTGAATTACATACACAACACATGTATGTGTACACACATATGTAGATACAAGAATGTGCATTCAAATATTTGTAGTAAATGGCAAAGAATATCCTTATAATTTTTTAAAACTCATGTGGATTCATAAGTAGCACAAGGAAAGAAACAAAACCATGTGTAAAAGAGGAAATGGAACCAGGAAATAAACAAATGTTCACTCTCCCCGGTGATAAGAATGCAAATGTTAAGTTTAATGAGGCACCTGTTTTTGCTTATTAAATGGGCCGGGAAGAAACTACACCAGCCCTGTTGGATGTAGTGAAACTGGTCTCTTCGGATATTATTGGGAACACTGAGAATACGTCTGCCTTCTAGGAAATCACTTTATATATAGGCCAACATTTTTTAAATGTACTACTGTAAATGAATGCTCTTTTCAGTCATTCAACAGACAGTCCTGTGAATCTGAGATAGGGAAACTGGGGGGCTCCTTTTTTAGAAAGACTCCATCTCGGGCGCCTGGGTGGCTCAGTCGTTGAGCGTCTGCCTTCAGCTCAGGTCATGATCCCAGGGTCCTGGGATCGAGTCCCACATCGGGCTCCCTGCTCGGCGGGAAGCCTGCTTCTCCCTCTCCCACTCCCCCTGCTTGTGTTCCTGCTCTCGCTGTCTCTCTCTGTCAAATAAATAAAATCTTTAAAAAAAAAAAAAAAAGAAAGAAAGACTCCATCTCCTCTGTTTCCCAGCTAGGTCCCGTTTACTCACGTTCTATATTTCACCTTGCATCTGAATCAACCAAGGAGCTCTGTTCCCACTCCAGGAGCGAGGCAGGAAAGTGAATCATTCTCTGAGTCTCGTCCTAAGCCCCCAAACACCCGATAACATCTAAGAAGAACTGAATCCCAAATATGTCCCAGGACACTGGCTTCAAACAAACCTCGGCCGATGCTGACATCAATACCCCACCTTTAGTGACCTGTGAAATAACACCTACTATTCACCAGACATCGCCTTGAAGCGGACCCTACCCTGGATCCCTGAAGGAACCCCTACCCTGGATCCCTTTCCAATATAAACCCCTAACCCCAAGCAACAGAGAGACTCACTCTCCTTCCCTTCCCGAGTCTCCCAGACACTCCATCTGTGATACGCCATCACTTACGCTACTCAATAAGCTCTGCTTTCACTTCCTCCTGGCTCATGTTTGATTTCTTTTTGTTTTATTTTGTTTTTCTAAAGTTTATTTTTTTTAGTAATCTTTACACCCAACACGGGGCTTAAAGCCACAACCCTGAGATCAAGAGTTGCATGCTCTTCCGACTGAACCAGCTAGGCACCCCTCGTGTTCGATTTCTATCATGCACAAAGCCAATGACCCTCTCGGCTGCTCCTGCGTGACCTTGGACCCGGCCTGCCTACGTCAAATCTGTTACGTACCAGGCACTGAATCAGGTACGGCTGGACTAAGCAGGCAGGAGTGTGGGTCCTGACATATGGGTGGCCATGTCAGATGCACCTCATGGGGCTCCCACTCATGGGAATTGGACACTAAAGAGGTAAGTACAGTATTGTGGATTGTCTTATGGGCGCAGGATGCCATAGGAACAGGCAAGCAGGGTCAAGACCGGCTGGGGACTTCATGTATGTAAGATAGAAATAAACACTATCCTTGTCTAGGCCACTGTTGTTTGGGGTATTCTGTTACTTATGACCGAACCTAATCTTATTTAGACAGAAGGTAAATGAGCTTTCACCAGCTGGTGCCTGGCTTCTTTTTTTCTTTTTTTAAGATTTTATTTTATTTATTTGTCAGAAAGTGAGAGAGAGAGAGCACAAGCAGGGGGAGCGGCAGGCAGAGGAAGAAGCAGGCTCCCCACCGAGCAGGGGGCCCGATGCAGGGCTCAATCCCAGGACCCCGGGATCATGACCTGAGCGGAAGGCAGACGCTTAACTGACCGAGCCACCCAGGTGTCCCTGGTGTCTGGCTTCTTAATGGAGTAGGAAGCAAGATCATCAAAACAGAGTGAGCATATGGGAAGCAAGTGGAGGTCTGAGCAGCGTGGAAAAGGTATGATGTCATGACCGTGGAAGGAGAAAGTGATCGCATCAGAAAAACATAGTAAAACAGCTGGGCAGTGACAAGTTCCTTCATGAGTCTCCGTAAACAGGTACTTAAAGAAGCCAATTTTTCAATGCCCTAAATGAAGGAAGATAGTATTTCTTAAATGATTGTTAGGAAAAGTAGACAACAATAGGTAAAATATACTTATGATACTTTATTATTGTATTCATATTTTATTTATTATATGGAAATAGTAGAATACAAAACAGTACATACACTATGATAACAACTATGTGTGCAGGAAAGAATTGGGAAAGGTACCAAATTACTAACAATATATTTTTAATTTCCTTGACTTTGTTATGTTAATATTAAAAACTGCTAGTTTTAAATAGCATGTGAGGGGCGCCTGGGTGGCTCAGTTGGTTAAGCGACTGCCTTCGGCTCAGGTCATGATCCTGGAGTCCTGGGATCGAGTCCTGCATCGGGCTTCCTGCTCGGCAGGGAGTCTGCTTCTCCCTCTGACCCTCCCCCCTCTCATGCTCTCTCTATCTCATTCTCTCTCTCAAATAAATAAATAAAATCTTAAAAATAAATAAATAAATAAAATAAAATAAATAAATAGCATGTGAGATTCATCTCATTGGGTAGATAATAGTCTCGAAAAAGTGAGATGTCTCATGTCTCCCTGTGACCCACGGCACAGCGCTGCTACTCAGGACTTCGCAGATAGTTATTGAGCTGAACTGTCTGAGATGGCATGATGACCAGGGAAGATCGCTCCTCTCTCTAACCAGTGTTGTGTTTTCTCTATTGGTCACACGGACTCTCATCAGGTGGTCAGCACTTAGAGTGTGGACTCTGCTCTGTATGTGGGTGCTGTGCCCCTCCCTGGGCATGGGGGTCCCAGCAGAGCCAGAGCCCATCCTTGACGATATCATTCTCCCAAGCACAGGATGACCAGCCAGTCACAGTAGAACAGGCTCTTTAGAAGCCCAGAAGGACACTTCCCCCTAAAGCGAATGTGAAGACAGAGCACTGACTTGGATGAGTAGCCTCTGTTCACTGCCACATGTATCTCTCATTGCTCTTTCCTTTGTTCATTTGCTCACTCTGATATCTGCCGAGTGTCTGCCACATGCCAGGCACCATGCTAGGTGTGGGGGACATGGTGCTGAACAAGTCAGATGCACCTCATGGGGCTCCCAGTCATGGGAATTAGACACTAAAGAGGTAAGTACAGTATTGTGGATTGTCTTATGGGCGCAGGATGCCATAGGAACAGGCAAGCAGGGTCAAGCAAATTGGCTAGGTGGAAACCATGATCATCATTTGGTAACTGACCTACGAGTGCTGCACTAGAGTAGGTGAGCAAGAGAAGGTAAGTGATCAGGGCAGAGAGGCAGACTGGGCTGGGTTGGGCAGAGCCGTGTAAGCCCTGGTCAGACTTTTAGACTCCAAGTGCCACGAGAGGCCACTGGAGGAATTCAAGCAGGGGAAAGATACGAACTTATGTATGTTTTTGAGAGCTCTCTAAGTGACCTAGGCTCTAGAAAACAGTGGCTCCAGCCCAAGAGAGCACTGAAGGGAAGCCCAGGGTGACAGTTGTGCAGAAGGCCTGACGGAAACAGAGGATAGAGGGCTCCTGTGGGAGTTTCCACAGGAGGATGGGCGTGAAGAGGATTTTTAAACATACTTGGAATGCTGGAGCATTTTTTAGAAAGAGTCTCTGATAGAGGTGAATAATATGCAGAAATAGAAAAAAAAACTCAACCTAAAATTCATATGGAATCTCAAAGGACCCCGAATAGCTAACATAATCCTGAAAAAGAAGAACAAAACTGGAGGACTCACACTTCTTGAATTCAAAACTTAACTACAGAGCCACAGTAATCAAAACAGTGTGGTACTGGGGCGCCTGGGTGGCTCAGATGGTTAAGCATCTGCCTTCAGCTCAGGTTGTGATCCCGGGGTCCTGGGATCGAGTCCCGCATCGGGCTCCCTGTTAGGTGGGGAGCCTGCTTCTCCCTCTGCCTCTGCCTCTGCCTCTCTCTCTCTCTCTCTGACTCTCATGAATAAATAAAACATTAAAAAAAAAAACAAAAACAGTGTGGTACTGGCATAAAGACAGACCAATGGGAATTGGAATAGAAAGCCCAGAAATAAACAGTTGCATACACAGTCAAATGACTTTTGACAAGTGTGCCAGGACCATTCAATGGGAAAAGGACAGTCTTTTCAACAAATGGTGCTGGGAAAACTGGATATCCACATGCAAAAGAATGAAGTTGGACACTTACTTAACACCAAATACAAAAATTAACTCAATATGGGGCGCCAGGGTGGCTCAGTCGTTAAGCGTCTGCCTTCGGCTCAGGTCATGGTCCCAGGGTCCTGGGATCGAGCCCCGCATCGGGCTCCCTGCTCCGCGGGAAGCCTGCTTCTCCCTCCCCCTCTCCCCCTGCTTGTGTTCCCTCTCTCGCTGTGACTCTCTCTGTCAAATAAATAAATAAAATCTTAAAAAAAAAATTTAACTCAATATGGACCAAGGACCTAAATGTAAGACCTAACACAATAAAACTCTTAGAAGAAAACATAGGGCAAAAACTTCACACCACCAGATTTGGCAATGACTTCTTGGATATGACACCAAACGCACAGGTAACAAAAGGAAAAACAGACAAATTGAACTTCATGGATACTTAAAAACCATGTGCCTCAAAAGACACTAACAGAGTAAAAAGGCAACTGCAGACTGGAAGAAAATATTTGCAAATTATATATCTGATAAAGGGTTCATATGCAGAATATATACAGATAACTCTTAACAGCAAAAAAATAAACAGTCTGATTCAAAAGTGGTCAGAGGACTTGAACAGACATTTCTCCAAAGATATACGAATGGCCAACAAGCCCACGAAAAGATGCTCCACTTCACTAACCACTAGGGAAATGCAAAATGAAGCTACAATACCATCTGGTACCCTTAGGATGGCTACTATTAAAAAAAAACAAAACAGATAGCAGCAAAGTGTTGTATGAGGTACTTATGGGCGCCTGGGTGGCTCAGTCGTTAAGCATCTGCCTTCAGCTCAGGTCATGATCCCAGGGTCCTGGGATCGAGTCCCGCATCAGGCTCCCTGCTCAGCAGGGAGTCTGCTCCTCCCTCTACCCCTCTCCCCTGCTCGTGATCTCTCTCTCTCTCTCTCAAATAAAGAAATAAAATCTTGGGGCACCTGGGTGGCTCAGTTGGTTAAGCGACTGCCTTTGGCTCAGGTCATGATCCTGGAGTCCCGGAATCGAGTCTCACATCGGGCTCCCTGCTCGCAGGGAGTCTGCTTCTCCCTCTGACCCTCCCCCTCTCATGCTCTCTCTCTCTCATTCTCTCTCTCAAATAAATAAATAAAAATCTTTAAAAAAAATAAAAGAAAGAAAATCTTAAACCTTATATGAGGTACTTAGAGCAGTCAAAATCATAGAGACAGAAATATGATAGTGGCCAGAGGCTGGGGTAAGGGAGAATGGGGAGTCACTGTTTGATGGGCATAGACTTTCAGTTTACAGAGTGAAAAGAGGTATGAAGATGGATGGTGGGGATCATTGCACAACAAGGCGAATGCATTTAACACCACTGAACTGTACACTTGAAAAAGATTAGATGGCAAATTTTAAGTGATATGTATTTTGCCACAGTACATAAAATATGGCATTAGGTAAAAAAAAAAGAAAAAAGAAAAGAAAAGGTAACACACAAGCTAACCATGTGGAATTCAGTTGCATGGACCCTGAATATTATGTATATATAAAGCGTGTATAGGGGTGAAGGGCAGTGGGTGCCTCTTTTTACATCAAGTAGGTGAGACGTCCATGTTCATTTCTTCACATGTTAAACATTTATTGAGCACATACTCTGTTCTCAGAACTGTGTCAAGCTCTAGGGACACAGAGGTGAATGAGATGGAAGGTGACCATAGCCTAGTAAGGAAGACAGGCAAAGAAACAGGTGACTCAATACAGAATGAGAAGTATACTGCTAGAAACATGCAACAGACTTCCAGGAAGTCTCCTAGCCAAGACCTAGAAGCAGGAACAGAGGTCAATGCAAAGTCCTGGGGGTGGGGCCAAGGGAACATCTCCCCCCCACCTTCCCAAGCCCCTTGGGGTGGAGCAAGTAGTTTTGTGTGGCTGTGGTTCATATTGTGAACTTTGTGGGTGTGAGGTAGGGGCCAGCCTTCTGCTACCATTACAACTTTCTATGTTCTTTTTTTTCCTCTCACTGCTAAAATACAGTTGTGAAAACAGTGCTGTCATTGAGGTAGGTGGAAGCTTTGGTATTATGCTTGAGGGTTTATAAAAGTTCTTGAAACTGTAATCCTCCCCCATAAACAGGAATATGTGTAAAGAATGAACAGTCGGGCGCCTGGGTGGCTCAGTTGGTTAAGCGACTGCCTTCTGCTCAGGTCATGATCCTGGAGTCCCGGGATCGAGTCCCGCATCGGGCTCCCTGCTCGGCAGGGAGCCTGCTTCTCCCTCTGACCCTCCCCCCTCTCATGTGCTCTCTCTCATTCTCTCTCTCTCAAATAAATAAATAAAATCTTTAAAAAAAAAGAAAAAAGAACAGTCATCTGTGAAAGAAAAAATATTTATCATTACAGCCTTTTTTTTTTTTTTTTAAGAATAGTGGGTAAATAGAGCATTTAAATATCTAAGAATACTCTTTTGTTTTACTTTCAAAAATAGTTAGCAGTGATCATTTCTGTTTAAAAAAAAGAAGTTTTCGGGGCACCTGGGTGGCTCAGTCGTTAAGCGTCTGCCTTTGGCTCAGGTCATGATCCCAGGGTCCTGGGATGGAGCCTCCTGCTCAGCGGGAAGCCTGCTTCTCCCTCTCCCACTCCCCCTGCTTGTTTTCCCTCTCTCGCTGTGTCTCTCTGTCAAATAAATAAATAAAATCTTTAAAAATAAATAATTAATTTAATAAAGAAAGAAAAGAAGTCCTCAACTGCTTTCTAATCTATGAATGCAATCCCATGTGACCTGGTCAATGCTAATGAAATAGCCATACTTGAACAGTGAGTTTTGAGGCTAGGTAATAGTTCCCAAAGATAGAAAATGATGAATATTATGGATTTGTACACTGGGGCTTAAGATTGCTCTGTGCTGTCCTGAGCCTCCTTACACATACAAATAGTACAAGGAGTTTAAGACAGGGGTATTAGGGCCCACTGGGGAAAAGCCTTCCTGTTCTCACAAAGAAAAAATCTGTATCAGATATGTTGAAACCTCCTATTGACCCTTGACTAACCTTCAGCCTAAAATGCAATATAAGGTAGAGCTAATCCCAGAAAGTAGTCTTAAACAAACAAGCCACCAGTCTACTGTGTCTTTGAGAAGTCTGATTCTCCTAATTTGCTCACACATATACTGTTTGGGAAACAGGAAGCCCGTGACTCCTCCTTTGTTGGGAGGTTGTAAGGTTCACGGCAGCTATATGAACACTGGTACTGAAAATACCTAGTATTGGGGTGCTTGGGTGGCTCAGTCAGTTAAGCATGTCCTTCTCTCAGGTCATGATTGGGATCGAGCCCTGCATCGGGCTCTCTGCTCGGCAGGGAATCTGTTTCTCCCTCTGCCTTTCCCCTTGGCTTGTGCTCTCTCTCGCTTTCTCTCTCTCAAATAAAAAAAAAAGATTTTATTTATTTATTTGAGAGAGAGAGAGAGAGTGAGCACAAGCAGAGGAGTGGAGAGGGAGAAGCAGACTCCCTGCCGAGCAGGGAGCCCGATGTGGGATTCGATCCCAGGACCCTGGGATCATGACCTGAGCCGAAGGCAGACGCTTAACCGAGCCACCCAGGCACCCCTAAATAAATAAAATCTTTTTAAAAAATTGTTTAAAAAATGAAAGAGCTAAATCCTCAAATACAGCAGTACGTCAATAGATAATTTTAAAACTGCTCTATCAAGAAAAGGCAGTGTAATCCTATTATTTTGTAAAGTGGTGGTAACTACCAGAAGAGTATGAGTTTCTGCATAATGATGTTGAGAAAAGCAGGAATTTTTTATTTTCCTTAAAGATAGGTCCCATGGGGCGCCTGGGTGGCTCAGTCGTTAAGCGTCTGCCTTCGGCTCAGGTCATGATCCCAGTGTCCTGGGATCGAGTCCCGCATCGGGCTCCCTGCTCGGCGGGAGGCCTGCCTCTCGCTCTCCCACTCCCCCTGCTTGTGTTCCTGCTCTCGCTGTCTCTCTCTGTCAAATAAATAAATAAAATCTTAAAAAAAAAAAAAAAAGATAGGTCCCATGCCTCTCATTAAATTTGTAAGAAAATAAAACAAGAAAAAAGGATTTTGATAATTATTTTAAAAATAGATCCCACTAGGGGTGCCTGGGTGGCTCAGTCATTAAGTGTCCGCCTTTGGCTCAGGTCATGATCCCAGGGTCCTGGGGTGAAGCCCCACGTTGGGCTCCCTGCTCTGCGAGTAGCCTGCTTCTCCGTCTGCCCCTCCCCGCCACTTGTTCTCTCTCTCTCTCTCTAATAAATAAAATAAAAAATAAATAAATATATATATATAAATAAATATTTCCATGGGGCATTTGAATAAGATTATGTACAAAGACTGTGCTGACTCAGACCTTTTCTGGAGTATCTACTTAATTTGGCCATGGGCTTTTCCACTGTTTCCATGGAACATTCCTCTCTTGGGCATGTGCTGGTCCTTTCCTGGTTGTATCCCTGCATCTCTGCCTTTATTTGTCTGTCCCCTCTCTCCTCCTGCATTCACAAAGGTATTCTTCAGGAGGGCTTCCTTGGGGACCTCATATCTTTTCATTCCCTCTTCTTGAGGGACTGTCACCCACTGCCTTTAATTGTCACCTCTGTGCTGATGGTAAGAATAGCTGACAACACAGGTGATCACGATGGGCCGTGCCTGGCACCGAACTAAACTCTGAGGCAGTAGACACGGCTAACGTCCCATTTTTATGGAAATGAGGAAGAACAACTGAGGCTTGGTGGTGGGGTGGGAGGAGGGAGGTTGAAGTACCATGCCACCCAAAGTCACATAGCTACTAAGGGGCACAACCGGGATTCAAACCTGGCCAGTCCACCTCAGAGCCTCCACTGGTAACTGATGCCTTTCTGTACTTCATGCAGTTCTCTATATTCTCTCGCCTGGACGCCCTTCACAAGGGGCCAGGGCCCTGTCCTCCAGACCGCCCCTCAAAGCCAGAATGCTGAGCACTGGTCTGCTACCATACCACCCTGAACATGCCCATTCTCATCAGAAGGTTGACCACTAGACCCCAGAGAATATTCCCTGACATGTTTACACTGGTTGTTGAGCCATGAAAGTACTTTCAAATCCTGCTGCCTGGCGCCTTGTCTCCTCCCCAGGACGCACCCCCTCCCACAACCTCCCCATACCCGCCAATCCTGGCATGGTGTGTGGGGGGGGAAGGGCTGGGGGGGAGGCTTCAGGATGCTGCTGGCCGTGGTCCTCACCATTGCTACCCCTGTGGTTAACTACTGTTAAAATTGCCTCTTTCCTCTCCCTCCTCCCCCTCCGTCTCTCCCCACAAACCAGTTCCTCCTCCTGACTTCCTTATTTCTGGGGCCCTAACCTCATTCCCCAGTTCACATTACAGGGAGCCTCCTCTGAGCCCTCCTTTCCTCTCTAGTGTTCACCTTCAACTGGTTGCCTTGCCCTGTGGCTTTGACCTCCTCTGCCCTCTGCCAGTCCTCCCTGCTCTCCTCCTTTCCTCTCCCTATGGCCTCCATGCTGGAACAGACCCCTACTCCTGGCCCAGTTTCCTTGGCCTCTGCTGGACTCCCCTTCCTCCTCCACAAACTTGAGGCCAAAGCCTGCCCTCCCTACCTTGCTTCTGCATGGGAATATACCTTCTAACCAAGGTGGTGCCTTACCCTGCAAATGGCACCTCAAGTAGAAATCCTCATATAGAGGGGCGCCTGGGTGGCTCAGTCAGTTAAGCGTCTGACTTTGGCTCAGGTCATGATCCCAGGGTCCTGGGATCAAGCCCTGATTTGGGCTCCCTGCTGGGTGGGGAGTCTGCTTCTCCCTCTCCCACTACCCCTCCCCCTGCTCATGCTCTTTCTCTCTCAAATGAATAAATAAAATCTTAAAAAAAAAGAAAGAAATCCTTATACAGAAAAGGTATTTCATAACTATTTAATAAATTCAGTCGACTGGTACCCACTTGTGTTTCCAAAGTTTTCTACCATATCCAATCACAACCTTCTTGCCCTTGAAACTTGAAACACGAAACACGAAAGCTATTCCCCTGTGCTAACCACAGCCTTGCCTCCCCTACCCCCTGAGTGGGTGAGGCATCAGACATACTGCTGAGGTCTCCAGCAGGTTCCTTTCTGCCCCTTTGCCCCCAAGCCTGGATGACTGTCCCGTCTGCCTGATTCCTGAGCATTCGTATGCAAGGCACCATGGCAGTGCTGGGTACACCCAGTGCCTACCCTCCCTGAGCTCCTGATTGGAGCTGCAGGAGAAATGATGGGTCAAATGAGGACCCAGCGTCTACCTCTGGTGGTACCAAAGGAGCCATGCAGAGAGCGGTGCTGGGAGAATCTCGCTGAGCACCAGCCTCATCAAGACATTCACGGAGCCTTTGGTCCATGCAGAGTCCTGCTCCACTATTTCACCGCCCCAGCAGCGTGGGAATGTTGCTTAACCTCTCTGCCACACAGTTTTCTCATCTGTAAAATGATAGTAAGCAAGCTACCTCATACGGTAGTTGTGAGGTTTAAATGAGTAGTGCGTGTAAAGCATTTAGAACAGTGTTAGTTGGGGCACCCGGGTGGCTAGTCGCTTGATTAAGCATCTGACTCTTGATTTCGGCTCAGGTCATGACCTCAGGGTCATGATCTCAGGGTCTTGAGACTGAACCCCCCCACTGGGGGTTCAGCTCCCAGCACAGCGTGGAGTCTGCATGAGATTCTTTCCCTCTTCCCCTCCCCAAGGGAGCACTCTCTCTCTTTCTTTCTCTCTCTCTCAAATCTTTTTTTTAAAAGATTTTGTTTGTCAGAGAGAGAGTACAAGCAGGGGGAGCGGCAGACAGAGGGAGAAGCAGGCTCCTGCTGAGCAGGGAGCCCGATGTGGAACTTGATCCCAGGACCCTGGGATCATGACCTGAGTTGAAGGCAGACGCTTAATCGATTGAGCCACCCAGGCGCCCCTAAAAAATAAATCATAAAAAAAAAAAGGACGGTGTTAGTCACAGACTGTGCACAGTAATGTCAGCTATTATAGTTTCTATTATTTGACATAAAGTGTTACAGGAAGTTAGAGATGAAAGATAGCTTTGCAAAATCTCTCTCAGGATCTCAGATACCTTCTCAAAGTATTATACTTTCAGGCCAGAGGGGAAAAAGAGTATAAACAGAAAGTTCTCTCTCCCCTGACCTTCACCTCTAACTTGGAACCCAGAACTGCTCTCTGCCCATGCCCCTACCCACTCCTGCAAGAAGGGGTCAGTGGCTGGGAGCTCTCTGAGGATGGAGGCTGCCGCTCTCACCCTGTCTCCGGCCCTTCGGCTTTACAGACCCACTTACTCAGTCAACAACTCTTAGCTGAGCACACATCCTCCACCAGCTTGTTGGGGGGCAGTAGCCCTGAAAGCCCCAGGGTGCCTGCCCCAAGGTGCTGTGTGCTTGCAGTCCTCCAGTTCAAAACCATAAACTGGCAAACGCTACGAAGGAACAGAATGGGTGACACGTGAGCTAAGCAATAGGGCCTCTTGGGCACAATCAGGAAAGGCTTCCCTGAAGAGGTGACATTTGAGCTGAGATCTGAAAACCGAGTGTCACACTATGAGGCAGGGGGAAGGCGGGTCTCTCTGCCCTAATTTTGCCCACCATGACAATGCCTGCAATGGACCTACAGGTGGGCAGAGCCCCAAGGGAAGCTCAAAAACTTCAGGAAACGGGGCCTCCCAAGGCAGGATCTAAACCGGGTCGGTGAGGCCTCAGCGCCAGACTTCTCCACCCAGCAGCCCACGATGGGGCCGGGGTTGGGACAGGCCGTCCGTGTCCGCGGACCTGGAGGACACGGTCCCCGGGGGGGGGGGGGGCTGCCTGCCGCTGTCCCCCCGCGAGGCTCACCCAGGCTCCCCAGATCCGCGCCTGGCGCAGCCTCGGGGGCACCGGCGCCTCCCCCCGGAGCGGCCGCTCCTCGCCTGGGTCTCGGGATGCTGGGCGGGGAGATGGGGGCCGCGCGCCGCTGGGGCCCGGGGGCAGGGGGCCGGCCAGAGAAGGCACACGGACGCGGGACAGGGCCCCGAGCGGCGCCCACTTACCCAGAAGTTCGCCTTGAACAGTGCGCCCGTCATGGCCGGCGCGCGTCGCTGGGGGCCGAGCGGAGCGGAGCGGCTGGCTGGCGCCGGGTGAGCGGACTGTGGCAGCCCGCGGTCCAGCAGCCCGACTGGGGAGTCGCCCGGCCGCGGGGAGGCCGCGCCGGGTCCTAAACCACGCCCGGTAGCGCCCGCCCCGGGCGCCCGGCTCCTCCCCGGCCGCCACTCCCGAGCCCAGCGGCCACGCCCACGCCCACGCCCACGGACAGCCCCGCGACCTCTGTGACCCTGGAATTGCCCCCTCGTTCAGGAAGCCTTCAAGGATTGCAAGGAACTGGTCCTGCCGCCTTCCCGAATTTGACTCCCTTCCCGCCTACGTGCTCCCTCCTCCCCCGACCAATTCCTCGCGAAGAAATCCAGGCTCGGCGGGGTGGTGGATGGAGCCCCGCGCGATCGCGGGGTGGTCGCGTGGACCGGGTGTCAGCTGCTCAAAGCCTGAAGACGGACAATGCCAGTGGACGCTTCAGCAGGTCCTGTGTACTACCCCAGCCGCCTTCGCTACGGTTTTCGTCTAAAAGTCAAGGAAAGGTCATTGAAACTATTAGCCCTTGACTCTAGGTCCCTTAGTGGGGCCCTTTCAAGGCCTCCAAGAGCTCAGCTCCTCCCCGATCTCCTCCCCTTTCTCAAGACCCAAGATCATTTTCCACCAATCGCACTCCAGTAGGAGTGCAGAGCCCCTTTCCTCTCCATGCACTCTTCCACCCTCAGGACATACATAACGCCAAGACAAGGCGGACCCATCCCTGCTTTGTACCACTGTGGTGCTCTGGGACAAAGTACTGCCCCGACCTACATGCCCTGAGCCAAAACTGTGGCCCAGAGAGGCTGAATGACTTGCCCAAGATTCCAGGGTATTAAATGGGTGAAGAGCTGGGTTAGAGTTCTGCCCTTCTAAACAGGGCCAGGGCCAAAGACAGATGTCACCCCTGGGGCAAATCCACCCTGGGCAAAGAGTAGGTGCTCAAGGAAGGGAAGATGAAGATCAAGGGTACCAAGACTGTGTGCTCATGGCCACCTGCAACCACAGGCCTGGAGAGGTAAGCATTTGCCTCTTGAGTAGGTTTTACCTCCGTCCAGACACAGTGAAAGGGCAATTGCTGGGGTAATTTGAAGGATAGCTAAAAAGTCCTGCCTGGAAATACCACGCCCAGTCCCCCTGTGATGAAATCCCACCAGCAGAGTTATCCACAACTAAGAAGATGAAGTGACTCCAGCCCTGGATCACTCCAAGGGCATGCATCCAGCCATCTGGTTGTTCATCTCTTTGGAAAGCAGTGAGGTTGGGAGGAAGGGAAGCCTGGCAGCACCATCTGGAGGCAGGAGAGGCCATGGTGGGCACCAGGAGAAAGGATAAACTGCAGGAAAGGTAAGAAATAGCATGAACTGAGGGTCCTGCCTTCGGCTCAGGTTGTGATCCCAGGGTCCTGGGATCGTGTGCCTTGGTGGGCTCCCTGCTCAGCGGGGAGTCTGCTTCTCCCTCTACTCCTTCCCCCTGCTCATGATCTCTCTCTCTCACCTCTCTCAAAGTAAATAAATAAAACATTAAAAAAAAAAAAATAGCGGGCACCTGGGTAGCTCAGCTGGTTAAGTGTCTGCCTTTGGCTCGGGTCATGATCTCAGGGTGCTGCGATCGAGTCCCGTGTCGGGCTCCCTGCTCAGCAGGGAGCCTGCTTTCTCCCTCTCACTCTGCCTTTCCCATCTGCTTGTTCTCTCTCTCAAATAAATAAATAAAAATCTTTTTAAAAAAATAGCATGAACTGGGAAGATGAAAGAAGATGAAGTTAAGGAAGACAGCACCAAGATTTTCCCTGGAAGTTTTTAGTATTTGGGGGCAAATATTTTAGACACAATTCTAATTGTCTAAGTTTTCACTTTTAATCTATATATATTTTTAAGTCTTAGGAAGTCTTCCAAATGCTCACGGTGCATAAGGCTTGATTTTCACAGCCCTGGGTCCAAAGATCCCTGACTTTTAACTCTCTTCCACCACCTGGTGGCAGGATTGAAAATTACAAATGCTTGTCCACACTGACGGAAAATACTATGCATTCATTCCTCAACCTTATTAAAGTCATCGTCTGGGCAAGGCGTTGTGAGTAAAAAGACAAGTAAAATGTGTACTACATCTAAGGGTCTACAACCAATTGGAGAGATTTTACTAACAAAGTTAAATAATACTGCTATAGCAATTTTGAAATAATGACATTAAATGATCAATACCTTTAAGATAACCACTGTTAATATTTTGGCATAATCTCTTTCAATAAAACACATTTATTGTACATAAAATTTTAATTCTTGCTCTTTTTTTAAAAAGATTTTATTTATTTGACAGAGAGCATAAGCAGAGGGAGAGAGAGGGAGAAGCAGGCTCCCTGCTGAGCAAGGAGCCCGATGTGGGACTCGATCCCAGGACCTGGGATCATGACCCGGGCTGAAGGCAACCGCTTAACCGACTGAGCCACCCAGGCGCCCCTAATTTTTGCTTTTTTAACTTAACAACATTTCATAAGTATCTTCTAAAGTCATTAAATGCACTTTTCCTAACAAAAAGTTTGATAGCACTCAGTGCTGGCTAAATGGACACTGTTGCATGTAGAGCTTGAAAATCTCTGGGAAGAGAAATTTGGTCGTGTCACCAAAATTTAAAATGCACTTATATTTTGACCCAACAATTCCATGTTGAAGACATAATTCCAAGTATATTCTCTCATGTGGAAAGTGAAATATGTATAGTTATTCATAGCAGCATGGCTATTCTAGCAAAAGATATGAAACAGCTAAATGTCTATTGATAGAGAATCAGCTCAATAAATTGTGATATATCTTCATAATGAAATAATAGTCAAGCATTAAAAATGAGGAAGTTCTTTGTGTATTGATATAGGACAATCACCAGATATATTGAAAAAAAAAAGATACAAAACAAGCTGCCATTTGAGTAAAGCCAGAGAAGACCGTGCGCGTGCGCGCGCACACACACACACTCAATTTCATTTTTTATTTTTTTTATTTTTTAAAGATTTATTTATTTATTTGAGAGGGCAAGAATGAGAGAGAGAGAGAGAGTACATGAGAGGGGGGAGGGTTAGAGGGAGAAGCAGGCTCCTCGCCGAGCAGGGAGCCCGATGCGGGACTCGATCCAGGGACTCCAGGATCATGACCTGAGCCGAAGGCAGTCACTTAACCAACTGAGCCACCCAGGCGCCCCGGTTTTTTAAAATTTATTTATTCATTTGAGAGAGAAAGAGACAGAGCACAGGCAGGGGGAGAGGCAGAGGGAGAGGGAGAAGCAGACTGCCCACTGAGCTGGGAGCCCGAGTGGGGCTTGATTCCAGGACCTGGAGATCATGACCTGAGCCAAAGACATATGCCTAACCATTTGAGCCACCCAGGTGCCCCTTCACACACATATTTTAAAATGGTTCCCTCTAAGGAGGGGATGGGGCTAAGGGGACGAATATAGGAGGGAGAACTACTTTTCATTTCATGCGCTTTTGGACCTCTGAATTTGTACTATGTGAGTTTATTACAGATCCCCCCCAAAAAAAATTAAAAAGAAAATTCTTCAATATTATTTTTAACTTTTGCATAATTTCCCATCAAGTGGATATACCAATGCTTCCTTAGCATTTCCCTAATGCATTTAGAAATATTAGAAACATTACTGTGATAAATAGATTTTACATGAATCTTTGTTAAAATTCCTCATAGTCAAATTACGGTTCAAAGAATATAAACATTTTTAAGGTTATTGGAGTAGAGTGCCAAATGCTTTTCCAGAGAAGTTGTATCATTTATACTCTCAGCAGGAGGAAGGGGAGGGTTTCCCCAGAAGCTGGATGGGATAAATGGGTGGGATAAATGGATGGTCAGTGGCCAAACTAACAAATACCCAGTGTAATCACCAGTTTTCCTTTCACACTTTCATGCTATCTGATGTCTACATCCCTCTTCCTCCTTTTCCTCCCACCAACCCTTTCTAACCATTCTTCCTTAAAACACTGCTTTCTTCTCATCTCTCCTCTCCTCACAAAGCTACCAAGCTTCCCTGTTGCCCCTTGGAATGAAGTCCCAAACACCTCTGCCTGACTTTCAAGACCTTCCTGGGTCTGGCTCCACCCTGACCTTTCCGATCTCCTTGCCCAGCTTCCTGCCCTCCCCCCTCTCCCCACCCCGAGCCAGTCAGGCTCTTTCCTGTTCTGCCACCCTGTCTTTGCCCATGCTTAGCAGGCTACCTGGTTCACTCTTCCTCCTGCTAAAGTTCCACCTCGTCACCACTTCCCCAACTTCTCCAGCCCTGGGTGTCTTCTCACTTCTCGAATCTCTAGAACTTGTCATCCCTATCACACAAACTAGCCCTTAATAATGTATTACTTACATCCTAATGTTCCCTAATTTCTGCTCCTCTTGGATCTCTTACCTCCCCAAGAAGACTTCAAACACCTCAAGGTAAGACTGACATTCTCTTGTGTACTCTCATGGATTGGACAAGGATGGATCCAGCCAAGGAATTCAGTAAGTTCTCTCTGATCCTCAACAGCACTACCAATATTTCTTTCAGTCCCCAGGGTCTGCTCCCTCCATTCCAGAAAGTAGGGGCAAACCTGGTGGGAGTACTGGCCAAGTAGCTAAAACCAGATGGGATCCCTGGACCAAGACCTGGCCAAGCAGAGGCCAGGGTCAGAAAGCACCAGAGGGCGGGAGTCAGCTGTGTCATTAGGTCTGCCAAGTCAGTGTCAAAATAAGAGGCTGGATTTTGTCACTAAGTTTGGAAGCTGAGTAGATGGAGGAATGGAGCAGAGGGTCAGGACAGGACAGGAATAGAATACAAGGAACAAACATCCAGGAGGAGGCTGAAGGGCCCAGGGTCTCATTGCATGGTGGGTGAGGAGGTTTGGCCTGCATCAAAGCAAGGGTTAAGGGTCGATACCATCAAGATTTGAATTTTCAGGGCGCCTGGGTGGCTCAGTCATTGACCTCTCTCTCTGCCGCTCCCCCTGCTTGTGTTCCCTCTCTGGCTATCTCTCTGTGTCAAATAAAAAAAAAATCTTTAAAAAAAAAAAAGATTTGTATTTTCATAAGTTAATGTGAGTGAAGTAAGGGACTCAAAGGGTCTGTTCCTGGTCAAAGTGTAAAGATGGGAAAAGTTGGATATCTACTGTCACAGAAGATAACCTCCTGCACACGGGCTTGTTTTTCTTGTCAAAAAGTCACCATTAAGGCAAGCCACAGAACAAAACAAATTTATACTACCTTTGTCCAGAAAGGATTCATATCCAATATTTATATAAGGAACTTGTAAAACTCAAAACAAACAAACAAACAAAACCAGACAACTTGATTTTAAAAAGCCAAACAGTCGTTAAGAACTGTTTCTAGAGGGGTGCCTGGGTGGCTCAGTCAGTTAAGCGTCTGCCTTCAGCTCAGGTCATGATCCCAGGGCCCTGGGGTCAAGCCCTGCATCGGGCTCCCGGCTCTCCCTCTCCCTCTGCCTGCTCCGCGCCCAACCCCCGCCCCAGCTTGTGCTCCCTCACTTTCGCTCTCTCTCAAATAAATAAAATTAAAAAGAAAAGGAAAAAAACCTTCCAACGGCCAAAGCTGGAACAATTTGAACAACAAAAGAAATATTGGATTATGAGATTATAACCCAAAGTAGGAAACAACTAACCACAAGTCGATACTGATAGAAGTGGGTGCTTGGATACATAAATAAATGGAGAAATACAATTCTTCTTGGGCAGAAGAATTCCAAATAATCTACACAGACAGTCTGCCTTCACAGGGATGGAGCATAACTGTTCACCCTATAGTGGAAACTGGGAATAGTGACTTTCTTCCAAAGAATGCAGTGTGGAAGGGACTGGGGAGAGAGTAACCTTATCGTGATGAAGCCTGACAAACAGTACATCGGGCAAGTGATCAAGGTTAACATCAACAGTGATCATTCACAAAGGAGAAAAGAAAAAACCCAACAACAATGATAATTCATGTTGGTAGTACCTTTGATGTCATGTGATGAGAATGGTGCTTTATGACTGTGGTCTTCCACCCAAAACCCTTAACGTCAGTCTAAACATGAGGAAAATGCCAAACTCAAACTGAAAGACATTTTATAAAATACCTGATTAATACCCCTCAAAACTGTCAAGGTCACCACAAACCAAGAAAGTCTAAGAAATTGTCAGAGCCCAGAGGAGCCTAAGGAGACATGATGAATAATGTGGTATCCTGGATGAGATCTAAGGGAAAAAAAAAAGGACAACAGGTAAAAGTTAAGGAAATCCAGTGGGGTAGAGGAGATAGAAAGTAAAAACAAAACCTAAGAAATCTCAATAAAATAAGGACGGTAATCCATAGTCTATCCATCTTGGTTCACTAGTTATGACAGATACACCATACTAATGTCCTATCATGACACTGCCTCAGCGCAAGAAGGCAAGAGGTCAGCTTCAGTTTACTAGCCAGAGCTGTACCAGGCCTGAATTGGTACCTTTGGCCAAATCAAAAAGGTTCATACAGAAACTTGAGGATGCCAGCGTTCTAAAACAGACCTCCATGCGGTATTATGCTAAGTGAAATAAGTCAATTGGACAAAGACAATTATCATATTCCTCCCTATGTAGAATATAAGGAATAGCGCACAGGATCATAGGAGAAAGGAGGAAAAACTGGGAAGAAATCAGAGAGGGAGACAAACCATGAGAGACTCTTGACTCTGGGAAACAAATTGAGGGTTGCTGGAGGGGAGGTGGGTGGGCGTATGGGGTAACTGGGTGATGGGCATTAAGGAGGGCACGTGATGTGATGAGCACTGGGTGTTATATGCAACTAATGAATCACTGACCACTACATCAAAAACTAATGATGTACTATATGTTGGCTAGCTGAATTTAAATAAAATAAATAAAATAAAAATAAAAATAAAACAGACCTCCATGGCTAATAAGATTCACCGGCTAACTCCAGGACTCCTGGAGAACATGACTGAGGTGGGTACTGCTGGCTGGTCTTACTCTGCCTCAGAGTCATACCCGTGCAGAACTAATATAGCAGGCCCTGGACTGCTGTCCTGAGAGAAGCCAGCTTGCAAAGTTAGCCCGTGGCTGGTGTCCGGGAACTTGCCTGGTAAACAGTTCCCTACAGGCACCTGGGTGGCTCAGTCAGTTAAGCTTCTACCTTTGGCTCAGGTCATGATCCCAGGGTCCTGGGAGGGAGCCCTGCATCGGGCTCCCTGCTCTGTGGGGAGCCTGCTTCTCCCTCTGCCTCTGTCTCTCATGAATAAATAAATAAAATCTTAAAAAAAAACAAAACTGTCCCTAAAGGCTCAGAGTGGCTCACTGTGCCTAAACTGTACAACGTGTTTTATGCTGAACACCTGCTTCCTCCTGGGAGTCTGGGATTTGGGTATGTGGTTAGGCAGAGCATGCCTACATGACCCATCCCAGTAAAAACCTTGGGTACTGAGTTTCTAATGAGCTTCCCTGGTACTCATCACATATATTGTCACAATTCATTGCTGGAGGAATTAAGTGCATCCCACTTGACTCCACTGGGTGGGGACTCTTTGAAAGTTTGGGCCTGGTTTCCTCCAGACATCACTCCATGAGCACTTTCCCATTGCTGATTTTGCTTTGTAGCCTTTCAATGTAATAAATCGTAGCCATTCAGTGAAAAGTTTTGGGGAACAAGATATTCACATAGTTTGAAAAAATATATATGGAGTGCACCTGTTGTCATGAGCACCAGGTGTTGTATGTGTTGTATCTCTAAATTGTACACTTGAAACTAATATTACACCGTATGTTAACTAACTGGAATTTAAATAAAGACTTAAAAAAATACTATTATAAAAGATGCTGGGGAGATAAATAGGGAAATTTTAATATGGACTGCATATTATTATTATTTTTCAAAGATTTTATTTATTTGACAGAGACACAGCTAGAAAGGGAACACAAGCAGGGGGAGTGGGAGGAGAAGCAGGCTTCCCGTGGCGCAGGGAGCCCGACACAGGACTCCATCCCAGGACCCTGGGATCATGACCTGAGCCGAAGGTCAACGACTGAGCCACCCAGGTACCCCTGGACTGCATATTATTGAATCAGTTTTCTTAGGTATAATGTTACTGTGGCTATATAGATGGTCCTTAAAAAAAAAAAAAAAACGGGAGAAAATCATATGTAATAGGTGTATGTACAAGGAATCCACACTGAAATGGAATTCTGAAGACAATGAGGCAACAGGAATCTCTGTATGAGCTAAGGGGAAGGATAGGGGCCTGTGGACACAAAGGGGAGAAAACTCACTAGCAAGATGAAAGGAGATGTTTGCAAAAACAAGACTGTTCTATTATGCAGATGAGTTGAAGGTCTTTATTCTTAGGGCAGATGCTGAATTTTTTTTTTTTTTTTTTTTTTAAGAAAGACACTGGGGTGGGCGGAGTGGGAGGAAGTACACAGGGAGAGAAAATCCGAAGCAGACTCCATTCTGCACGCAGAACCTGATGCAGGGCTCAACCCCATGACCCTGATCTCATGACCTGAGCGAAATCAAGAGTTGGATGCTTAACCAAACTGAGCCACCCAGGCGCCCCCAGATGCTGAAATTTTTTAGATGAAGTATCAGAAGTGTCAGGATGCTTGCAACTTACTCTCAAATAGTTCTCCAGAAAAATAAAGCAAATGCATCAAAATATTAACAAGTGACATATATTGATGACTAGTAAATGAGTGTTGCTTGTACTCCTCTTCCAACTTTTCCTTAGGCCTGAGTATTTTCATAATTAAAGTCTACCTCTTGCCAAAGCCAATTCTTCCTGAACGCTTTTCCAGTTCTGTAAATAGGGATACATTTTTTAATCCAAATGGCACTTTGTACTGGTCACTTACTGCATCTCATATGTACTTCTATAATTACCCAGCATTTTACAGTTATTACAATATATTATCATTTGTCCTCCCTATCCCCTAGGGAAGTTAAGAGGGTTCTGTTACTCATTTTGTATCCTCTTTAGTGCTCATCTCATAGTTGAGCAATAGCTAAACTAAGCACTATGTAAGATATGCCTATCTTAATATTCTTACATAGATTACAGAGCTGAGACATTAGAGGCCTTCTCCAGAACTAGACTTCATAATCATCAAATAGATTTTAAAATACGTATCTGAAAGCTATAAAACCTCAAATTTCAAAGGTCAAGTGCATTTCTCAGATAAGCTGTGCAAAAACACATTTTATGACAGCCTTTTGGCTGCTCCACAGCAGGGCCGTTGGGCAGAATATTTAGGCCCATCTGGTGAGAACAGCTGGGTGCCTGCAAGGTCTCCCAACTTGCTGGTCTCTGAATGACTAATAAAAAATAAGATTTGAGGGGCGCCTGGGTGGCTCAGTCGTTGGGCGTCTGCCTTCAGCTCAGGTCATGATCCCGGGGTCCTGGGATCGAGCCCCGCATCGGGCTCCCTGCTCCATGGGAAGCCTGCTTCTCCCTCTCCCACTCCCCCGCTTGTGTTCCCTCTCTCGCTGTGTCTCTGTCAAATAGATAAAATCTTTAAAAAAAAAAAAAAAAAAAAGAAGATTTGAATCTCTACTTCTCCTGGTCCACTTATTTTGGACTCTAGCTCAGCGAAACTATTTTTTGGGGGGGTGGGGAACTTTACTGATTTAGGGGAACTCTTGTCATCTTCTAGCACATTTTTTTTCTTTCCCCAACCACTGCCTCTTAATCTCTAAACCCAATGTAGGCCTCAAACTCATGACCCCAAGATCAAGAGTTACGTGCTCCAATGACTCACCCAGCCAGGCGCCCCTTCTACAATTCTTAATCTTGATGAGTAAATGACTTAAAGGACTTAAATTACTCCAGCTAGTAGATAGTAGAAACTAAAATCTAGAGGACCATTCACAAAAATTCTTCTCCTAGGGTGTGTTTGCTCTTAAGACATTGCTTGTCCTGCTTTTATTAGACCAATTAAACCAGACCTACTTTAAAATATTCTATACAAAGACCCTACTCAAGGCTCAGATAGGTAAAAATGAGCATTTCAGCTTTCATCAGATCATAAAGAAGTCATATGAGCAGAATTTATCCCAAATCATAATCTTCTCATATTGTAATGATAGAGAATTGTGGAATGTGTACTATAGGTGTGCACATGCAAAGTTCTTATCCGTTGGGTGAAATCAACAGGTTACACATATATATCGTAAAAGGAAGTGGCACAATTGCAATATGGAGCTGACAAAATAACTGAATAGAAATGAGTTGCCTTTGGGAAGTAGAAGAGGTTGGGGGTAGGCAAGCAAGGGATTTCCATTTTTCAGTCCTGTCTTGCCTTTTTCTTTCTTGAAATTATATGCCTACTTAACAATTTAAAAAGGAAGAGCCCAGAAAAGACCCAGGCACGTGAAGCTTAAATACAACACAGGTGTCATGGCAGGTTACATGGAGGAGTCGTTTAATAAATGGAGCTAAAAAACTGGATATGAATATGGAAAAAAGATTTCTGACCTCTACACAAAACGTAACTCCAGATGGATTGGGACAATCTTTTAAGTAAGCTCTACACCCAATGCGGGGCTCAAACTCACAACCCCAAGATCAAATCTCTACAGACTGAGCCAGCCAGGCGGCCCAGTGACAATCTTCTGCTTCAACATGGCTGAACTATGGTATCCAGTTTTTGGCCAAACACCAGTCTAATTGCTGTGACAGTGTGTTTTAGACGTGACCAACACTTAAGATACTATGAATAAAAGATTACTTTCCATAACATGGGTAGGTCTCATTCGGTTGAAGGCCTTTAGAGAACCTGAGGTCCACCAAGAAGAAGGAATTCTGCCTCCAGACACAACTCTTCCCTGGGTCTCTGCCCTTTCAACCTTGCCAGCCCCTACAATCTCTCTGTACTCATCCTATCTGTTTTATTTCTCTCAAGAACTCTTAATACCTGGATTAAGCTCTTAGGTAAAAAGAGCAAATCTTTAAAACTCTTAGTAAAAAATAGTTATCTTTGTATATTGTAGGGTAAAGATTTCCCAAATAAGACCGAAAATACTAATCATAAAAACTAACAGCTTGATTACATTATAAACTGCTGCTTATAAAAGGTATGTTAAAGAATACTAAACAATAAGAAGATATTGACAAGTGTTCATCATTCTACTCTCAACCTGTCTCAATCTTTCAGACTTCACTTAGCATTTTTTTTTTCATTTCCTTGAGAATTTTAGTCGTCTTATCCTTTTCTTGCCTACAGTCTTCTTGGCAGAGAAGCCAGTGAGACCCTTCAACATTACCAAATGTAAACTCTGCCACATAGCCAGTTACCTAGTTTATGAATTCTTCTTTAACCAATCACAAAGCACTCTAGAATCTTACAAAGAGCTCAGCATGCTTACTAATTCCTCAAATTAATTTCAGTTCTTTTAAAAGAACCACTCAGACTACAGAAAACCACCAACCAATATGGAACCTTTATTTTTAAGGTAATTTCTGTACATCTGGAGTATGAGAGTAATCCTTTTACAAATGGAAATGATTACTAGAATAAACGACGACAAAACCATAACTGGTATTTCATGTGAATCCACAGGAGTTTTTAAGCTTCAAATCCAGCCAAGAAGTTTGTTACAATCTCTTTTAGCTTAGCATCTGACTGTTCTGAGATCTTTCCATCAGTCCTATTTGGAAATGAAAAGCAGTTCATCAATTCATCAGTTCTGACCTAAACAAAAATTCAATGACTAGCTACAAAATTCAAAAGAATTTTAACAAGACTTTCTATCTTAAAATTTACAAAAAAGAGGCCATCAATTGTGTTCATACCTTATATCGCCCAACAGGGCCTGGTGCTGGCTGATAACATGAGCCAGGAAAGCACGCTCAAACTTTGTGATCTTGCTGGGCTCCAATTTATCAAGATACCCTCTTACACCAGCATAAATAACAGCCACTTGTTCTTCAATGGCCATGGGAGCTGAAAACAAAAGAATGCCAAGTAAGTTGCTCAAATAAATAAATGCCACATTAACAAAGTCAGAGAAACTTACCTTTTTCTTCTAATTATTAACATGTCTCTACATATCACCTACTCTACATAACACCCTCACACTTTCTCTGTGACAAACTCCACATTAATACTTTTTCCCACTTCTCTCCCTAGGCAACAGTTTTTTCCTTGTATTTGCAAGCCTTAAAGTGTAATCTTTGGGCATATTCCACAAGCACTGTTTATCATCTGGCACCATTTATACTATTTGAGATATAAATAATCTGCTGAAACTTCACAGCAAGATTAAAAAATGCTAACATACTTTTAAATCTGCCCAATTCCATTCTCTCACAGCCAAGGAGGAAGGGGGGGAGGAAGAGATCTAATAGGTTTACTTCTCAAAAGAGAAATATTAAGTATATTTAGTAAGTTTTCCTGGTTATTCAAATGACGACAGACTGTATTGAAAGTACAACAGGCATTAATCACATTCAAAACACTGTTATCCTTAATGAAAGAACACGACGTATGATAGCTTGTAAGGAGCTGCGGGATACTCCCAGGCGCTTACATACAGTACACACATGGCTGACATGAAAGAACTCACAATACTGTCCTTGCTTCAGCAGCTCAGTCAGTCGCACGCCACGACTCAAGAGTTGCTGAGTGGCAGCATCGAGGTCAGAACCGAACTGGGCAAAAGCAGCAACCTCGCGATACTGAGCCAATTCCAGCTTCATGGTCCCTGCCACCTGAAAAACAGAAATGGTCAACTCATGAAACACAAAAATACTCAACCCACTGACAAAGAGCACTATACAAATACATTATGATTTTAGCCTAATGATACCTCTTCTCCTTGACAAAGTGCTGCAAATTACCTGCTTCATGGCCCTGGTTTGGGCAGCAGATCCAACACGAGACACAGACAAACCAACGTTAATGGCAGGGCGGATACCTTTGTAGAACAATTCTGTTTCCAAGAAGATCTACAACATACAGAAAATACACATGCTAACAAGCTTTAAAAAAAAAAAAACTATTTTCAAAATTAAGCCAAAAACCTGAAGCCCAACATCTCCAAGGAAAAATGTTAAGTGTCTTCTCATCATAAAGAGCCCCTCCAATCTTTCCCAGCACATATCAACTTACATATTCTATTGCTACGATTAAGAGATGTGGGGAGAAAAAACAGGTGATAAATTTCTATTAAAATATATGCAGATTAAGTGATTTGGCCTCTGCGATTTGCTTCAAAATTATCTAGGGTGGAGAACAGTAGTGGCTATAAATGAAGCAAAAATGAAGTTTTTTGGTAACAAATTGAAATGGGTGAGAGATATGCAGGGTTCATTATACTGTTCTCCTTACTTTTCTAAACATTAAAGTGAAAGGCATTTAACAAATCAGTTCATCAACACTAGTTTCAACCAATGCCTTGGAATCATCCAAAGCTTTTACATTTATTTTAATCATAAAAAAATACCTGTCCATCAGTGATGGAAATGACATTTGTTGGAATGTAAGCAGACACATCACCAGCTTGTGTTTCTATGACTGGTAAAGCAGTCAAGGAGCCACCACCAAAAGAATCGTTCATTTTGGCTGCTCTCTCTAGCAGACGGGAGTGTAGGTAGAACACATCACCAGGATAGGCCTCACGACCAGGGGGCCGACGGAGCAGCAGAGACATCTGACGATAAGCAACAGCCTACAGTACAGGAAAGGGTTATAAAGGTCAGTTACTAGAAGCTAAATTTGTCACCTTCAATTGTGGTGCAAACATACAAACAGATTCTAAAAATATGTATCCTTTGACCTGTTTGGATAAGTCATCGTAGATGATCAAAGCATGTTTGCCATTATCTCTAAAATATTCTCCCATAGAACAGCCAGAGTAAGGAGCCAGGTACTGAAGGGGAGCAGCATCAGAAGCAGTAGCTGAAACCACAATGGTGTACTTCATGGCATCTGGGAAGAAAACAGATTTTAAGTTTCACAAGGTTATCAATATTTTGATTTTAGAGACTATTATAATAAAAATTAAGTGCTTTACTACATAATTTACCAAAGTCAGATTAACCAAAGCCAGACAGCACCTATTTTAAAGAAGGTGACAAAAACCTTAACATTTATTGTTGTTTTATACTTTTACTTGTTTTTGTTGTTTTACTTATTGAATCACATTAGAAATTTCAGTTCATTAGGGAGTAATGAAAACCAGCCTTCATTAAGTAGACGCTATCTTAAGATTAGCAATAATAGGACTCCCAGAGAACAATGAGACTAAAGTTCTTCCTTTTTTTTTTTTTTAAGTAAACCCTACCCTCAAGGTGGAGCTCGAACTCATGACTCCCAACACCAAGAGTCGCATGCTCTATCGACTAAGCCAGCCAGGCATTCCTGACTAAAGTTCTTTAATACCTGCATCTGTAAGTCTCTTCACCAACTGGGCAACAGTGGATCTCTTCTGACCAATAGCAACGTAGATACAGTATAGCTTCTTCTTTTCATCAGTTCCATCATTGAAACGTTTCTGGTTAATGATTGTGTCAATAGCAATTGATGTTTTGCTTTAAAAAGAAAGTAAACATAAATCTTGGTAAGTACTTCAAAGGATTTCTCAACTTAAGATTTCAGTATACTACTACTAATCCTCATCACATTCCTCTCTCTCCGTTACATCCAAAGCATTTACCATTCCAAGCATAAAAGTAATCTTTCCACAAACAACTTTTACTTAGAATGTTTAACAAGCTTTACCCAGTCTGTCGGTCACCAATAATCAGCTCACGCTGACCACGACCAATTGGCACCAAGCTATCCACAGCCTTAATACCAGTCTGCATTGGTTCACGCACAGAGATTCGAGGAATGATCCCAGGGGCTTTCAGGCCAACTCGCCTACGGATCTTGGAACCAATTGGACCCTGTTATACAATAAAAAGGAGCCCCCAGAACAATTAGTTTTGACGTCTCTTAGAAGCTACAACCACATCTAATAACTGTTAAACGTACCTTTCCATCAATGGCATTACCAAGGGCATCTACAACACGGCCCAATAGCTCCTCGCCAACTGGAACATCCACAATGGCTCCGGTTCTCTTCACAATATCTCCTTCCTTAATTAGTTTATCATTTCCAAACACGACAACACCAACATTGTCAGGTTCCAAGTTCAAAGACATACCCTACACAAAACACACAATTGAACCCCCATTAAGCCTGAGTAGTACTTCTTCCCATGTCAACACTACATGATATGAAAACAGCTAGTTAAAAAAAAAATAGACTTGTACTTTAGATCTGATTTACTCAAGTATTTTTATGACAAACAACTTTCTTTGATCAAGACTTAAAACATGTTCCCTAGACTTAAAACACGTTCCCTTGAATAATCTTAGGATAGCATTATGATAAGCCTAACATGCTCCTTTATTGCATCCTCAAAGAACTAAAAGAAACAAAGAAACTGAACAGGTCAAGCTTTTTCCACTGCATTTCTTTTGTCAATGGCTTTTGAACCAGGTGATCAGCATGAAATAAAGTGATCAACTGGGAATTTTAAGACACAGTTGATTTACATCTTTTTATCTGAGTAGCACCACAAACAGCTTAAAAAATTGTAATGAGAACTCATCAGGTTAGTAGAAAGTGAAATTAAAAGCTACCCAAACAAGGACAAAATGCCATAATGTAACAGTGGTGGGTCATCTCTCATCATTACAACTTTAATTCAAAATATAAGATTTTTAGGTCCCTAATCATTACTAAGGAAAAAGGTTATTCTAGGAACTGAGTCTGGTCAGTAATTAAAGCTCTGTAGAAGTACTTAGAACAAATAGAGGAGTATCATGGAATATCACTGCAGGTAATGTTCAATACAGCAGTCACTAACCACATGTGGCTACTTAAAACTTGAATTAATTAACACCATCTTACCGAAGTCAGAGACACTTACTTTTCCCTCCAATTAACACATCTCTACATACCACCCACTCTTTCTCTGTGTGAGAAACTCCACACTGGTCACACTCAATAGCCTCACATGTAAAATAGTTATTATACTTAAACAGCACAGACATAAAATATTTCCATCATTGCAGGAAGTCCTATTAGACAATACTAGACTCTTAGATCTTAAAAGTTAAAAAAGAAACTCTGAGTTCATTTATTTCAGCCTCACCTTTCAAAGCTTTGTTAACACTGAAGATACGAAAGGCTAAACTTTTAGCCAAGGTCTAACAGCTATGGAGAAAACTTTTGGCTCTATAATTATTCTTCCATATCAAGGCTTTTACCATACCGGTCACTAGTGAGAGGACCAAGACTATCTTTTCCCATGTGTGCTAAGTGGGTAATCCTACTCCCCCTGTTCTACCAGATATCATGCTCTGCTTTCCTCAGAAAACCCATGACTCCTACCATTTGTTTTCATCCCACTGGCCAACTAGGCTCAACCTAATAGAAAGGAGACTTCTATCATCAGAGAGCTTCTGCTGACTATACCACTAACTTAACAGTAATAGGTCTACTCTTACAAGAAATACAAAGTCAATGACTTTCAACTTTCCACCAGAAATGAATTTAGTTGGAAGTTATCTAATGCTTTTATACGATCTTAATGGCTATAAAAAAGACTTCTTAGAATTTGGCTGAAGGTTTAGTAACGTTTTTATTTCAGCACCAGTGGCTACAATTTATGTATACATCAGTCCCTAGAGTAAAAACTTTGGTAACCAATACCCTTAAGCTTATTCTTTTCACAATCTATGATAATGACTAAATACTGAAGAAGTTGAGATTTAAAGTTAAAATACAAAAAACACTAGCACAGGGGCGCCTGGGTGGCTCAGTCGTTGAGCGTCTGCCTTCGGCTCAGGTCATGATCCCGGGGTCCTGGGATCGAGCCCCGCATCAGGCTCCCTGCTCTGCCGGGAGCCTGCTTCTCCCTCTCCCACTCCTCCTGCTTGTGTTCCCTCTCTCTCTGTGTCTCTCTCTGTCAAATAAATAAATAAAAAAAATCTTTAAACAAAAAACAAAACACTAGCACAATCTCTGAATTACTAAATGAGTAACTCAGAAACCAATCCTGAAACACCAAAATCTCATTTTACCTTTAAACCTGAAGAAAACTCTACCATTTCTTCTGCCTGAACATTTCTCAGCCCATGTACACGGGCAATACCATCACCAATGCTTAGGACACGCCCAGTCTCTTCAAGGTCAACAGAGGTATCAGCTCCAAGAATACGCTCTTCAAGGATAGAGGACACTTCGGCAGTGCCTATTGAGAGGAAAAAATCCATTGCAAAAACAGCCTTGTCTCAAGATCTTTTTAAAACCCACTTCCCCAACAACATAAAAACTATAGTTTTATAATCACAATAACTAAATTATTCTAAAATGTAAAATGCATGGTTCTATTCAAGCTTGATATCTACCACTACTATAAAAACAAATCCAAGTGATGGACAGAAAATTTCACAAGACAAATGTAAGTCAGTTAAGAAGCTAATAAAATTAAGCAACACCATTATAATAAGAATTTTCATCGTCTACTCATTTGGTTTAATTTCTAAGGAATTTATATCTAAGGAATTAGTATCTAAGGAAGTTGAAACCTGACTTTTTGGCTAAACTCTGCAGGAAGCTTAAAAATGCAATCTATTTTTTTTTTAAAGTAGGCTTTACTTTAAAAAAGTATGGATGGAGCCCAATGCAGGGCTTAAACTCATGACTCTGAGATGGAGACCAGAGCTGAAATCAAGAGTGGGACACTTAACCGACTCAAGCCATCCAGGCACCCCAAAAATGCAATCTATCTTTAAAAGCAACTGTTAACAAAGTATGAATATCTTTCCCTTTATAAAGACACGCAAGTACTTAGTATTCTTCATCTTAGCATATGCAAGATTTATGTATTCACTTGTTTAATCTTTAGTTCAAAGCCCCACTCACACATCCTCAAAGAATTCCCTAACCTACAGAATCTTCCCATGCTCACCTCCCCACTTCTCTATTTGCAATGTGCAAATTTATAGGTTGCCACGTATAGATTAGCAGCTATTACCTTCAAAAAACATAAAGGTAAAGTTGTTTTCTAATATTTTTTAGGAGAGGAAAAAGAAATCTTTCATAGTTCAGAAAGGATGCCCACCACCTGATATGTGTACTGTTTCTACCCAAGGGATATTGTATCAGAAAAAAAAAGCTGTAGTATCATGAAAAAAGAAATATTTCACTAGAACAAGACAACCTACCAAGAAAAAAGGGCTAAATGGCACATTACAGGCAAAGAATCTGAGATTTATAGTAACTAAGAGAAAAAAATTAACAAATGAAAATAAAAAATGGGGTGCCTGGGTAGCTCAGTTGTTTAAGCGACTGCCTTCGGCTCAGGTCATGATCCTGGGGTCCTGGGATTGAGTCCCACATTGGGCTTCCCTTGCTCTGCGGGGAGCCTGCTTCTCCCTCTCCCTCTGCCTGCCATTCTCCCTGCTTGTGCTCTCTGTCACATAAATAAATAAAATCTTTAAAAATAAATAAATAAATAAGGGCGCCTGGGTGGCTCAGTCGTTAAGCGTCTGCCTTCGGCTCAGGTCATGATCTCAGGGTCCTGGGATCGAGCCCCGCATCGGGCTCCCTGCTCTGCGGGAAGCCTGCTTCTCCCTCTCCCACTCCCTTGTGTTCCCGCTCTCGCTGTCTCTCTCTCTGTCAAAAAATAAATAAAATCTTTAAAACTCTACAAATTAATTAATTAATTAAAAAATAGTGCTGATTTAAAAAAAGGAAAAAAAAAACAACAGTTACGTAACCTACGTAACTTATTTTTTCCCTTATTGACAAAGCAGTAAGTGTGGTGTATGAAGACTTAGAAATAATGACTTACCAATCTTCTGAAGACGAGTGTTAGAGGCATGGAGGTTCCTTGCAGCAATGAAGGAGGATCCCAAAGCATTTTTGGAGACCTAGCGCATAAACAGTTTTAAAAAGTTTATTTAAAAGGGGCGCCTGGGTGGCTTAGTCAGTTAAGTGGCTGCCTTTGGCTCAGGTCATGATCCCAGGGTCCTGGATCCTTGATCAATTTATCGGTGAAAATATTAATTATATTAAAAAATATTCTGCTTAAAACTGGAAGGCTAGTAATCACATGACAAAGTAGCTTTTGATATATGCAAAAATGTTATTAAGCAGCTCCTGGTAACACTGTTAAGTATTTTATAAAACACTTATTTTAAAAACCAACAGTTACCAAATTATCTTTTCTTTTAAAGGTATCAGGTACTATTATTTCATCTTTAGATATATTTCAGTTGAACTGTGGATATTCTCAGTAAGATAAACTGCTTCCTAAAAGGGGGAAATATCAAGACATATCCTATTTTACTTAAAAAAAAAAAAAATTTTAAATTAGTAAATGTTAAAGTTTGATTAGAAATTAAGTATGGCTGTGGACTCTTTTTTTCCTGGTCGACAAAGCCTACAACAATCTGGACCCCCTCCATCTCCTTCAAGTTGTAACTCAGTGATTGGTCACTGTCAATTCTGAACCTACCACTTTCTACAGGACCAGATGAAAACCGTTAAAAATGTTCTTTTGCGACTAGTTGTATTAGAACAGTAAAACAGCCAGTGTTTACAATGTTTAAGATGGAAACTGATACAATGTTTAAGATGGAAAAAAAAAAATAAATGCAAGCCTTAACTTCAAGGGAGATAAGCAACGAAGGGAATTGACCTTTAGAGGCATTTTCCAACCAGTGTTCTATCTTGAGCTCTCACTCACTGTCTAACGATTCCTCAAGGACGAAATCTTAAAACATGTCAAAGTACCACAACACAAAGCAAAGTCTTCTTTCTGCCTGAGACACTTTGGGCTTCACTGCTGTCACGGTATCGGCCACATGCAATGCACATTTGCACCGTACGGCCTTTCACGATCGTATCAGTGTTCAGCACTGAGATCGCCTACTGAAGTATTCAGAACAGCACCTTCATTTATGGCTTTCCCCCGAACCGACCTCCGGGCAGAGGTGAAATGCCGGGGCGCCCCGACCTTCATACAATGTCAGGCTGCCCTAGGTCGCTTCAACTAGAGCTACCAACAGTGCTCCGACCTTCAGCGGGGCAGTCCCGGAGAACCAGCCGGGACAAGCCTCGCCGTTCCAGAGCAGGGGTCGGAGACCTAGCGCCCCAGCCCTGACCTTCAACCAAGGCCCCCTGTCGGACAGCTCTCAAGTGAAGTCGTGAACACCCCCTGAGGCCCCATCTCTGCACAGCATCGAGGTCACCACCTCCCCTGCACCGCTCAACACCGTCCCGCACGGATGGCAAGCAACAGGGCCCTTGCGCCGCCGCCCAGCCCAAGGCCGAGTAGCCAGCGGTGCAAGATGGCGGCGCCCGCCAGCCCCCCACCCTCCATGCAGCAAGAGCTCTCGAGTCAGTACATCACCAGCCACCCGCCGGGCCACCTCCCTTCCGCCGGTTCCCCGCACTCACCAGCCCGGCCCGCCGAGGGAGGGCGCGGGCCACGGCCGCGGCGACGCGCACGGACAGCATCTTTGCAGGTTCTCCTTGGGTGGTTCCTCTGCAGCCGCAGCCTCTGGACTGACTGGGACAAAATGGCTGAGCGGCGAGGAAGGTCAAGGCAGCATCCCACCTGACCCGGAAGTACCGCCCCTCGCGTTCACTCCCGGATGCGAATCTGCCTTTTGCGGGAGGGTTGGGGAGGAGTTACCTTTTAAAGTACAGTTTTTAGATTTAAAATTAAAAATGAGCAATTAGACCTTTGTCAACTTCGGCCCAGGCTTTCGTTACAGATTTATTTTGACCTACTGAGTTGACCTTGTGGTTGCCCCTGGCGACCATGTGGGTAGCGGAACCCCCTACAAAGAGGCTCTCAGGACTGGGGACCGTGTAGGTGTCACCCTGTACTAGGACGCAGCTTGTTTGAAGGTGACGGGAGGCCGATGTTGTGGGGTCCGAGACTACAGCTTTTTTTTTTTAAAGATTTATTTATTTATTTGAGAGAGCGAGAATGAGAGAGAGAGAGAGCATGAGAGGGGGGAGGGTCAGAGGGAGAAGCAGACTCCCCGCCGAGCAGGGAGCCCGATGTGGGACTCGATCCCGGGACTCCAGGATCATGACCTGAGCCGAAGGCAGTCGCTTAACCAACTGAGCCACCCAGGCGCCCGGAGACTACAGCTTTTAAAGCCTTGTAGCAAAGTAAACGGTTATCACCGGGGGGTTAATCCGTAGATCGCTGGCCCCACCCCCAGACCCTCTTAAAGCCGAAAATTCGGAGCAATCTGAATTTTTTGAGAGGCGCCCACACCATTCTACGTGATCCGTTACGCACTCAAGTTCGAAAATCGCAGTTCTTTTAGATTCTATCTAAATGAAATCTGTATATTAGAACAAATTGTTTAAAAATGGTAACAAAGGGCGCCTGGGTGGCTCAGTCGGTTGAGCGTCTGCCTTCAGCTCAGGTCATGATCCCAGGGTCCTGGGATCGAGCCCCGCATCGGGCTCCCTGCTCGGCGGGAAGCCTGCTTCTCCCTCTCCCACTCCCCCTGCTTGTGTCCCTTCTCTCGCTGTGTCTCTCTCTGTCAAATAAATAAATAAAATCTTTAAAAAATAAAAATAAAAATGGTAACAAACACAAGTTCAAAAAGAGTGGTTGCCAATTCTACTGAGAATGGTGCAGAATCAGAAGTCTCACCCCAGACTGAACCAGGATTCAAGGTTTCCTCTACCAACAACTAGTTTCAGGACAGGAGGGACTATGGTTTTACATTTGGAATAAAATGGGGGCGCCTGAGTGTCTCAGTCGGTTGAGCCTCCGCCTTGGGCTCAGGTCATGATCCCGGTGTCCTGGGATAGAGTCCCCCATCGGGGTCCCTAATCAGTGGGGAGTCTGCTTCTCCCTCTACCCTATTCCCCTGCTGGTCTGCTTATGATCTCTCTCTCTCTCTCTCACCCTGTCTCTCTCAAATAAATAAAATCTTTAAAAAAATGAATTTGGAATAAAATGGAAATGATAGAAATGCCTAGGTGGCTCAGCTGGTTGGTTAAGCATTTGCCTTCCGCTGAGGTCATGGAGCCTGCTTTTCCCTTTCACGCTGCTGCTCCCCCTGCTTGTGCTCTCTTGCGCACGCTCTCTCTCTTTCTCTGCCAATAAATAAAATCTTCAAAAAATAATAAAATAAAATGGAAAGGATAAAGAAAAAACACCTTCCTATACCAACACATTAACATTGGGGCAGAACTCCCTCACCCATACACACACAGAATTTTTGCGATACTGAGATTTTTATGATATGCACAGATTGTTGGGGGGGATATTGGGTGTCTTATCTGATTTATACCCAAAACCTTAATTTGGGTGGAGCATATGAATATCTGGATTAAAAGGGTCATGTCCTAAAATATAGCTTGCAAATGTATTGTCAGCAATCCCTTCTCTAATATGCTATTCCATTTTCAAGGTGAGCATCCTTCTCCTTATGGGTAAATACAGGCTAACAGGAAAAAAAAAAATGGTTTGTAAAAACGGAAAGGTTGGAGGGGTATTTTGTGAAATTTGTAGTGATGAAAGTGGACAAAGGGCATAAAGATAACTTTTCCCCCATACTCAGGGGCTGTACCAACTTACTTGAAATTTGTTACTGAGCCGAGACACATTTGACTAAAACAAAAATAATAAGCAAGCCATACAATATGGTATTGGCCAGTTAGTAAAATTCTTTTGGAAAAAAAAAATTTCATCATTTTAAATATGCATATGACTTAGAAGAAAGATTTAGTGCTAAGAGTAATGCCCAGTTTGATATTAAACCACATATATCAGACTACTGAGTACATGGTCTACGTTTCCTGATGTTTCACGGTATACCACAGGAGGCTGCAGTCAGCAGTGTGGTCTAACTAGCTTTCAAATATAAAACAGTCAGAGCCAGAACATTATGGTCAGACTCTAGCTCTACTACCTAATCTTGGTCAAGTCACTTACTCTGTGTGTGTGTGTGTGGTTTTTAATGTGAAAATACATAGAATAATATGGTCATCTATTTTTACAGGGTACTGTAAGAATGAAACTAAAATAGGAAAACATAGAAAACTACACATTGCGGTCTGTGTAGACAGCTAAAGAGAACCTCTCCTAGTGTTAAATACAGTGATGGAGGGAGAACTTTAGGGAAGGCAAGAAATGAACGAAGAATGACTGAGTGGCAGTGACAGGGCCAGCAGTTGGATGCTGTCAACTGTTTTTTCTTTCTTTCTTTTTAAAAGATTTTATTTATTTATTTGACAGAGAGAGACACAGCGAGAGAGGGAACACAAGCAGGGGGAGTGGGAGAGGGAGAAGCAGACTTCCTGCAGAGCGGGGAGCCTGATGCGGGGCTTGATCCCAGGACCCTGGGATCATGACCTGAGCCGAAGGCGGACCCTTAACGACTGAGCCACCCAGGCGCCCCTGTTTTTTTTTCCCTTTAAGTTTTATTTATTTAAGTAATCTCTACACCCCAAGAGGGACTTGAACTCACAACCCAGATCAAAAGTCCCACTCTTCTGTTTGAGCTAGCCAGGCGCCCCAACTGTCAACTATTTTAAAACAGTCTCCAGAAAAAATAAATAAATAAATAAATAAAAATAATAAAATAAATAAAACAGTCTCCAGCACATGTAGCTCTTTGATAGTGGAAACTAAAGGATAAGACTGCTGCAGCTCATATTGCTAGGGTAAAAATAAAAATTTTAAGTCAATGCACTCCTTGTGGAAGAAACAAATATCTGCTATCCAAAAAACAAGTTTCAGGTATTTTTTTAAGACAAGGGATTCAAGTCAAAAATAAAAATATAAGAAAGAAAAAAACAGCCTGGTTCTAGACGGCTGTTCTTCTCCTCTAGGAAATGATACCACCGAGAGCAGAGAGAGCCCCGAGGCGGCAAGCCCGTGGTGCTGGAGTTTTGGACCAGCCTTGCCCAAGGACTCGGAGGCCCCCTATCCTAGTAAAAACTACAACTCCCAGAAATCCCGGGCCCAGAAGGGGGCGGAACCAACGGTGTGTAGGCGGGGCCTTCAGAGCTAGCTGTGAACTTCTCCCGCGAGGAACTTCTCGAGAAGTGGCGGGAGCGGCGGCTATGGAAGCACAGGAAGAGAAAGAAGCGCAGGTGATGGGGCGGGATCGGGGATTTGTGGCCTCCTGGAGACGGCATCTTTGACAAACTCCCCCCGTCCGCGGATCGTCTGGGCACACCATGTTTACTTTTTTCCTACTCCTTCTCTGCGGGTCCATCTTTGGTCCCGCCTTCACGACCTGCGAGCCCCACTCTGCTTAGACCCCGGGAAAGGGTGTTTCCCTTCCTTCCCGGGGCCCTCGTTGCTTGGACTCAGGCTTGGAGAGCGGTTGAGGAGCCTCTTGGTACGAGAGACCTCTGAGCCGACTGGAGTGGGACTTCCGAATCCAAAGCCACTTTCCAGCCAAGCCTCACCGTTCACTGCTACTTCCTAGTAGGATTTTCACACCTGACCTTCCTCATCCTGCATCCCTACTCTAGGTGCCTCTGGGTACAGCGGGGCTTTTGGTGTGTTGAGGGCAACTCTTTTTTCAGACTTTGCACGTATAAATATGCTTTGGCACCTTCATACTGAGCTTAAAATCATTCGAGTGATGCAAATTATTAGCCTATACCGCTTTGTGGCTTTAGGGAAGGGTAGATTGTCTTCTGATTTTGTTCATTGGGCTTGCTCACTTGTTTCCTGACATCGGGTATCTATCTCCGTAAAGACAAATTATAATGTGAAGTAAGTAGGTTGCCAGAATATTTCTAGAGAACATTTTGTTTGCTTCTGATCAGTTCTTTCTCATATTTGCTTCATGCTATTACAATAAACAAGGCTTATAATACTTGCTTTTCTTTTAATGGTTAGGTTGCTGCGTGGTTGAAAAAAATATTTGGAGATCACCCCATTCCGCAATATGAGGTGAATGCTCGGACCACGGAGATTTTACATCACCTTTCAGAACGCAACAGGGTTCGGGACAGGGATGTCTACTTGGTAATAGAGGACTTGAAACAGAAAGCAAGTGAATATGAATCAGAAGGTGAGATTAATTACAGAATTTTGAATGAGCTAATAACTTGAGGTAACTATATTTTATAACACCAAAGAATACAAAATTAATTTAGTGTAGACTGCTTGTTAGTTTTGCTTTTTATTTCACCCAGATTTGCCTCCCACTCCGTTATTATAGCAACTTAATAAGCCATAAATTTCATTATAATGTAAATTTTATTGGTATTCTGATACCATATAGTAATCCCTAAAACGTGTCTAAACTTAGCCTGACATAAAAGCCTTTGGTTTTTCACTTACATATCTTTCTGGTCTGTTTCCCGTCTCCATGCTTTAGTTTAACGAGCCATCAGGGCATCTGAGGTGGCAGCCATGAACTGCAAGACTTGAACAAATCACGTTATCACTGTGTATTCATGGGATTGCATTAGAATTTTCTGCTGTGCATATGTGTCTTGAAAAAGTGCATTCAAGATACCTGTTGTTTTTATAATACAAACTACACACGAAAGAATTGACAGAAACTTTCTATGGGTTGGAATATACAAAAGAGGAAGAAAGTGAAACTTACAATTGCCCTGTATTTAACTATGTGTGTGGCGTGTGTTACATGCAATGTTTTGAATGTAGTACAGTTTATATTGTAATTCTACTATATATGGGCTTTTTCCAATTTTCTTTTAAAAATTAACATACAGCAAAATTGACTTTTTGTTTTGGTTCACTGCTTTCAGCATATATATTATATTTCTACGATATGTAGATAATATTATATTATTTTATGCAATTGCTTTTTAAATCAGGAGAAAAAATATGCACGTATGCTCTTTATAATTCTATAGCTACCTTTTCTGATACTCATTGTTTTTTTGTGTGTGCATTCAAATTATTGTTTGGGGTCACTTGCTTTTAGCCCACAGAACTTCCTTTAGAATTTCTTCTAAGTCAGGACTGTTAAATTCTCTGTTTTTGTCTATCTGGGAGTCTTTATTTTGCATTCATTTTTGAAAGATAGTTTTGCTAAATGTAGAATTCTTCATTGATAGTTTTTCTCTTGAACACTTTGAATATGTTAACCCATTGCTTTCTGGCCTCCATTGTTTCTGCCGAGAAGTCAACTATTAATCTTATTGGGGTTTTCTTGTAAATAACAAATCCTTTTTCTTTTGCTGTTCTCAAGATTGTCTCCCTATCTTTTTCTTCAACATTTTTACTTTGATATGTGTGTTCGTGGATCTCTTTGCATTTATTCTGCTTGGGTATGTTGAGTTATTGAGTTTTTTGTTGAGTTATTCCTTGGATGTGTAAATTATTGTTTTTCAATAAATATGGTAAGTTCTCAGGCATTATTTCATTATTTCTGACTGTTTTTTTCTGCTTCTTCTGGACTCCCATTGTGCATACGTTGGTGTGCCTAATGGTGTTTCTCATTTTTCTGAGGCTCTCTCTCTTTTTTTTTTTTTTACTTTTTTCCTCTCTGTTCTTCAGCTTCCATAATCTCTATTGCTTTAATTTCAAGTTCACTTATTATTTATTCTGCTACTTCAAATCTATTGTTCATTTTTTAAAAAAGATTTTATTTATTTATTTGACAAAGAGAGAGATAGGGAGAGCAGAAACACAAGCAGGGGGAGTGGGAGAGGGAGAAGCAGGCTTCCCGCCGAGCAAGGAGCCCGATGTGGGGCTCGATCCCAGGACCCTGGGATCATGACCTGAGCCGTAGGCAGACGCTTAACAACTGAGCTACCCAGGTGCCTCTGTTCATTTTCTTTAGTCAACTTCTCATTTTAGTTATTGTACTCTTCAACTCTAGAATTTTCATTTAATTTTTTTTTTTAGCAATTTCTATTTCTTTTGATATTCTCTATTTGATGTAACATTGTCCTATACCTTTTGTTACTTCTTTCATCATGGTTTCCTTTGGTACTGTGAACTTGTTCGCACGGCTGTTTTGAAGTCTTTTCTGATAAATCCAACATCTGGTCATTCTGACAGGCAGTTTCTGTTGCTTGCTTTTTACCGTGGGTCATGCTTTCTTGTTTTGCATTCCTATGTATTTTTTGTGGAAACAGGACATTTTAGATAATGTATTGTAGCAACTCGGAGTATAAGTCTCCCAACACCCCAGCCCCCCAAAACTTGTTGTCGTTGTTGTTTTCTTATTTGTTTAATGACTGACTTTTTTTTTTTAAGATTTTATTTATTTGACAGAGAGAGAGCGAGCACAAGTAGGCAGAGAGGCAGGCAGAGGGAGAGGAAGAAGCAGGCTCCCCGCTGAGCAGGGAATCCGACGATGCTGAGCTTGATCCCAGGACCCTGGGATCATGACCCGAGCCCAAGGCAGCTGCTTAACCAACTGAACCACCCAGGCGCCCTCCGACTGATTGTTTTTAATGAAGCCTATTTACCCCTGATGGTGTTAAGTCTGTGATGTTGCTCCTCAGGGAGGCACGTACTTAAGTATCCCCACAATCACTGGGATATCAGGGGTTTTGGTAGGACTCTCTTTCATGGACCACATCCAACTGTGCAGTTCTGCTACTTGATGGCTGATTATTGTTTCCAACAATGCTGTGGGACATAAGCTGCAAGCTAATCCAATCAAATTCTGGCACCCTTAAAGGTATAGTTTCGGAGGGCAATGTTTGATATTTGTTGTGACCTAAGAATGACTCCTCTTACATGTCTTTTTTTCTGCTCCTCCCATGCAAACTAACTAGCCTACAGTTTAACCCGTGTCTTGACTCTACTCCCAATTGCTTTTTACTATAACTTCCACAGTTCTTGAGAGTCTCTCTAGGCTTGGACTTCTCCAGGCTCTGTTGCAAATGAATTCAGCTCCTTTGGGAACATACTGGGAATTATCTTTTCTATGGCTTGCTTCTTTCTCTGCCCCAAATCTCTGAACCAGGGGTCTGGAGTTGGAGGTAGAGACAATAGCAAACTTTTCTCTGAGTGGCACTGCCAGTGTAGATGCTGAGTGCTTAGTGGACAGGGGAGTTCAGCAGCCTTAGGTCCTCTTGGCTTGCCTTTCCTGGTATGGAATCACTACTTCATGAGCCTGGTACGAGGGCCCTTGGGGTAGGGTAGAAGCTCATGCAAGGTAGAGCTTCCATTCCAAAAACAGTGGCTGGGGGGCGCCTGGGTGGCTCAGTTGGTTAAGCGACTGCCTTCGGCTCAGGTCATGATCCTGGAGTCCCGGGATCGAGTTCCGCATCGGGCTCCCTGCTCGGCAGGGAGTCTGCTTCTCCCTCTGACCCTCCTCCCTCTCATGCTCTCTGTCTCTCATTCTCTCTCTCAAAATAAATAAATAAAAAAAATCTTTAAAAACAAAACAAAACAAAAAACAGTGGCTGGGTGGAGGAAGAGAGCCCACACCTCTCAGCCACATCCACCTAGGGCTTAGTCTCAGCAACAGAGAGCTGGTGGCAGGATGAGAAACATTGAAGTCCAATTCCTCCTGGACAGAAAGCCCTCTGGCTGGGAGCAGGGGGCATGGAGATCCCTGTGTTCTTAACTACAACAGTCTGGACTGGAGTCTCCACCTCACTGAACTGGGAGGGAGAAGGAGAGGGTGGTCTTGGTTTAAATACCACAAACTTTCACCTTCTTCACTGAATTTTCATAGATTTTCTAGAATAGATGTTTCTTTATTTGCTGTTTGTCCTTAGGACCATTTTCAGAGGCTTTAAATCATTGTGTTTTGGTTCTGGTTTTCGTTGTTGTTGTTTTTACATGGTTGGGTTTCTTGTTTTGTTTTTTACAGTGTTTGCCTGTTTCACTGAGGGGGCTGGTATACAGATCTCCTTGCACTGTTAGGCTAGAAGTCTTAACTCCTGGTCTACTGATTTTTGACAAGGGTAACAAGACAGTTCAGTGGAGGAAAAAATAGCCTTTTCAATGACTAGTGCTGGGGTAACTGGATATCCACATGTACAAGAATGAAGTTGGACCCTGCTTCATACCATATGCAAGAATTAATTCAAAATGAATTAAAAACCTAAACGTAAGAGCTGAACCTAAAACTCAGAAGACAACATCAGTGTATGTCTTCAAGATCTTGAATTTGGCAGTGGTTTCTTAGCTATGATTCCCCTAAACACAATCAACAAAAGAAAAATTAAATAAATTGGACATCTTCAAAATTAAATACTTTTGTTCTCAAAGAATACCATCAAGTAAATGCAAAGACAAACATTTGCAAATCATATCTGATAAGGGACTTATATCGATAACATATAAAGAACTCTTACAACTCAATAATAAAAAGATAAATAACCCAATTTAAAATGGGTTAGGAGGGGCGCCTGGGTGGCTCAGTCGTTAAGCGTCCGCCTTCGGCTCAGATCATGATCCCAGGGTCCTGGGATCAAGCCCCGCATCAGGCTCCCCGCTCTGCAGGAAGTCTGCTTCTTCCTCTCCCACTCCCCCTGCTTGTGTTCCCTTTCTCGCTGTGTCTCTCTCTGTCAAACAAATAAAATCTTTAAAATAAAATAAAATGGGTAAGGAGTGTGAATATACATTTCTCCCAAGCAGATATAAAAATGGCCATTAAGCCAGCATTATTAGACATCAGGGAAATGCAAATGAAAACCACAATTCCGGGCGCCGGGGTGGCTCAGTCGTTAAGCGTCTGCCTTCGGCTCAGGTCATGATCCCAGGGTCCTGGGATCGAGTCCCACATCGGGCTCCTTGCTTGGCAGGAAGCCTGCTTCTCCCTCTCCCACTCCCCCTGCTTGTGTTCCTGCTCTCGCTATCTCTCTCTCTCTGTCAAATAAATAAATAAAAATCTTTATAAAAAAAAAAAAGAAAACACAATTCCACTTCACACCTACAAGGAGGGCTACAATCAAAAAGAAAAATATTCAGATCTTGGATTATCATTTTATTGATCATTACTAAGTTCTGTGAGTGACCACTATGCAAAAATAATAATGATCATAATAACTGTTGGTGAAGATAAGGAGAAATTGAAATCCTTGTACATTTCTTTTTTTTTTTTTTAAGATTTTATTTATATATTTGACAGATAAAGACACAGAGAGAGAGGGAACACAAGCAGGGGGAGTGGGAGAGGGAGAATCAGGCTTCCCATTGAGCAGGGAGCCTGATGCAGGGCTCGATCCCAGGACCCTGATACTATGACCTGAGCCGAAGGCAGACGCTTAATGACTGAGCCACCCAGGCGCCCCTCCTTGTAAATTTCTGGTGGGATTTTAAAATCATACGGTTGCTTTGGAAAACAGTCTGGTAATTCCTCAAATGGTTAAACATAGTTACCATATGACTAGCAGTTCTACTCCTGGGTATATATCCAGATATGAAATGAGTAAAGACAGATTGTAGGTTAATGGTTGCTAGGGCTTCATGGGTTGGGGAATTGGAATATGATGACTAAGAAATATGGGGTTTTGGGGGGGTGATGAAAGTGTTCTAAAATTGATCATATTGGTGGGTGCACAACTCTGAATATACTAAAAACCATCAAATTGTATACTTTAGGTGGGTGGATTGTAATAAGATTTCAATAAAGCTATTAAAAATTAAAATAAAGTAAACATCTTAGTCACCATAAAACTCTTATATCTTTTCAGCCAAGCATCTTCAGAGCCTTCTCATGGAGAGTGTGAATTTTTCCCCTGCCAATCTGTCAAGCACTGGTTCTAGGTACCTGAATGCTTTGGTTGACAGTGCAATGGCCCTTGAAACGAAGGATACCTCACTAGCTAGGTAATTCTCATGACAATTTTAATTTCTGTAATCATATATACTTTAATGTCTTGACCTAAGGACTTTTTGTTTCTCTGGGTAATTCTATATAGGAAATTAACAATAAATGCAAAATTTACTTAACTCCTTATCATTGCCAGTGAGTATGTGTAATTAGTTCAGATAAACTTGGTGTTGTTTAAATTTTCTTCTTCCAAGATTAGGTTTGTGAAGGTTGGTACTCATGTATATTTGGAAAGGGGTTAGGTATCACTTACATTGCTCCCTATAAACAAAGACAAGCAGTAGGCTAAATTATATCTGATTGAGCATAGTGAATTTTGGTCATGTCCCCCCTTTCTGGGTACAGTAGGTTAAGTAAGTAGGGTGACAGGCATCCCACCTATATAATAATATTATTCTTTCCAACAACCCTACGGGGAAACTGAAGCTCAGTGGAGGTGTGTTAAATAACTTCTCCAAGCTGGTAAATGGCAGAATTGGGATTCTAACCCAGTCTGACACCAAAGTCCATATGATTACCACTGGTGGCCATGTCTTAGCTAGGACTACCACTGTAACTTATAATTAGAGAACTGTATAGCTATTCTACTTAATTGCCCATATAAGGACTTGGAATTAATATGTATGCTCAGAGAGTAGTGTTTTAGGTATAAGAACATAAGGCTATATTGCAGCAGAAATCTAAACTTGAAGCAACTCAGCAGACACCAAATGCCGGTTAATACGCTAGGCCTATAACCATAGCTATATACATATACGTACACATACATACATATATATATACATATAGATAGATGGACAGATATAAATAGGTGTGTATACACACACACACGCAGGCACTGGGGAAGCACAGATGAATAGGATAATAGCTGTCAGCAAGGACAGTCTCTGCTCATGGTCATATAAGGGAGATGGGTATGTAAAACTATAGCACAGTTTGGCATCTGTAGCAATCAAAGAATGTACCAGCTGTGGCTAAGTAGCACAGAGAAAGGAGTAGTGAGTTCCAGAATGGGAGTAAATCTTATTTGAGTTTTGAAAGACAAAAGGAAATTTGCCTGAAGAAGGGCTATTCAGGCAATGGGAACAGCATAGAAAAAAATGCATGGAGGTATGAAACAGCGTGATGATAGAAAAACCCACATAGAGATGTAGTCATTGTTAGAAATGAGGAATAACTGTCATTATTGTCCTTAATGTCCATTTATATGACCAGATTCTTTTTTTAGTTTTATCCCTGCAGTGAATGATTTGACCTCTGATCTTTTCCGTACCAAATCCAAAAATGAAGAAATCAAGCTTGAATTGGCAAAACTTGAAAAAAACCTAACTGCAACTTTAGTGTTAGAAAAATGTCTACGAGAGTAAGTACCCGAGTTGGAAGTGGTGACAATGTTTATTATAAAGACAGAACATCGTCAGATTTAGTTTTGACAATAGGTATGATTTAAAACAACACATTAGGAACTGGGGTCCATAAATGGTTTTCTAAGTAAAACATGACTTGGATGTAGATAGGGGTTGGTTGGGTACAGACTTTCACCTTTTACTTCATATAATTTTTACCTTTTTTTTCTTCTTTTACAAGTAGCCTAGGGGTTTTTTTCTTTAAGATTTATTTATTTATTTGAGATTGAGAGAGTGTGAGCGAGGGTGGAACAGAGGGAGAGGGAAAGAGAATCTTAAGTAGACACCCCACTGAGCAGAGAGCCTCATGCAGGGCTCAATCCCTCCACCCTGAGATCATGACCTGAGTGGAAGTGAGAAGTTGGATGCTTAACCAACTGTGACACCCAGGTGCCCCAACAAATAGCCTAGGTTTTATAATTTTGAAAATTTTATGTGAATTGTTTTTTTACTTAAAAGTTATGGTGCAACTTAAAGTCACATCATATTTTGTTGCCCATTCTTATTAGAGCTCTGGTATCCCTCTTTTTTTTTTAAGATTTATTTATTTATTTTAGAAAGAGAGAGAGCGAGAACGTGTGTGTATGTATGCGTGAAAGTGGGGGCTGGAGGGCGGGGAGGGTTATAGGGAGAGAATCTCAAGCAGACTCCCTGCTGAGCACAGAGCCTGATGCAGGGCTAGATCTCAGGGCCCTGAGATCATGACCCAAGCCGAAATCAAGAGTCAGACATTTAATTGACTGAGCCACCCAGGCTCCCTAGAGCTCTGGTATTCCTCTTGATTCTCTGGACCTTCTTTAGGTCCCAATTGCCCCAGAGATTAGATGCTGTAGATCAGGAACATGGATATGCACAACTAATTTGATGGTATGTAAATTTACTTAACAAATATTGAATATGGGGCGCCTGGGTGGCTCAGTTGGTTAAGCGACTGCCTTCGGCTCAGGTCATGATCCTGGAGTCCCTGGATCGAGTCCCACATCGGGCTCCCTGCTCGGCAGGGAGCCTGCTTCTCCCTCTGACCCTCCCCCCTTTCATGTGCTCTCTCTCTCTCATTCTCTCTGTCTCAAATAAATAAATAAAATCTTTAAAAAACAAACAAACAAAAAAATATTGAGTATGTATATGCAAGGCACTCTATCATGTCACATTTAGGAAAGAGGACTTTGGGACCTCCATAATTCATGGAGGCTTGGATATATATATATTTTAAAGATTTTATTTATTTATTTGACAGAGAGAGACACAGCAAGAGAGGGAACACAAGCAGGAGGAGTGGGAGAGGGAGAAGCAGGCTTCCCGCTGAGCAGGGAGCCTGACGCAGGGCTCGATCCCAGAACCCTGGGATCATGACCTGAGCTGAAGGCAGACGCTTAACGACTGAGCCACCCAGGCACCCCGCTAGGCTTGGATATATTAAATCAGTTCTTTAAGCAGCAGGTTTACTTTCTCCAAGAATAATTGGCATAGATTAATCTTAAAATTACTTAGTATTCCTTGAGAAAAATTCCAGGTGGCAACATGGAGAGGAAGATGACCTGGAAGAATACACGGTAGCTAGTCTGGGATATAAAATATGTGGTAGAAAATCCAGCAAGTGTATTACCAACTTTTGACTAATCCAGAGTTGAATCCCAAAAGTAGTGGAGTTTCTTCTTTATAATAATTCCACCAAGGAGAAGAAAATGTTTTCAATTTTACTTTTTTAAAGGGATCTGAAGAAGGCCGAGTTGCATCTGACTACAGAAAGGGCCAAAGTTGACAATCGTCTTCAGAACATGGACTTCCTGAAAGCAAAGTCGGAGGAGTTCAGATTTGGAATCAGAACCGCAGAGGTTTGTACGAAGGACTGAATGTATTTAGTTCTTTTTTTTTTTTTTTAAGATTTTATTTATTCATTTGAGAGAGAGAAAGAGAACATGGGGGTGGGGAGGGTCAGAGGGAGAAGCAGACTCCCTGCTGAGCGGGGAGCCCGAGGGGGGTGGCGGGGGTGGGGGGAGCTCGATCCCGGGACTCCAGGATCGTGACCTGAGCCAAAGGCAGATGCTTAACCAACTGAGCCACCCAGGTGCCCCTATTTAATTCTTTTCAGATTTCTTGTTGACCTTCATCCTTACAACTAGACAGTATTATTCCTACCTTTTTACAGATAAGGGAACTATGGAGAAGATAGGTAACTTGCCCAAAGTCATGTAGCTGCTTAGCAGTGGATCTAGATTCCAATGCAGGCAGCCAGGCCCCGAAGCCCGGACTCTTAGCAGTGCACCCATCTTGTGGCAGATCTGTGACTGTTTGAAATGACCCAAGTGCTGCATAAAAGTGCTTAGATGCTGGGGTGTCTGGGTGGCTCAGTCATTAAGCATCTGCCTTCGGCTCAGGTCATGATCCCAGGCCCTGGGATCGAGCCCCGCATCGGGCTCCCTGCTCCGCGGGAAGCCTGCTTCTCCCTCTCCCACTCCCCCTTCTTGTGTTCTCTCTCTCGCTGTGTCTCTCTGTCAAATAAATAAAATCTTAAAAAAAAAAAAGTGCTTAGATGCATGTATAGTTTTTCATCTGTGATTTATAGCTTCTCGTTACTGTGTTATATGATGAAAATATGAAATGGTGGTCACTTTCAAAATACTGTTTTTAACCGAACTCTATTTTTTGGAATTATAGGAGCAACTTTCGGCCAGAGGCATGGATGCTTCTCTGTCTCATCAGTCCCTAGTAGCACTTTCAGAGGTGAGCTCAGTTTAACCCAATTTAGCTTTCTTTAAAATCTTAGTGCACAATCTACTTTTTCATTTGTTTCTTTGTATAGAGCTTTGTTCACTATTGACCTGTTTTTCTTTACCTCTGTACTTTATGTTCACCAGTATTTATACCTTTATTACTTGGTTAGCTTTAACTATCCTCACGTTTGTTTGGTTTCCTTTATTTATTACTATATGCTAGAAACTCTTTGCTAGAGTTGGTTATATATTATTGATTTGTTTATAAAATAAATTTATTGAGGGATTATGTGCTAACCATCTAGGTCCTCTTCTTCTCTTTCCACTTACAATAAAAATGCAGTCTGAAAACTCCTATAGGATGCAATTCTAGGTTTTTAGGTTGTATAAGTGTCTCATTTATTTTGGTGGGAAGAGGGAGCAAGAGGGGGTTTTGTTTATTTTATTATTATTTATTATTTTATTCTGAAAATTTTTTACACTTTGATTTTTGGAATCTAAAGTTGACAATTCATCAATACATATTTGAGATCCTAATTGTTCCCTTACATTCTGATTCCCCTTCATCACATTATTCTGTACTCTTAGACAGCATTCTTCTAAAAGAGAAGATTCTCTTCTCTTTCTTTTTTTAAAGATTTTATTTATTTATTTGAGGGAGAGAGAGGAAAGAGAGAGAGCATGAGCGGGGGACAGGAACAGAGAGGGAGGCAGAGGAAGAAGGACAAGCAGAGTGCGCTAAGTGTGGAGCCTGGTGTGGGGCTTGATCCCAGGACCCTGAGATCATGACCTGAGCCAAAACTAAGAGTCGTACACTTAACCATTTGAGCTACCCGGTGCCCCTATTCTCTTTTTAAAAAGATTTTATTTTTTGAGTAATCTCTACATCCCATGTAGGACTTGAATTACAACCCTGAGATTAAGAGTCACATGATGCATGGACCGAGCCAGCCAGACGCCCCACTTAAATCCTATTCTTAATAAATGGGAGTATAGGGGCGCCTGGGTGGCTCAGTTGGTTAAGCGACTGCCTTCGGCTCAGGTCATGATCCTGGAGTCCCGGGATCGAGTCCCACATCAGGCTGCCTGCTCAGCGGGGAGTCTGCTTCTCCCTCTGATCCTCCCCCTCTCATGCTCTCTGTCTCCCATTCTCTCTCTCAGATAAATAAATTTTTAAAAAATCTTTAAAAAAAAAAAAAAATAAATGGGAGTATAACTTTCCTTTTGTAAGCATCTTATAAGGATTATTTCCATTGGAAATAAGTTTGTTATTCATATATCTTTGAACCTCATTTGACCTATTGATACAATTTGATACATTATTTAAAATATCTTAATGTTAATGCTTTATTATGTTTTATTTCAGAAATGAACAGTGTTTAGTTGCATTATGAATATCTCTATCACTCTGTGACTCCTGTGTTTTTTCCACCCCCAGAAATTGGCAGAACTAAAACGACAGACTATACCTTTGAAGAAAAAATTGGAGTCCTATTTAGATTTAATGCCGGTAATTATTTTTATGAATTTAAAAAAAAGTCATCTCCAACTTTCCCCAAGGGTACTAAATGATCATGAGAACACTAGGTCTATGTTTAAGGATTTAAAGTCTGCTAAATTTCAGTATTGTATGTTCACTGGATACACTTCTGTAAGGTTTTTGCCTTTTGAAAAAGACTGTTGTACTTTTTCTCCTTGAGTCCTGGGTGATGCAATATAACCTCTTCTTGTTTTATTTTTCTTTAAAAGAACCCGTCCCTTGCTCAGGTGAAAATTGAAGAAGCAAAGCGGGAATTAGTAAGTAGTTCCATTTTTTTTTTCTTCTGATTTTTTAAAAAGAAAGAAAAAAACTGCTGATAAAGCTCCCTTTATCCTTCTTCTTTCCTTCCTACTCAAAGGTAAACCACAGTCCCAAAGTTGCTATGTGTCATTACCATGCATTTTTAAAAAAAATTTTTTTGTTTTTTTGAGTCAGCTCTACACCCAATGTGGGGCTTGAACTCATGACCCCGAAATCAAGAAGAGTCACATGCCCTCCCAGCTGAGCCAGCCACGCACTCCACCATGTATTTTTTAAATACTTTTTTGGATATGTGTATATATATATTTTTTTTTAAGGTTTTTTTATTTATTTGACAGAGAGAGACACAGCGAGAGCAGGAACACAGCAAGGGGAGTAGGAGAGGGAGAAGCAGGCTTCCCGCAGAGCAGGGAGCCCGATGTGGGGCTCGATCCCAGGACCCTGGGATCATGACCTGAGCCGAAGGCAGATGCTTAACAACTGAGCCACCCAGGAGCCCCATATATTTCTTACCATAACAAATACATAGTGATTTTTTATCTCTTTTAAATTTTTGCATAGATTTTCCTGGCTGGAAAAGGGGGGTCAAGAGACAAAAAATATTCTAGGCAAAAGAATTAACAAAGGTATAAGAGCTAAAAAAAATGGAGGATTTGTCTAAGCTTTGGCAAGTGATGTAGTCCAGATGCTTAGGAGTATACAATACAAAGGGCTAAAGAAGATCAATTGGTTTATGATATAAAGGATCTTAAATACAAAGAGGGTTGAACTTGGAGGCTAGAGGGGACCACTGAACATTGCTGTGTGTTTCTTTATTTTCTAAGCTAAAAAGAAATGTGATCAAAGCTATGCTTTTTTTTTTTTTAAGATTTTTTATTTATTTATTTGACAGAGAGAGAGACAGTGAGAGAGGGAACACAAGCAGGGGGAGTGGGAGAGGAAGAAGTGGGCTTCCCCCTGAGCAGGGAGCCCAATGCGAGGCTCAATCCCAGGACCCTGGGATCATGACCTGAGCCGAAGGCAGACACTTAACAACTGAGCCAGCCAGGCACCCCAAAGCTATGCTTTTTGATTAGGACAGTTCTTTAGAAAGATTATTCTGGAAAAAAGAAAGAAAGATTATTCTGGAATCAGTGTATAAGGTGGATTGGAGGAGGAAGAAAGAAAATTGCAGAAACTGATTGGCCTATTTTGACCAGGGGAGAAGTAATGAGAAAGTGGCAATAAGAGTGGGAAAGAGATGGGGCGCCTGGGTGGCTCAGTCGTTAAGCGTCTGCCTTCAGCTCAGGTCATGATCCCAGGGTCCTGGGATCAAGGCCCACATCGGGCTCCCTGCTCAGCGGGAAGCCTGCTTCTCCCTCTCCCACTACCCCTGCTTGTGTTCCCTCTCTTGCTGTGTCTCTCTCTGTCAAATAAATAAATAAAATCTTTAAAAAAAAAAAAAGAAGAGTGGGAAAGAGGTGACGTGAGAGAAGTTGAAGAAGTACTTTGCTCAAACAGTAGATGTCGGAAAAATGGGTTCATGTATCTTTACACTGATACAGCGACTCATCTCTCTAAAGGGTTTTTCCCCCTGGAGATGTTTATTAGAATCAGGAGTCTGAAAACTTTTGGGGTGTGGAGAAGGGGGAGATATAAAAGCAAGAAATATCTAAAAGCATATTTAATATTTATAATGGTATTTGTTTAATTTCTTTTTTTTAAGATTTACTTATTTATTTTAGAGAGAGAGCACACCAGTTGGGAGAGGGGCCGAGGGAGAGGGAGAGAGAGTCTTAAACAGACTCCACACTGATCATGGAACCCCTTGTGGGGCTCAATCCCACAAGCCTGAGATCATGACCTGAGCCAAAATCGAGTCAGACGCGTAACTGACTGCACCACCCAAACATCCCTGAAATTCTGTTTTAATGTTTTTCTTTTTTGCTTCCCTTACTTTAAATAACACTAGAAGTTAGACCACCTGTTTTATGTCCTTGTTTTTTTGGGGGGGGGGTCTTTTTCTTTTTAATTCTTATGTTAATCCCCATACATTACATCATTAGTTTTAGATGTAGTGTTCCATGATTCATTGTTTGTGCATAACACCCAGTGCTCCATGTAGAATGTGCCCTCCTCAATACCCACCACCAGGCTAACCCATCCTCCCACCCCCCTCCCCTCTAGAACCCTCAGTTTGTTTTTCAGAGTCCATCATCTCTCATGGTTCGTCTACCCCTCCGATTTCCCCCGCTTCATTCTTCCCCTCCTGCTACCTTCTTCTTCTTCTTCTTTTTTTTTTTCTTAACATATATTGCATTATTTGTTTCAGAGGTACAGATCTGAGATTCAACAGTCTTGCACAATATGTCCTTGTTTATAGAATTTATGGTGTTTCTTTCTTCCTTTAGGATACCATTGAAGCTGAACTTACAAAGAAAGTGGACATGATGGAACTGTGACCAGTGTCAAGTAAGCTTCATCTTCCCTAACAGAGTACATTGAGTAGGACTTGAAAGAATTGTTTTCTCTTGGCCTTCCTTAATAACTTAACTCCTGTGTTCTTAGATGAGATAGTAATGTCACTGTTGATAAACAGTGGTTTCTGGTTATATATTGCATTTCTGTGCCTAAATACATAGTTTTCATATTAAAAAGCATTGTGGGTTCTCTATGTTGCTGGCAGTTAAGTGTCCCTCACTGGGTCTCTTTGGTGAACATTATGACATTTGTCATGCAGTCACTTATGAGGTCAGCTAAGTGAAGAGAAGAGTTCTGCAACTTGGTTATGTTTCTCCCACTCCTCCCTCCAGGGCTCTGCTGTCATTCCTTCTGATCAGCTCACCTGCCTACTTCCAAATGTTAATATATGCAGGAATTTAGTTTATGAAAGAGATGACCTTTTAAATCAGTAGTGGAGAGATGGATAATTCAACACATGGTGCTAGATCCTTACTTTACACCTTATGTCAGGATAATCCCAAAGATCAAAGATTTAAATGTTAAAAAAAAAAAAAAGAGGGAGTGAGAGGAACCATGAAGAAGCTTTAATGTTTTGACTCTTAAATAATCGTACAGTCAGTCAGTAACACGCATCCCAAATCCAGGAGCCATAAATGAAATGATAGAAATATTTGAAAATTTGGAAATATTAAATATTCCTGTGTGGTAAAATCTTTAATAAGTTAAATCAAAGGACTTCACAAATGTGGTGTAGGGAAAAAGAAAGAAATTTTTCACTATGTTCCTTTTTGTACTTTTAAGAATTTTGCACCATGTGATTAGGAAGCAATCAGTTAAAAAAAAAAAAAAAGAAGCAATCAGTTTTGTTTTGTTTGCCATCAGTTTTTTAAAGATTATCTAAATGACCTTAAAAATTTCCCTCTCCTGGGGTGCCTGCGTGGCTCAGTCATTAAGCGTCTGCCTTCAGCTCAGGTCATTGTCCCAGGGTTCTGGGATCAAGCCCTGCATCGGGCTCCCCGCTCAGCGGGAAGCCTGTTTCTCCCTCTCCCACTCCCCCTGCTTGTGTTCCCTCTCTCGCTATGTCTCTCTCTATCAAATAAATAAATAAAATCTTTAAAAAAAAAAAATTTCCCTCTCCTGGGACGCCTGGGTGGCTCAGTCGTTAGGCATCTGCCTTCGGCTCAGGTCATGATCCCATGGTCCTGGGATCGAACCCCACATCGGGCTCCCTGCTTGGCGGGAAGCCTGCTTCTCCCTCTCCCACTCCCCCTGCTTGTGTTCCCCCTCTCACTGTCTCTCTCTCTATGTCAAATAAATAATAAAATAAAAAATCTTAAAAAAAAAAAATTTCCCTCTCCTTTCCCACAAATATGTGGAGATACAAAATACGAGAGACATTTGTATTTCCTTTTTTGGAAATTGTCCATATCATTTAGCCATTTAGGCATTGCAGTTTGGTCTTTAGCTTAACAATTTATAGAAGCTCCTTGTGTATTAGCTAAATTAATCTTTTGTGGTTTGCATTGTAAATATTTTTTTCAGGTTTGTCATTTGTCTTTTGACTTAATTCCAGTGTTCTTGGTAAGGCAGCTTGGTAGATTGATTGTGGAAGTGACCACAGTAATTCCTCTTGCCCCTGTGCACTCATCCTTTATATTGTGAATTTGCCACTTGTCCCGTCAAGAGACGAATCTCCACCTCTTCTTTCTGACTGGGCCTTATGATTTGTTTTGGCCAACGACATAATAGCAAATGTAACAAAAGCAGAGGATTAAAAACTGTGCCTCAGAGCTTGCCCTATCTTATGGCTGTGGAATTCTGAAACCACTATGTAAAGAAACTTGGACTGTTGAGGATGAGAAACTACACGGAGCAGAAACAAGTAATTCCAGCTGAGCCTTGCCCCCACCCAAGACCAGACAGGCTGCCAACTGCCAACGGTGTGAAGGAGGCCTTCTTAGACTATCCAGCCCTGGCCACGCCCCCAGCAGCTGCAGAGATCAACTAAGCTGGCCCAGGCCACAAAGTCAACACATAATATTATGAGAAATAATAAAAATGATTGTTTGAAGCTTATTTTAAGTTTTGGACTGGTTGTTAGCTAATTGATAAAAGTAGCTTGTGACATAGTGTTCAAACTAAAAGGAGAGCAAAAGAAATACACTGTAAGAACCGAAGAAACTTGGTACCAGCAGAATTTTATAAAACAGTAATTATATTAAATGTAAGTGAGAAAATGTTTTAGTTAAACGATCAAGATCAAGGGGCGCCTGGGTGGCTCAGTCGTTAAGCGTCCACCTTCGGCTCAGGTCATGATCCCAGGGTCCTGAGATCGAGCCCTGCATCGGGCTCCCTGCTCTGCGGGAAGCCTGCTTCTCCCTCTCCCACTCCCCCTGCTTGTGTTCCCTCTCTCGCTATCTCTCTCTCTGTCAAACAAATAAATAAAATCTTTAAAAAAATAAAAAAAAGATCAAGATCAAAAAAATAGGTTTTCAAGAAAACCTCTAAGTATATGCCATACATGAGAGAAATATCTTAAAAGTAAGGATAAATGGATCCACAAGTATGATACATTACATACTTCTCTTAGTAATTGATAAAATAGGCGGAAAAAAATTACCAAGGATACGGAATATTGAAAACACAATTAACAAACTTGATCCAATGGACATATAAAGAATCCTATACCCAACTGCCACTAGATACATGTTCTTTTTAGGTGCATCCAGAGCATTTACAAAAATTGTCCAGGGGTGCCTGGTTGACTCAGTCAGTAGAGCATGTGACTCCTGATCTCAGGGTCGTGAGTTCAAGCTCCACACTGGGCATGGAGCTTACCTAGGGAAAAAAAGTTTGTCCAAATGGTGGGCAGGAAAAGAAATCTCAACCACTGCGAGAGCTCTGAAATCATATACAGCATATTCTCTCATCACAATGCAATTAGATAAAAATAAATAACTAAAAAGTTGTATGTTTGGAATTTAAGAAATACATTCTAAATAACCAATAAATAATAATATGAATTAGAAAATATTTAGAACAGAACAATAATGAGAACTATATATCAAAACTTGGATTTCTGCTTTTTGCTCTAATGGAGAAGAGTGATCAGATTGATTGTCTTCCTTTACACAGAAAAACAAGCAAAAAATAGGAAACTATAGGGACTCCTGGGTGGCTCAGATGGTTAAGCTTAAGCCTGCCTTCAGCTCAGGTCATGATCTCCAGGTCCTGCGATCGAGTTCCACATTGGGCTCCCTGCTCAGCAGGGAGTCTGCTTCTCCCTTTCCCTCTGCCTCTTCCCCTGCCTGTGCTCTCTCTGTCTCTCGCTCTCTCAGATGAATTAAAAAAAAAAAAAATCTTAAAAAAAAATAGGAACTATAGTCTTCAGACACTGAATAACAAAGAAGCACAGGACAGGGGTGCCTGGGTGGCTCGGTTAAGTGCCTGCCTTCAGCTCAGGTCATGATCCCAGGGTTCTGGGATGGAGCCCCACATCGGGCTCCCTGCCTAGCAGGGAGTCTGCTTCTCCCTCTCCCTCTGCTGCTCCCCCTGGTTGTGCTCTCTCACTCTCTCTCTGTCAAATAAATAAATAAAATCTTAAAAAAAAAAAAAAGCAACACAGGACATTAATTCATAAGAGAAGAGAAAAAACAAGGTGAGCCCTCTGACTTCCCCAGCTTACTGCATGGAGATAGATAAACTGGACTTCATGAAAATTAAAAACTTTTGTGTTTCAAAAGACAACATTAAAAAAGTGAATAGGGGGCACCCAGCTGGCTCATTGGGAGGAGCGTGCACCCTTGCCCGGTTGTAAGTTCAAGCCCCACATTGGGTGTAGAGATTATTTAAAAATAAAGTCTTTTTTTTTTTAAAGATTTTATTTATTTATTTGAGAGAGAGAGAATGAGAGACAGAGAGCATGAGAGGGAGGAGGGTCAGAGGGAGAAGCAGACTCCCTGCCGAGCAGGGAGCCCGATGCGGGACTCGATCCCGGGACTCCAGGATCATGACCTGAGCTGAAGGCAGTCGCTTAACCAACTGAGCCACCCAGGCGCCCCTAAAAATAAAGTCTTAAAAAAAAAGTGAATGGGGCATCTGGGTGGCTCAGTCATTGAGTGTCTGCCTTTGGCTCGTGTCATGATCCCAGAGTCCTGGGATTGAGCCCCACCCTGCGTCGGGCTCCTTGCTCGGCGGGAAGCCTGCTTCTCCCTCTCCCACTCCCCCTGCTTGTGTTCCCTCTCTCGCTGTGTCTCTCTCTGTCAAATAAATAAAATCTTCTTTAAAAAAAAAATGAATAGACAATCCGCAGAATGGGGGGAAATACTTGCAAATCACATATCTGATAAGGGACTTATATCCAGAATCTGTAAAAATTCTTAACAACTTAATAAAAGGCAAACAACCCAATTAAAAAATGAGTAAGGGATTTGAATAGACATTTCTCCAGCGAAGATGTACAATGCCCACATAAGAACATGAAAAGATGCTTGACATCACCAGTTATCAGGGAAATGAAAATCAAAAGCACCGTGAGGTGCTACCTTATACTAAGATGACTAGAATAGAAAAGACATAGTAACAAGTGTTGGTGAGGATGTGGACAAATTGGAACCCTCATACACTAACGGTAGGAATAAAATGGTACAGTTGTTTCGAAAACCAGTTTGGCAAGGTCTCAAATAATTAAATATAAAGTTACTATATGACCCAGCAGTTCAACTCCTAGGTATATACCCAAGAGAAATGAAAACACAGGTCCACACAAAAACTTGTATGTGAATGTTTACATTAGGATTATTCCTAAGAACCCAGATGCCCACCATCTGATGAGTGGACAGACAAAATAGGGTATATCCCTGCAATGGAGTATTATTCATCCATAAAAAGGAATGAACTACTGATATATGCTACACCATGGATGAACCCTGAGATCATTATGCTAAGTGAAAGAAGCCAGTCATAAAGACCATATGTTATGAGATTTGATTCACATGAAATGTCCAGAAACAGAGACAGAAAGCAAATTGATGCTGCTTAGGGCTGAGAGGATGAGAGATATGGGGTGATAGCTAAAGGGTACAGAGTTCCTCTTGAGGTCATGTTGCATGTGTCTGTGAATATATCGAAAACCATTGAATTATATACTTTTTTTTTTTTTAAGTGGGCTCCACGCCTAGTGTGGGGGCGTTCAGTGCGGGGCTTGAACTCATGACCCTGAGATCAAGACCTGAGCTGATATTCAAGAGTAGGACACTTAACCAACTGAGCCATCCTGGCGCCCCAAATTACATACTTGCAATGTGTGAATTGTATGGTAAATAAAGCTGTTGAAGGGAAGGTATGCAGATTAAAAAAGTAAAGCTGTTTCTATTTGCAGATGAAGTTAGTGACGTGAGCATCCATCCCTGGAAGGGGATGTGAGGTGTGGGCAAGCAAATATCCAAAGCAGCCCAGAATTAAACCTTTTGTTCTAATTCCATTTCTAGGTCTCTAACCTGCATATTTTATGGAAAGATCAAATATGCCCATATGGAAGGGTTTGGAGAGCAGCGTATGAGAAGGAGCCTCTTTTTTTTTGTCTCTAATTCTGGCCCCTGGACTGCATGTCTATCTATAGAGAACCACTGCTTTACCCCAAAATACTTCTGCATTGATCTCATAAGTACAGAGACATTCTTAAATAATCGTAGTAAAATGGTCAAATTCAGGAAATTTAACATTGATAAAATATTACTATCTGATATATAGTCCCTACTCAAATTTCTCTAATTGTCTGAATAATGTGCTTCATGGGTGGGGGGATGGGTGAAATAGATAAAGGAGAGTAAGAGATACAAACTTCCAGTTACAGAATCAATAAGTCACAGAGGTGAAAAGTGCAGCGGAGGGAATATAGTCAATAAGATTGTAAAAATGTTGTTTGGTGACAAATGATGACTGACTGCACTTACCGTGGTGAGTACTGAGTAACGTATAGAATTGTTGAATCATTACATAATGATTGTACACCTGAAATTAATAGAACACTATATGTTAATTATGCTTCAATTTTTATTTTTTTAATGTTTTATTTATTTATTCATTAGAGTCAGAGAGAGAGAGAGAGGCAGAGGCAGAGGGAGAAGCAGGCTCCCCACCCAGCAGGGAGCCTGATGTGGGACTCGATCCCAGGACCCTGGGATCATGACCTGGGCCGAAGGCAGACGCTCAACCATCTGAGCCACCCAGGCGCCCTATGCTTCAATTTTTTAAAATGTGGGATGCTCAGGGGCATGTGGCTGGCTCAGTTCATGGAGTATGTGACTCTTGATCTTGGGGTTTAAGTTCAAGCCCCACATTGGGTATAGAGATTATTTAAAAATAAAATCTTTAGGGGCGCCTGGGTGGCTCAGTCGTTAAGCGTCTGCCTTCGGCTCAGGTCATGGTCCCAGGGTCCTGGGATCGAGCCCGGCATCGGGCTCCCCGCTCCGCGGGAAGCCTGCTTCTCCCTCTCCCACTCCCCCTGCTTGTGTTCCCTCTCTCGCTGTGTCTCTCTCTGTCAAATAAATAACTAAATAAAATCTTTTAAAAAAATGTAGGATGCTCAGGTGGATAAAAGGTTTATTTATTTTTATTTTTTAATTTTTTTAAAGATTTTATTTATTTGACAGAGAGAGGCACAGCGAGAGAGGGAACACAAGCAGGGGGAGTGGGAGAGGGAGAAGCAGGCTTCCCGCGGAGCGGGGAGCCCGATGCCGGGCTCGATCCCAGGACCCTGGGACCATGACCTGAGCCGAAGGCAGACGCTTAACGACTGAGCCACCCAGGCACCCAGATAAAAGGTTTATTAAAAAACAAAAAAACAGGCTTCCTAACAATTGTTTTTCCAATCCAGGGCCATACATTGTGTGTTGTTGTCTCTGTCTGAAGCCAGCTTTTGATACCTGGTTTTGACCATTTTGCTTTTACTGTTTCATTACACCCCCATTTCTAGGTCTATGAAACTTTTCCCCTCCAAATGAGCTAGTCCAGCCAGGATGGCACAAACCTAGGGACTATGCATATTGAGGTCCAAGCCCTGAAGAGTCACTGTGCTTTGCCCCATGTTCTGCCCTGTGGGAAGGGCAGTATTCCCAAGAGATTTGCCTTTGCCTATACTAAATTAAGAAGTTGTGACCTAGGTAGGGGCTCGAGTTTCCAGCAGAGTGGGATTAGCTATTACAGCTTCTGCTGCTTGGGAGGCTTGTGAAGCTCGATACGGGTAAGAAGTGTAGCATGAATGAAAAGATGTTCCTCATCAAAATGTGTCTGAAGCTATTTTAGGAGTGGACTGAGGATTGCGTGTGTGGATGTCCTTGGAGCCTGTCTGGTTGCCAGGGGATCTTTTTCTTGTGATTGATCACGGGAGCACGTGACAGATGGCGCACCACAGCCTGGGTAGGACCCTGTGCCTACATGTCCTGGCTTTGATGAGACACCACCCAAAGAGGCCACTCTGCCAGCTATATTTAGTACCATGATGCACGCATGTCCTTCTGACCTTAGCTTCCTCTCACGTTGTACAGATAATATATTTTTAGGTTTATCTCACAGCACCCAGCTCTCACATTTACAGTTTTCTTTAAATTCTGCAGCAGTGGTCTTGGGCTGACAGCCTGCCTCCGCCGTGTTGGGAAAAAGAATTGCTCTCTCTGCCTTTTCAGGATCCAGATTTTCTACAGCATGTTCAGATGCTAAGCACGAAACCTCGTTCTTACGCGTCCTAGCAATGTGACCTTAAGGACGTCATGTAAACTCTCAGGTGTCCAAAGGATATAATAGCTGCCCTCCCTCCCTTATCACTTATTCCATTCATTCACTTATTTAGCAACAAGCTTTGTTAAATACTGTGTGTTAGGTTGTGGGGCCTCAGAGGTAATACGAATTTCCCCTCAGTCTCAGAGAGGCAGTTTATAAATTCACAGAATATCAGACTGGAACGAATTGTCCAGTCCAAATTTTAGTCTTATAGACCAGGAAACTGAGGCCCAAAGAAATAAAATAACTGCCCAGATGTCACACCCAGTCACTGACCAAGTTGGGATTAGGACCCAGATCGCTTCTTTCCCAGCCCAAGGATCTTTGCTCTGTGTCACCTGCTTTTACCTAAACTGAAGTGAGCTTCCATTTTCCTTACACAGCCTTACATTAACATTGTAAAATTAGTATCAGTGATTGAGAAAATATACAGTAACGAAAACCTAATATGAAGTCAGAAATTAATACCATTTTGGGGCTGCCTGGGTGGCACAGCCTGTTAAGCGTTCGACACTTGGTTTCCACTTAGCTCATGATCTCAGGGTCGTGAGATCAAGCCCTGTGTCAGGCTCCATACTCAGCACGAAGTTTGCTTGGATTCTCTCTCCCTCTCCCTCTTTCCCTCCCCCCTTCTCTCTCACTCCCTCTCTAAAATAAATAAATGTTTTTTAAAAAAGAAACTAGGGGCACCTGGGTGGCTCAGTCATTAAGCATCTGCCTTTGGCTCAGGTCGTGATCCCAGGGTCCTTGGGATCGAGCCCCGCATCGGGCTCCCTGCTCTGCGGGAAGCCTGCTTCTCCCTCTCCCACTCCCCCTGCTTGTGTTCCCTCTCTCACTGTGTCTTTCTTTGTCAAATAATTAAAAAAAAATCTTTAAAAATAAGTAAATAAATACGATTTATTTGTTAATATGAGAGAGAGAGAGAGGGAAAGCGTGTGCACCTGTGTGCACACAGGAAGGGGCAGAGGGAGAGAGAATCTCAAGCAGACTCCCTACCAAGCAAGGAGCCCAACGCAGGGCTCAGTCCCACCACACAAGATCATGACCTGAGCCGAAATCAACAGCTGGACGCTCAACCGACTGAGCGACCCAGGCGCCCTACCATGATCTTATATAGCATAATCGTGTAATCTCATCATTCAGGTATTCACATAATCATGTACTTCTCATCACCTTTGCCTTATTCCCTTGATTATAAGGAAGCCACAGGCCCTGTCTGTCCTCAAGAGTGGATCACACAGGTCACGAACACCAGGAGGCAAGAATCATAGGGGCCACCTCAAGAGTCTATCCATACATCATTTCTGCCCAGAAGTCACCTGTTCATCTGAACATTGTTCATTTGAAAGTAATGTGTATGTTTTCAGTGGCTGCTTTTAAGATTTTCTCTTTGGTTTTCAGCAACCCCATGATATTCTAGGTGTGTTTTTCTTTAAACTTCTCTTAAGTTTCATAGAACTTCTTGTATTAGTGGCTTGATAGTTTTCATCTATTTGAGAAAATTCAGCCACTATGTCTTCAAATACTGCTTCTGCTTTATTCTCACTTTCCTTTCTGGTATTCCCAATTACCCACACATTAGCCTTTCTCACTGTATCTCATATGCTTCTTACACTCTTTTCTGTATTTTCCATCCTTTTTTTCTTTCAATTTTTTCTGTCTCTTTTCTCTCTTGAGTCTGGATATTTGTACCAACCTATCTTCCAGATTACTAATCTTCTTCTTGTTAATCTGCTGCTGTTAGGCATTTCCTCCCCCTCCCCCCCACCCCAAATCAAGACACAGCTTTTATTGTATCTTTAAAATATCACAAATAAGTCAGAGGAATCATCTGGCATCTTGCTGTTTCTGTAGCTGGGCAACTTAGCTCTTGTTCATCAGCCTGCTGAACTGTGTTCCTTTCTCAGAAACATAGATCCCATCCAAACATTTTCTGGTATCCTTGTTTTTAACTGTTGTGGCTTACTGAATCAAAGCAGCTGAATTTGGTACAAGTTCAATGTCATTTCCTTTCAAGAATTAACTCCCTTTCTGGGCTCAAGATATTGAGCAAGCGATGCTAGGCCTCATCTGAACCCCATGTGTATTTTTCACCCAAGAAATTTTTGGATTTCAATAAGAGAACCATTCTCCTGAATAACAACATTGATGAGAAGTGAGCATACGCAGACCACATCTTATAACAGAAGCCCAGTGTAACACCCTTGATCATGTTCTGTACGTGACTACACATAGTGTGAATGGTAGCCAGTTCCTTGCTATTTCTCTGCCATTTGTCAACTTGGAGCCTCTTCTTTTTCCTTCCAAGGAGACTGAGATCTACATTGATGCGTTTGGAAGTCCTCCACAGGGTTCCTCTGGGGCCCTTCACAATAACAGTGCATCCCTTCAGAGTGATGTCAACATATTCTGGAATGTCAACAGTCTGCAGAGAATAGTCCTCACTCTCACAGTAGATGCGGCAAAAAAGAGAACCTTGTGAGACACTTCTGTTGCCCAGCTTTTCGGCATTTCTGTTCCATGCCATTAATGATTCAGCACATTTCTCAAAGGGGTCAGGTAGCAAGAATTTCCTGTCCCCTTTGGGAAAGGAAGAATCAGCCAGACTAAGAATCAAATTGATATGAGACAGATTAATGGGAGAAAGTAAAATTTTCCTGCATACGTGGAACCCACACAGACATGGAAATTCCAAAGACAGGAAAAATGGGATATATATGTCAGTTTGAACCAAGGAAAAGGGGTAAGGGTCTGGGACTTCAAAGGGAAGGAATACAATTTACAGGACGATGAAAAAAAGTACATGTTTGGTAAATAAATGTTTGCTGGACCACTAGAAAACAATAATGGCACATGGAGAGGAGTTTGATCAAACAGGCCTTGCTACGTTCCTCCCTGTCCACCATAACTAGTTCATATCATAATATAGTTATGGTGACAGCTCTTTTCCTGGAGCAGGTCCTCTATGAATTCTTTTAGGCAGTTGTGGGGGAGGTAAAGAGCTTTTCCTGAATTTGCTGGATTTTGATTGTTTTTTAACTCAATAATTTTCATGCCAAAATGGCCCATCTTGGTGGGGGGCCTGCTCTTGGCCCCTAAAACACTCGGTTCTTAGAATTTCCCTTCTCTCTGGAATCTTGGCTCCTTGAGTGCTGGCTGCCTGGGCAGCTCTCTGATGCCTTCAAACAGAATTTTCCTTTTCCATTTTTCTCGGCTTTCCAGTTGTTCTCCGCAAAAGGATTAATCCACCCACCTAGGCCCACTTTTACACTTTAATGTAGATTTCTCTATACCACCCCATCTGGTCTGAAATTTATACTTGAGTTCACAACCTTTTATAGGAAGCAAATATCTCACAAACCAGGTATCATCAGATTTATGTTTATAACTGGCTTACAGACCTCTGCAACACTGTGGACATACAAAGTACAAACATTGTGGGGGCGCCTGGCCTAGAGCATCGTAGAGCAATGCAACTCTTGATCGTGGGGTTGTGAGCTCAAGCCCCATCTTGGGTGTACAGCTTACTTAAAAAAATAAAAAAATAATTTAAAAAAATGTTTTATTTATTTGACACAGGGAAACATAGCGAGAGAGGGAACACAAGCAGGGGGAGCGGGAGAGGGAGAAGCAGGCTTCCCACGGAGCAGGGAGCCTGATGCGGGGCTTGACCCCAGGACTCTGGGATCATGACCTGAGCCGAAGGCAGACGCTTAACGACTAAGCCACCTAGGTGCCCCTAATTTTTTTTTAAAAATGCAAACATCGTAATTCATCTTTCTTCTCTCCTTTTATTTATTCACATGGGACAGAAGTACCAACACACTCATTCGGTTCAACACCAGGTAGATGCAAATGTGGGAAAAGCTCTAAGCCCTCGGTGCATCTAATAAAGTCATTGCCCAAGGAAGAAATTCCAGAGGGAAGGTGTCTAAACTTGCTCTCTGAGCAACAATATCTGTTTGGAATAAAATGGACTTCTCAGAAAAAATGTGTGAAGCCAGGTATGGCAGGGGCTTTCTTTGGTATTTATCTGAAATTTTAACTTAACTGGGCATCTTGTATTTTTATTTGCTAAACTGGCCACCAGTGTGTATTCTCCCCTGATGGTCTTTCTAAAAGAGAATTGATTCTAATGTTATGGAAATCTTGACAATGGGAGTTATAACTTTCATTGGTCATTAATGCAAGTAAAACATGGAAATAAATTTCGTTTTGAACCCAGCCCCTTACTGAATTATCTTATCGTTCTAATACTTTTTCAGTTGGTTTTCTTGGTTTCCAGTTATGTAATTATTTCACAGCAAATAATGATAAATTAACTTCCTCCTTATCAACTTTGATTCTTCTCTTTTTTTTCTAGGAGGTACTCTCATATTAATACCAAAGTGGTGATGGTGGTAACAGTTAGTGTTTTAGTCATTATTGCTATGTAACAAACTACCCCCACCCTGACATAAAACAACCATGGATTCTGTAGATGGGGAATCTGGACAGGGCACAGTGGGCATGACTTACCCTTGCTCCTTACTATCTGGTGTCCCAAGTTGGGAAGATTTAAAGGCTAGGGATGATTCACTAGCTGCGGGGTGAGATCATTGATGTCTTCAATCAACATGGCTGAGAGTTTTGCTGGTCTCAGTCGGGCTCTGGCCGACACATTTACACATGACCTCTCTAAGTGATCTCTCCATGATGGCTAGTTTGGGCTCCTTCCCAACCTGGTAGCTGGCTCTTAAGAGTGAACATCTCAACAGAGCAAGGCAGAAGTGTATTGCATTGTTATGATCTAACCTTAAAAATCACAAAGCATCACTTAACCGTACTATATCTATCCAAGCAGATTTGCAAAAGACCAAGGGCAAGGGAGAAACACAGACTCCCCACCCAGTGGTTGGATTGTCAGTATTACATTCTAAGAAAAGCACGTGGGATAGAAGATATCCTTGAGGCCAGCTGTGGAACATAAAATCTACCAAAAGGAATGGCCTTATTGTGTTCCTGAGTTGAATAGAAATTCTTCCACTAAAACTTTAAGCCTCAGTTCCAACTTATTTATTTATCATATCAAAGAAGTCCCCCTATTCTGATTTTATTAAGTTTTTAAAAAATAAATAAATAGGGGCGCCTGGGTGGCTCAGTCAGTCGAGTGTCCGACTCTTGACCTCAGGGTTGTGAGTCCAAACCCCACGCTGGGCATGGAGCCTACTTAAAAAATTTTTTTTAATTTAGAGGTAAAATTAAAATAAATAAGTAAATAATAGATGGTGAGTTTTCTCAAAGGTCTTTTCAGCATTTATGAGGCATCTATTGAAGAGGCATCAAAATAAGATAAAAATGAATGAGGTTGTGTTTGCTCTCTTTGAGCCACGTCTGCAGCTGATCCCTTCATTCAGTGAGTATTTCTTTCTTTTTTTTTTTTTTTAAAGATTTTATTTATTTATTTGAGAGAGAATGAGAGAGAGCACATGAGAGGGGGGAGGGTCAGAGGGAGAAGCAGGCTCCCTGCCGAGCCGGGAGCCCGATGCGGGACTCGATCCCGGGACTCCAGGATCATGACCTGAGCTGAAGGCAGTCGCCTAACCGACTGAGCCACCCAGGTGCCCCTCAGTGAGTATTTCTGAGCCCTTACTGTGTGCCAGACACTCTGCTAGGCATTCAGAACACTGAGCCAAAACAGAAGTTGGTTCCAGTCCTCAGGAAGCTTGTAGCCAAAATGATCCAGATCCAATTCAGTGTCTGAAATCTGGCTTTTGTGCCAACAAATGCAGGAAGGGGAGTTACTTCCCACCCTCCCACCCAAATTCCAAACAAACTCAGTAACTTGGCCCTTCAGACTCTCTCATTTCTGTGCCATCCAATCACTGGTCTCAATTGTTTGAAGACATGGGGCATTTACATGTATAATTTTAGCCACCAGAGGGCAGTCACAGTTAAAAAACACTTTCGTAGGGCGCCTGGGTGGCTCAGTCGTTAAGCGTCTGCCTTCGGCCCAGGTCATGATCCCAGGGTCCTGGGATCGAGCCCCGCATCGGGTTTCCTGCTCAGCGGGAAGCCTGCTTCTCCCTCTCCCACTCCCCCTGCTTGTGCTCTCTCTCTCTCGCTGTGCCTCTCTGTCAAATAAATAAATAAATAAATAAATAAATAAATAAATAAATCTTTAAAAAAGAAAAATACTATAAAAAAACAAAAACAAAAAACACTTTCATAGGGGAAGAAAGAGGACAAACCCAATTCTTGAAAGGCTATTCCCAGGGTTCCGGGGCCAGAGTCAATCCCCATGGTGGGATTCTCTCCAATGGAGACATAGCCCAGCACCCAAACCACTCTCCCACTTTGGGCCTGGGGATTCCACCGATTATCACAAGGCTCTGTTCCCTTGAGTGGAGGATGATGTCATGGAAACTGACATGGGCCATAATGAAGTCGATCAGAGGGTCTCCCAAACTAAACAGTTTAGAAGAAGTTAACTACATAGGAACCTCCACAGGGAGGGGCCTAGGGTACCCACGTACCCACCTCCTTTCAAGTCCTCACTGAGGAGAGTCAGTCAGTGAGCATTTATTGAGCAGTATCTTCACAACAACCAGCCCTGTATGGGCAGGGGTAAAACAGACTTGTTCTGGTTACAGAGAGAGGCCTCACTTACACAACATTACAAGAAAGTAGTAAGGACAGCCCCAAGGCAAAGAGCGTCTGTTCCAGGGGAAGCGCACAGGAGACCACCCAAGACAATAACTTCTCCAAGATGCAGCATGCAGCCCTGACCCTTGGGGTGCTGCCAGTGAAGGTGGTGCTTCCAGAAACCGCAGTCCTTCTCTTTCCTAGCCTAGAGTGATGATCTATTTCCAGCTTGTTTTGTTTTGTTTTGCTTTTTGCTTGTCTGATGTGTTTTATCAGAGCCCCACATTCCCTTCCCAATCTGGGGCTTGAGCAGCTTTGGGAACACATAAGCAACAGAGATTTTCAGGCTCTTCCCTACCCAGGCTCCTCCCCTCTCTACATCAACGACGGCAAAGCCAGCCTGAATGAGAAGAAGGAAAGGGAGGAAAATGGTTAGTATCTCAAAAATATTCTCCTCCCGGGCGCCTGGGTGGCTCAGTTGGTTAAGCGACTGCCTTCGGCTCAGGTCATGATCCTGGAGTCCCTGGATCGAGTCCCACATCGGGCTCCCTGCTCAGCGGGGAGTCTGCTTCTCCCTCTGACCCTCCTCCCTCTCATGCTCTCTGTCTCTCATTCTCTCTTTCTCAAATAAATAAATTAAAAAAAAAAATCTTAAAAATATTCTCCTCCCACAGGATCGTGAGACTGCACAAGACTTAGCCCGAGACTGGCATAGGGCAAGAACCTGATGAGTGTTAGTTATTCTATGTCCACAATCCCTTTCTGGAATTTCCCAAGCTCTAAAAGCCCAAAGGTCTTTCATAATTGATTTGGCAAAACTAATCTGACCTGAATTCATTTGGCGGCAAAACCTCGTCTGAACCACGATGCCACTAATTTTGGTCCATGTGTACCACTTGGTGTGAGTACTCATGGATTCCACTACAGAAATCTACAGTGCTTGATCACAGGGTGTTGTCCCAGACTCCACTGCATGAGTCGTTGAGTCTATGGTGTAAGCACCTGATTGTCTCTCTAAAATCGAACATTCTGAATTCTGACACATAACTAGCCCCAGAACCTATTTCTATATGAAATCTAGGTTCTATATCTTATCTCTCCTATTATCTAGCTATGTGACATTAGATATGGTAGACTGACCATAGGGTGGCCCTAAGATTCATGTCTCCTACTTTATGCGTGCCCTGTATAATCCCCTCCCTTTGAGTGTGGGCAGGACCTGTGACTTGCTTCTAAGTAAAAGAATATGGCAAAGGTGGGGCGCCTGGGTGGCTCAGTTAGTTAGGCGACTGCCTTCGGCTCAGGTCATGATCCTGGAGTCCCTGGATCGAGTCCCGCATCGGGCTCCCTGCTCGGCGGGGAGCCTGCTTCTCCCTCTGACCCTCCCCCCTCTCATGTGCTCTCTCTCTCTCATTCTCTCTGTCTCAAATAAATAAATAAAATCTTTAAAAAAAAAAAAGAATATGGCAAAGGTGAAGAGATTTTGAAGATATAATTAAAATCTCAAATCAACTGATTTTTTTATTTAATCAAAGGGAAAATTATCCTGAGTGAGTCTGAGTTAATCAGGTAAAAGCCTTTAAAAGAAGGACTAGGTTAGGGCATCTGGGTGGCTCAGTTGGTTAAATGTCTGACTTGATTTTGGCTTAGGTCATAATCTCAGGGTCATGAGATCAAGCCCCAGATTGGGCTCCGGGCTTGGTGGGGAGTCTGCTTGAGATTCTCTCCCTCTGCCCTTCCTCCCACACTCTCTCTAAAATAAATAAGTAATTTTATTTATTTATTTTTTTTAAAGAGGGACTAGGCCCTTCCTGAGGTCAGAGGCTCTCAGATGTTGGCTTTGAAGAAGTGGCCATGTTGTAAGTGGGTCTCTGGAGAGGGCCATGTGGCAGGGAACTATGGGCAGCCTTTCGTCACGGAGAGCATCCAGCTGACCACCAGCAAGAAATGAGGACCTCAGTCCCGCAACCACGAGAAGATGAATTTTGCCCATGAGGGAATTCTGCCAACAGCCCGAGGGGGCCTCGAAACAGATCTTTTCCCACGGGAGACTCTGATGAGACAGGGGCCCCAACTGATACCCGGATTCCAGCATAGCAAAACTGGGAAGTGGTGGACCCAGCTAAGCCAAACCCAGAATCCTGATCCATGAAAGCTGAGCTAATAAGTGTGTGTTGTTTTAATCCACTAGATTGTGGTCATCGGTTATGCGGTATAGAGAACCAGCGCATTGGAGACATCCCTTAACCTCCTTGGGCTCTGGTTATCCGTCCGCAAATTGGGGCAGCAGCTGGTCACACCTAGCAGCCTCTCCAACTCCTGCCTTGGAGACTCGATATACGGGGCAGATGCTGGGTGCTTCGGTGTTGGGAGGGAGAATGATTTTCTTCGTGGCTGAGCGGATGCAGGGAAGGGGCCGTGGATGCCAAGGCAGTGTGCCGTTGAGGCGTCTGAAGCACAAGCAGAGAAAAACGCAGGCAGCTGAGGACTCACCCTGAGTCCCCAGTGATCTGGCTGCCAGGTTGGACACTGGCCATTGCGGGCATCGCTCCTGGCTGCAGGAGCCATCATCTTTCAGAAGCAGGAAAAACAAGCATCCTCATTGCCCTGCTCTGTAAGGGAAGCTTCACCACCCTGGGCACCCGCCCCCATCTCTGTCAGTTTAGGAAGGGGCAGAGGGTCTCCTCTCACAACTCTTCATCTCCAGACACCTAAAGTTCTTGGGCGGACGGCCTCAAGAACTGACCTGGGGAACTCACGGGGAGCTGAGTCAGGGAGGATATCAGGTTTCCTATGAGCTCTTGACAAAGCTCGGAAGTAGGTGAGGTTGTGCTTCTGTGTTCTCCCACCAGGCCAATCCATCATGTCCCCTTGCTCTCCACACTCCTGCCGCCTGTCACAGGGGCCCCAGACCACTAACATGCCCCAGAGCCGGCGCATCAACTCTCTATCTTGCCTCCCCCAAATACTCCCTCAGACACAGCCGACAGGCTCGTTTGACTGGCTGAAACGATTGTCCCTTATTAAATTCCTTAGGGGATGATCTCATTAAGCCTTATTATGGGTCACTTCTATTTCAGGGAGAATAGATTTGCTGGAATCTTTCTATGGGCAGCTAGTTCACTGAAACCTGAAGTGGCAAGGTGGGGAGCAGGTGGGCAGTGGGACTGGCTGGGTGAGGAGCTAGGAGCTGGTGGAAGCTGTGCCTTATTTCTCAGTTGGTCTCACACTAGAGGAGGAGAAGGAGCAGGCAGGGGCTCCACATGAGGGGGGCCGATAAGACGGAAGACACAGGCCATGGACTGAGAGGGGAGATAAAAACAAGGGCACCCTGCAGCCTGATCTGCAAGATAGCCTCCTAGCTGCCTCCCAGGCCTCTGGGCCCAACACAGGAGTCCAGACTGGCATGAAGTGATAAGGGCCTAGGCCAAGATGTGGCAACAGAGATGGAAAAGAAGGGGCTGTGAGGAGACTTGGAAACCAATTTAATACGAGGACGAAGGAGAGGAAAGTGCCCAAGATGACCTTGAAAGATCTCTGGAGAATGGGGAGAAGTGCCAGCAAACAAGCCCAGCAGGGGCCTCAGATCAATGCCATGCTCACGGCTCTATCATTTGAAGAATCCCTCTTCACCCAGTTGGAAAAAATGACTGTATCCAGTCTTCTGGCTCTTCAGCCATGATGCTTGCAGGTGGTGAATTGGGTATCCACCGTGGCCCGGCCCCTCTGCTGGGCACTGGGGACGCAACTATAAACAAGCACACTGCCCAGGCCAAGCGGCTCCAGCCCCTTCCGAGCGCTTAGCCCCTCTCAGAATGTTTTACTTCAATTCCATTTTCAAACAGCTGTGCTGATCCTCAGCATGGGCACTTCGCAGGAGAGGGCATAAAATGGAGGAGAGTTTTATGTCAGGGACCTTAACATCAAGTGAGCTTGGTACGGCTGGAAGACAGGTGGCAGCTAATTAGTTGAGTGGCCCCAGGCTGGTGTCTTGAACTTGTGGACCTGGCTTCCTTCACCTGTAAAGGAGGGAGGGGGATTAGGTGATTCCTGGAAACTCTCCTACCTTTCCTTCTTTGCTTTGTTTCATGGATGAGCAAGTGCTGCAACAAGTTTGATTTCTACAGAAGTGGAGGATCGTCCTTTATTCCAGAAAACAATAGTAATGTGAGCACCCACAGAGTGGGTGTGGGGTGTGACATGGAACCTCTATTCCCTACTCCTCGTGTTTCCATGTGGAGCTGACTCCACTGAGCCACATTCCTGGAGTCTCCCTGGTCTCTCTCTCTCTCTGGAAGAAAGACATCTGATTGGAAAGTTTGAGGGAAGGACCTGAGCATGCTATACTAAGACCAGCTTCCCGAGTTCACATGTTGAAGTCCTAACCCCCAGTACCTCAGAATGTGGCTGAATTTGGAGATGGGGCCCTTAAAGAGGGGATTAAGTTAAAATGGAGTTGTTAGGGTGTGCCCCAGTCCACGATGGCCCTCGTCCTCAGGACACAGACCACACAGACTGAGGAAGGGCTATGTGAAGACACAGTAGGAAGGAGACCATCTGCAAACCAAAGAGACCTTAGAAGAAACTAACCTTGCTGACACCTTGATCTTGGGCTTCCGGCCTCTGGCACTGTGAGGAGATAACTTTCTGTTGGTTAAGTCCTCCTGTCTGTGATACTTTACTATGGCAGCCCTCGTGAACTAATAGAGTATTCTCTTTAGGACTTGCCTGACTACAGGGATGTATATTCTTGGGGCGCCTGGGTGGCTCAGTCATTGGGCGTCTGCCTTCGGCTCAGGTCATGATCCCGGGGTCCTGGGATCGAGCCCCGCATCGGGCTCCCTGCTCGGCGGGAAGCCTGCTTCTCCCTCTCCCACTCCCCCTGCTTGTGTTCCCTCTCTCGCTGTCTCTCTCTGTCAAATAAATAAATAAAATCTTAAAAAAAAAAAAAAAAGGGATGTATATTCAGAGCTGCTCGTCATGCACCAAACCTGCTTCATGGGGGAGGGCTGAGTCTGTCCAGGTCTGTCTGCTGTCAGGTGAATGTCTGCAGTGGCTGGGACATATCAGGAAGTCCCTAGGGAGGGCACATGTGTACCGTGTCCTCCAGTCTAGTTTGTATCTACCATAAAGTTGACCTTTAAATGTTCATCTATTTCCTGTGTCTTATTTCTCAGTTGGTCCCAAACTAGAGGAGGAGGAGAGTCGGGGTTATTTATTGCACCTTGTACCTCCAGCCCCACACCAGACAGAAAAGGGAAAAGCACCATAGCCCATGTGACATATTAAACCCCTCTCCCACAGGTGCCCTCACCACTCCCAAATGGGCACCCTACGTCCAGGCCCACTCATCCCCAGCGTGGCCTGGCTCTTAGAGTCCACGGGGATGCCCACCTATTATATCTTTCCTCTTCTCCATGCTGCAAAATTCTCTTCATTCTTCAAGTCTTGGCTCAGAGGCCTCCTCCTAGCTGAGTCTTCCTTGGGGCCCAGGTCTTGCCTGCAGCTTCCTCATGTCAGCTATGACTTGGTACATATTTCTATTATTTTGTCATACCGTCCTAATGTTAGGTGGCCTCATGTCTGTGTTCTCCACTAGGACAGACTAGGCTGAGCACTACACCTGGAAGGACTTCCTCTTGTCACGTCTGTGTCCCCAGTGCTAGCTTGGTGCTTGGCTCCAAAACAGGTGTCTGTAAAGTGCTGGAGCATGTATGAGTGGCAGGATGACATTTTTGACATATTAATCTGTGTGTTTCTCATAGTTTTCCACCCCACCCCTTCCATTTCAAGTGGATTGGCCGGTTGGTAATTCCTTCATTTGGGCTTGGTGTAAAGCAGAGGAGCCTGAGTTCAATGACTTCCTGTCCTTCAAAAAAAATCTAAACTCATTGGGTTTCACGTGTGTGTCTGTGTGTGCGTGCGTGTGTGCATGTGTGTGTGTGTGTTGTGGGGGAAGGGTAGGAGTAAAGAGGGGAGATGGCTTTTGAGAGAGAAGAAATCGTGAAGGCCTAGAAAGGGAGAGAGGTGTGGGTGCTCTCACCCTTGCATAGCCATCCATGATGGAGGTGGCCGGTCCTCCTTTACGGGTGGGAGCAAGGATTTCTGCTTCCCGAAACAACATGAAAACAGAGCCAGCTGCCACCCATCACTCTCTATTTCTGTCTCTCTCAAATAAATAGATAAAATCTTTAAAAAAAGTTCAGCAATGACTGACATGGTCTTTCCTGCCAGGTGGGGGCCTCGGAGTAGAAATTAAATTGATTTCTAGGACATAAAGAAAGTGATGTTTCTTGCGTACTTGAGTTGGGAGGACTAGATTATCATCCACTAGAAATGAATTCTGGATCCTGTAAGTCCTGAAATGTTTCTCCCTTTCCCCCTCTTCTGACCTAGAAATTTTGCCAAGACCTGAACTGGTTCAGAATTTAGCCCCTCGTCCCCTCATCTGTTGCCTGGAGTGTGGCAATTTGGGGAGAGCTTTATCATTCTCAAGACTGTATGGTGACTTGTCCTCTCAGCAGCTTGGGGCAGCCCCAGAAGGCGAATCCTTCAGGCATTGGATGTTCCCTTCCAGAGACTCAAAGTCCCAGTAAGGAAAATTGTATCCTTCCCTCAATGAGGATGGAGAGTAAAAGTGCTGCTCAAGGTCAAGCTCTGTGCATGGGAAGAAGAGGCACCCAGGGAGGCCAGAGAAGAAGCTCCACAGGGAAATGAACCCAGCTGGGTAGGGGGTAGGGGTGAGGCTGTGTGTGACAGGAAGGATCCTTCTAGCCAGCACTGGGCCACTGGGAGCAAGGTGCCCAAGAAGGTTGTGAGATCAATAGAACTCTCTCTCTCTCTCTCTCAGGTCCAGCTAGTCACCTCTACTGCAGTTAAGACCTCTTAGAAATCACAAATATCTCTCTCCCATCTTTAGCCCCTCTCTTGTCCCTGCTGCCCCCCTCTACCTTGGTGCAGAGCCAAAGCTCCCAAGGGATGGTGTGGTAAAAAAATGTCCAACTTCCTCACCCTCAGTTGGCCCAAGGACACACCATCTGTCTCTGAGGTAGACTGGGGAGGACAATATATGTTGAGAGGAAGAGAGCAGACCAGCAAAGAGAAGAGGGAAGGCTGAGTGGGGACTGGGTGGAGGAGACTGACGAGAGGAAGGAGAGCCCGGGCTTGGGTTTGGGTGCCCCCCCAAAACAGAGTCTGAGACAAGAGCTACACACAGGTAGTTGATTTGTGAAGCTCCTTGGGATACAGTGACTTGAGGAGAGAGGGAGAGCCATTCCCGGGGAATGCTACCACACTGGTCTCCATGGAGACTGAGTGGGACATGGTCCTGCTGGTTGCCTTGGAGGAGCGCTGCAGAAGGGGTCACAGAATTGTCCACCTGAGGAAAAGAAGACGGGACATTTATCCACCAGCTCTGGCCTCTGCCAGCTGAGTGTCACTCTGTGGGCTGTTGATTCCTTCTTCCAGGTTCCTCCAGAGTCGACTGTCTGCCCCAGGAGGGAAGCCCCAGGGCAGGTGACATTAGCACACAGGGAGCCGGGGCACAATGCAAGAGCAGAGGGTGAAGCAGAAGATGCAGCAAAGGAATGGAGAGAGAGGAAGGGAATGAGGGCAGGTGATGGGGGGGGAGGACAGATGAACACAAATAGTCCCTGTTTGGGGGAGAGCTACCAGCCCAGCAGAGGCAGGACGGTAGCCCCTGGGACCCTCCGCAGAGCTCCTGGAACTGGCTGGGGTGAGCCCCAGTGTCATCGCCTTGTCTGCTACCGGGCTCCGGTGGGCACGGGGCAGTGTCGGCAGTGACGGTACATCTCCACCCCCTGGGAGCCAGGAGCAGCCTTTTGGGGCCTTCCAGGAAGATAAAAGTTCTCCTCGGTGTTTCTGGCTCTTCTAGTTCAACAACGTCGACTTAGGAGTTCTGGCTAAAAACACACCTCTCCCAAGAGGCAGACTGATGGGATATGACTACACAAAAGGATCATGACCTGCCAGAATGGAAGCATGCTTCCGGCGGTCCTTGTGGCAATGGGAAATCCAGTTAGGGGCATGGTTGCCACCCCTACTCCAAACCCTCAGTGCTGGGCAGATTTGAGGAGATAGGCTGTTGAAGCTTCTGAAGTTTAGAAAGGCCTGGAACATTCCATATTTGTATTCTATCTACACTGTAGACCCAGCCTCCTCCCACCATAGAGTAGGACTCTTATTACACAGCACTGACCTTTCCTTCTCTGAAGTATTATCGTACTACTAATAATCAATAGCCCAGATTGATCTCTCAATTGTCTTCTTTTTTTTTTTTAAGATTTTATTTATTTATTTATTTGACAGAGAGAGAGAGCAAGAGAGCACAAGCAGGGGGAGCGGCAGAGGGAGAGGGAGAAGCAGGCTCCCTGCTGAGCAGAGAGCCCGATGTGGGGCTCCATCCCAGAACCCTGGGCTCATGACCTGAGCCGAAGGCAGACGCTTAACCAACTGAGCCACCCAGGCGCCCCTCTCAACTGTCTTCTTAATGTTCTTTTCCTTTGAGTTACTCTTGTCGTCTTTAATTGTAAATTCCAAAGCTTCTTGGTTCCCAGTACACCAGAACTACAAAACAGTTGGGGCTGAGGCGCCTTAAGAATGTATAGATGAAGGGCGCTTGGGTGGTTCAGTCGTTAAGTGGCTGCCTTCGGCTCAGGTCATGATCCCAGGGTCCTGGGATCGAACCCAGCATCGGGCTCCCTGCTCAGCGGGAAGCCTGCTTCTCCCTCTCCCGCTCCCCCTGCTTGTGTTCCCTCTCTCGCTGTGTCTCTCTCTGTCATATAAATAAATAAAATCTTAAAAAAAAAAAAAAAAGAATGTATAGATGAATGTGTCCTCCTACGCTGTCAGATTGTTGTGATTTGAGAATTCTGAAAAGACTGGCTAACAAAAATATCTCCCTCCTCCCAGCTGACCTGCCTTGCCATCTGAAATTCCTGTCTTTTATGTCATCCCTTGATGGCTTCTAGAGAAGAGTTTGTTAGTTGGACAAAATGCCATCGCCTGGGAGAAGTCATGTGTTAGTCAGCTGTCACTCTAGTAGGAATTGGGTTCCTTAATTAATTGTTGTTAAGCTGTGGAGACTAGAAGCCTTAGAGATTGAGTTCTAGGCCAGGATGTTTTGGTTGTCAGAGGTGGGGAATAGAGAGGCAAAGAAGGCTAAAGTCCTGGGGCTTTGAGTGGCGGCGACAACACTGACTGGGTCAAGGAGGGGCCTGGATGTAGTGAGCACGGACGCACCAAAGAGAAACCAATTTTACGCTTTTGCCTTAGGTAAGGCCAATGTGTACATCCCATGAACAAGATCTTAGTTCTCTGAGGACAGGGACTGGCCAGTCGGCATCTCATACATCCCCCAGACTGACCCACAGTGCGTGCGTGTGTGTTCTCTCAGGAGTTGGCTTTGCACACACACATCACTCCATGAGGCCTCCCCACCAGCTGGTCTTTTGCCCTTCTGGTGACTTGAAGGACTCACAGCAAAAACCACAAGCAGGATTAAAAAGCCAGAGCAGCTCTACTGAGTGCTTTAAGGGACACAACAAGCAAAATTAGCAAACAAAAACATTTTTTTTTTTTTAAAGATTTTATTTATTTATTTGAGAGAGAGAGAATGAGAGACAGAGAGCATGAGAGGGAGGAGGGTCAGAGGGAGAAGCAGACTCCCCGCTGAGCAGGGAGCCCGATGTGGGACTCGATCCAGGGACTCCAGGATCATGACCTGAGCCGAAGGCAGTCGCTTAACCAACTGAGCCACCCAGGCGCCCCAAACAAAAACATTTTTTCTGCAAAATAAAAGGGCTATCTCTAAGGTCCCCTTCTCTGCTTGAGGGTTACTCATGGTTTTCAGTAAAGGACAGTAACTCTAGAGGAGGGAGACCTTTGGAAGCTGCCTGGTGCTGGCCGGCCTGGCCGGTGAGGGCCCTCCCAGCCTGCTGCCCCCACACAGGTTCTGTAAATCTCTGCTTTGTCTTTTTCCCAGGGGGCCCCATCCTGTTTCCCAAAGCCTGGTGCCTTTGCACCGACTCCTCAAGAGAGGAGTCACATGAGATACTCTGCTTCATTTAATGTTAGGTTATTGTTGCTGCTGTCAGTCTATTGAAGTACTTTAATGAATGCTTGTATTGTTCTCGGGCTGGAGCCTTTTTCAAATGATCAGCACATTATAAAACACAATAATGAGTCTAATTCCCACCCCCCCCAACACACACGCAGGCACACACAATGGCATTGCTAAGTCCCCCAGAGATGTACGGTAGTGAAGAGTCTGGGATTTAGGGGCAGCCGAGCTGGGTTTGGCCCTGACTCTCCTGTTCCGTGCTGGTGACCTTGGGCAAGTCCATTCATTCATTCATTCATTCATCCAGTAAGCATTTTTTCAATATCTCCTTATGTTAGTCATATAATCTCTGCAAAATGTTCTTTTTTTTAGATTTTATTTATTTGACAGTGAGAGAGAGAGAGCGCGCGTGCGCGTGCTTGCACATGAGCAGGGGGAGGGGCAGAGGGAGAAGCAGACCCCCTGCTGTGCAGGGAGCCCTGATGTGATGCGGGCCTGGATCCCAGGACCCGAGGATCATGATCTGAGCCAAAGGCAGATGCTTAACCGATTGGCCACCCAGGTGCCCCTCTCTGCAAAATGTTAACAATGCCTGCTCTTACTACCTTTCCTGACTGTTTAGAAGACCTAACGAAACCATACTTGTGAAGTGTTATAGGTAAGCTCCGAACACATTTGTATTGTTGGCATTCATCAGCAAAAAGCTTAAAAAAAAAGCACTGGAGGGGTAGGGGAGGAGAGCCCAAACCACAGACTTCATACATCACTTGAACAAGAAATACACCTCTTCCGGGCTGTCTGGTGTGCCCCATACTTCGGGAGCCCAGCCTTTCCCCGAGCCAGACTTTGCCTGGCATACCTTTCTCTTCATCTCTGTCCTTGGAAACCCTGCTTTCTCCAAGGCCCTGGTCGAAAGCTTCCTCTTCTACAAAGTCCTTCTTGCTCTTGGGAATTCATTTCTTCCTCCCACATGTCCTTCCTCTGCTTTGGGGATTGCCACGTCCCACCCGTGAACTCCTGTGATTTGTTTCTAGATTGAGCCCTGTTCCCGGACAGACAGCGGTGTTCTGGAAGGAGGTGAGAGGTGTCCTTTTCCAGGAATCCTGGCTCTGCCCCTTCAGCTCATGTGACCTTGGTCAGGCGCACTGTCTTCTCTGAGCCTCAGTTTCCTCTTCTGTAAAACCTACCTGCTCTTGCTGACTGTGGGGAGGATGAATGAGATACCACATGTCAAGTGTGCCTTGCTTTTAGTGGGTAGGCTTTCAATAGATGTCATTTATTTATATATTTATTTATTTAAATATTTTATTTCTTTATTCATGAGAGAGAGAGAGACAGAGAGAGAGAGAGACAGAGAGGCAGAGGGAAAACAGGCCCCCCAAGGAGCAGGGAGCCCTATGCAGGACTTGATCCCAGGACCTCAGGATCACGACCTGAGCTGAAGGCAGCCACTTAACCATCTGAGCCACCCAGGCGCCCAATAGATGTCTTTTAAATAAAATTGAAGGGCATTCATGCAGACTTCCGTGGGCTCTCCTGAGACACAAATAGAGGAAGTAGCCACTTAGTAGGTGCAAATGAGGAATGTTGCGACAGTCTCTATACAGGATTTGGTACCTGAAATATCACCAGGAAAGGTGAATTTCTCCTCCCAGGCACTCCTTTATGTTCCAGTACCATGGGGAGAGGTGAAGCCTCAAACCACTCTGCCTCCCCGGGTGTTGGGTGCCGGCAGCATTGATCTCCAGTGAAACCGTGGAGACACCACAGGGAAGCAAGGTGAGGAGTCTGAGATTTGGTAGGACTGGTCTTGCTTAACATAACATTTATTTAAAATCAAGTGTGTTCATTTTTGGTCAAAGTTTTTACGATCACACCAATTCTCTGACAAGAGGTGGGTCTTCCAATAATTCAGTTCAATTCCCTGAGTTAGTGCAGACCCCACAAGAGGGCCCCCACTTCAGATGCCAGGAGCAAGGGGCGTCCCCAGGCTACCCACACTTATGCCTGGCAGACTATAGATTTGGGGGCTCCCATGACTCTCCCATAAGTTCACTAGAATGTCTCACAGAACTCAGGAGAGTATTTTATTTATGATTACTGGCTTACTTCAAAGGATACAACTCAGGAATAGCCAAATGGAAAAGAAACATGGTGGGGTTTGGCTCAGAGCTTCCAAGCCCTCCCCAGGAGGGCCACCCTCCCAGCATCTCAATATGCTCACCAGTACGCGGTCTCTGTGAATCCTATCATTCAGGGATTTTTACGACGTTTCATGAAGTAGGCATGATTAATTAAATCAGTGGCCATTGGTGACTGAACTCAATCTCCAGCCCTTCTCACCAGCCCAGAGTCGGGGTGGGGCTGAACGTTTCAACACTCTCCTCGGGAGGTTGGTTTCTCCAGCAACTGGCCCCCATCCTGAAGCTACCTGCGGGCCCACCCAGAGAACCCTCATTAGCATAAACTCAGGTGTGGTTGAAAGGGCTTTCCTAAGAATGACAAAAGGCACTCTTATCACTTAGGAAATTCCAAGGCTTTTAGGAGCTCTGTGTCAGGAACTGAGGACAAAGACCACACAGTTTTAATTATGCCACGGATCCCCTGATGTTGTTCTTACTTAAATATCATAGTTTTCAGAGCTGGAGAGGGGAAGGTGGGGGACCGGGGACCTTCTCCATAAGGCTGGTGTTTCCGTGGCTCTGAAGCCCTTGAGTCTTTTCTTTCAAATCCCAGTGTGTCTTCGGAACCATCCTATCTGCCCCCAACAAGGAAGGGGCTAGGGCTGCAGGCCCTTCCCTTCTTTCCTAGTGCTTTCCTTCCTTCTTCTTCAACAGCAACCGGATTGAGCCTTCCCCTCCCAGAGCTCTCCCTGCCCCGTGGTTGGTCAGTGTGGGGTCAATTCCTTGCCAGGTTGTTCGTGGGCAAGGAAGGATCTGCTGTCTGAGGTTTTGATCATAACACTTAGCAGAGGGGGAGACGTCACACCCTGCTTCCCTCTTAGCGCTGAAGGAAGGCAGCCCAGGCTCCCTACACTCACCCGCAGCCCCCCACCTCCCTTCCGGCCACAGGCAGCTTGGCCCTAGGGTTGTCATCCTCCAAACATCCCAGGGGCTTTTCCACCTCTTGCCCCTTTTCCCTCAAGGTCAGTTTCTCTGCGTATTTTTCCGTCAGTCACAAACATTTCTTGGATTGTCCTGTCTGCCGAGCTGTGTGCTGGACACCAAGGGAGCTCAGAGGAAGGAGGCAGGAGCTTTGCCCTCGGGCACCTACTCTCTTCCTCCTTTGTATCAATGCCGGCTCCTCCCTCAGGCATCCCTCACTGCCCTCGACTGCAGGCCTACCTCCTCCCAGCCTCTCACCCACCTGGCATCTGGCACCACTTGTCTTGACAACCCTTCAGGCTTCTGGGTCTCCCCAGCTCGATGCTCAGATGGACTTCTTCCATTCACACCTGCGTCCTCATGTCTGCCACAGAACAGGGCCCCACTGCCCTCTCCGGTGAGTCAGACGGGTGGGGAGGAAGGACATGCCCAACAGGTACACAGGGGTAGACGTTACAAAGGGAACAAACAGTTCCTGAGATGGGCAGTGGGGTGCATGTCCGAGGAACCCCTCGCTCCTTCCACCCTGGAGGTCCCACAAGGTCGGGTCCTGTGTCACACAGAGCTAGTCCCTACATTGAAAAACGAGAGGACAACACACACTTGTTGAGAAATGTTAAACTGTCCATTACGTTTATTTCCACGTTTTAATACAAGTTATAGACTTCCATATAGAGGGAATGTCACGGGGGTCACCTGACTGGAAAGAGGGACCGGGAGCCCAAGACAGAGAAGCCTCACTCAGCCCACCCCAGAGAACAGGGGAGCTGAGGGAGGTGCCCTGCCCAGCCACCCTGGGCCACGAATGGCTCCACTTTCATGGCCCCATCTGCCCTGTTCCATTCTGGTTCCATGTGAACTTGGGAGCTGAGTTGGCAGCATCATTGTACTTAACCAGTGTGAGTCTGGGTGCCTGTGGGAGGTGCGTAGCCGGAGTGTTGCCATCAGAACAAGGGTCCCGTTTATGGAGTGTTCTCTCTGAGCCAAGAATTGTGCTGACAGCTTTACATACGCAAGTCACCTCACTCCCAGCCCTTACAAAAGCCTGCAAGGTAGTGTCAGGAGTCATCTGTGGCGAACAGGTGAGGACCCTTATGCTTGGCAGGGTTACCGAACTGCCCAGGGGGTCATGGCTAGAGGGAGGCAGAACTGTATCCAAATTCAGATCTGTCAGATTCCAGAGCCCCTAGTGCTGATGACCATGTGACCCTCTGCTACTTGGTATCCTTAGAATGTTCTGGGTGGCCTTCCACATGGAGGACATAATTTAATTCTGTGGAATAATGCTCTGAGTTAAAGCAGGTAGTGTTAACTCTGGAAGGGGTGACTTTTCTGAGGTTATGTGGCCAGCGCAGTGCAGAGGTTCAACACTTCCCCTTACAGCGCATACTGGGAGATTGTAGTGAATGCTGGTCATGCTGGGGTTGGAGGGTAGAGGGGTGGGTGGTTACGCTGAGGGAGGGGTAGCCTGGTTCTTAGCAATCTGAGAAGAAAGAGAGGGGGCAGCCCAGAGCCTACAGATAAGGGGTCTGTCTCTCCGATCTCCCACTTTCCTCATCTAGAGAGTGGTCCTAATAGTAACATCCCCCTTACAGGAGGAAATGGCTGAAGTTCCGGGCTTGGTCAGGAGGGAAGGGGCTATAGTCAAAGCAAGGCCAGCCACGCTCTGATGCTACTGTTCAGGCCACCATTTCTTTTTTTTTTTTTAAGATTTTATTTATTTATTTGACAGAGAGACACAGCCAGAGAGGGAATACAGGCAGGGGGAGTGGGAGAGGGAGAAGCAGGCTTCCCGCGGAGCAGGGAGCCCGATGCGGGGCTCGATCCCAGGACCCTGGGATCATGACCTGAGCCGAAGGCAGACGCTTAACGACTGAGCCACCCAGGCGCCCCCAGGCCACCATTTCTAACAGGCATCTGCTGCAGGCCCAGCCCCAGTGCTGGTGGTACACCAGGTGTAAGCAGTGATGCTAGAGAGTGATTCAGACAGGCCTGGCCTTGGCCTCCAAGACTTAGGACCGAAATTGAGAGGAGAACCACCGCTACGATTCAGTAATAACACTGCAGGTAGGCTAAGGGATGGACATGTTTGTAGGCTGGTGTCTGTGAGCAGAGGGATCGTGTTCAATTTCTGGTAGAGACAATGGGATGGAGGGGGTTGCTAGTGATGTGGGGGGGTGGTAGGGGGGCTGGGCCGGGCTGGTTTTATGGAGATGGGATTTCAGGAGCTTGGAGAGCTGAGCATGTGCTGCACGTGGGATTCTGGGAGACAATTCAGTATGTCTACAGCCTTGATGAGATAAGATTGTCAAGGAGTAGTTTTAAAACCGAAGATATTAGCCCACATTTATTCTTTCACTTCAAGACTGACAGGTATGTTCTTGGTAGTAAAATTTTCTTTTTTTCTTCTGAAAGAGCTTGGGCTCTTATCACTACCTGACAACTTCTCAAATTCCTTGAGGACTAAGGTAGCAGGGAAATAAATGAACAAAGGGATGAACAAGTGAGTGAAATAAACATAGACAAAATGTTTATTGGGCACACGGTATGTTCTCAGTGAGTCTCAAAGAGGTAGGTCGTGGTAGAGGCTGGGAGAGCAAGCCCTAGAGTTGGACTGTTTGTGTTGGAGTCCCGTCCTGCCACTTACTGATGTGTGACCTTGGGTGGGTCACTTTAACCATTCTGGGCCTCAGTTTCCATTTTTGTCACCTGGAGCTGGTAATGGTACTGAGCTTATAGGGTTGTTGTGCAGATTAAATGAATGAATCCATTTAAGCACATGCTACAGTGCCTGGCACACAGTGGGCATTCAACAAAAGTTAGCTATTAATATAAAATTATTTTATCAATGTGTTTGTTTAATCATGGACGGAGAACTCCCATGCTTGTGGCCAGTCAGCATAAATGAGTGAACTGGGGGAGCTGAAGCACCAGATCTGAAGGGGAGACTGATGTTAAGGGGGATGTGGGGCCAGCGCTGTGATTTCCATAGTCTCCTCTTGGGTAGTGTTACCCCAGGTGTCAGCACGGCTCCTGAAAAAGTGAAGACCTTCTACATTTTCTCCTCACGCTCTTATTTACTCATTTACTTCTCAAAACCCTGACTTTGGGAGCGCCGGCCCTTGGCTAGATCTCGAATTGCATTTTGTTCGCCGTACCTCTGAGCCCAGTACCGGCCAGGTGGCCGGTCACCTTTCCTCCAGGGCCCGCGTCCAGCACGTTTCTTTCAATCACAGACCTAAAGGAAGGGCCTCGAAAACTCAGAGTCCCCTGGTGCGTCACCCTGCCCACGGTGAAGTGCAAATGAGAGGAGTGACTCTGCAGAGGTGGAATTTGGGGCGTTTGCAGCGCGCGGAGGGGCGGAGCGGGCTCTCCCCCACTGACCCTGACTCACCAGCAGGTGGCGGTCTATCTGCCAGGCCTGCAAGGTAACCGACCAAAAACTTGAACGGGATGTTGATGCCACTGCAAGAGACTAGCACAGCCGAGTCTCCTCGAGCCGAGCTGTCGGCATCCGCGAAAAAGTGGGGAGAGAAGAGAGCGGACCCGCTGCTGGAGTCACTCAAGGATTCAGACACTACGAGCTTCATTCGGGAAGGCTTCAGAAGGGGTGAGTACCGAGAAGCGCACGGAAAACGGAGTGTTGTCCTTCTCTTAGGGCATTGTCCTTAGCTTGCACTGACTGATTTCCGACCCTCTGGGAAGGACAGGTCTGGAAGGGAGCTGCCTGATCAGATGGATGGAGCGCGGGAAAGAAGCCGGGGAAGCTGGTGCCTGCGCGCCAGGCACTCTGCAGCGGGAGGAGCGCCTGTTCCCTTCCGCCAGATGGCGCTCTCTGGCTTTCCCTCGGCCTCCCGCTCGAGTCCCTGGAGGCTGCCGCCGCAGCGGCCGCTCTAGCCGACCCGTGCGGGCTCTGTGGTTCCGGGCGGAAGTGAGGCGCCGAGCGGAACGGCCTCTGGTGACATTTTCTCCGGGCGGCGCGGACGAGTGAAGGGACTTGGTGGTGGAGGCTGTGGAGGTGGCGAGATTCGCTTTAGCCTCGGCGGGGCTTTGACCGCGACCCTCAGCTCGCCGCCGGGGCTGGTGCTGAGGTGGAGAAGGCGGCGGTGGCCGTCGCGCCCCGAGTCACCGCGGCCCGGGGAGTCCCGGTCGGGGCGTCGGTGCGTGCCCCGACGGGGCGCGCGGAGCGGGGAGGAGGTACAGAGCTGCCGCGGAGCGCAGGTGAGTCGGGAAGGTGCGCAGGGCTGGGGCCCGGCTGCCGGTCGAGCGGTGGGACCAGGCTGCGTCTCGGGGAGGGGTCGAGCTGGGCTGGAGGGGTGCGGGCCGCGGTGTGGGCTCTGCGGCGCCCGGGCTCCGGGGTCGTGACGGGCCCGGCCGGCGGGCGCAGAGTGTTTGCGCCCGGACTTGGCGGGAGGCACGGCCCGGGTGGGGGCTCCCGGCAGGAGCGGAATCGCTGGACGCCTTGTTCGTCCGCCCGCCGGTGACCCTCGGGTCCTCCCGGCCCGGCCGAGCTGGCGGGCGGAGCTTCCTCTCCCCTTCCCCGGGTCGCGGGTCCCTCTCCCGGGGGGCTGCGAGGAGGCTGGGGTTGCCGCTGCCCATGGGCCGCGCGGGGGAGCGGCTTTTCGGCCCTGGAGTTGTCTTCACGCAACTTTCCGGCGCCCCGGCCCGCGGGAGAAGCGGCGGCGGTGGCCCTGCCAACTCTGCCAGCTCCGCGAGCCGCGATCTGGCGCCGACACCTGCCCCTGCTCCCAGGAGCCCAGGCGGCCGCCCCAGTGCCGTGGCCTAAGAGGAGGGAGAAGAGGCTTCCTTTGGCTGGCGCCGCTTGCCTCTCGGCGCTTCCTCTACTTTCGGTCGGCCGACGCAGCCGGTCGAGGGGAGGCATGTGTCAGCCTCCAAAATTGACCTCTTCTGGAGAGTTTGTCAACTTTAGGTAGAAAATCGGCGAAGATGTAAACTGACGGGCGCGAAGTTAAAGATCGTTGCCTTCTTTGACTTTTCCCGGGGGGTTTTCACTTCTCCCCAGTAGCACTTCATGCTTTGTAATTTATTTCTTACAGCACCGATCTCAGTTTACGGTTGGGGCCGCAGCCCCCACGAGAAACCGCAGGTCATTCATTCTCTCTTTTAAGTCCTCCTCTCCGCTGTCGCAGAATAGAGGCTCGCAGGTTGAACGAATGAACCTCTCTCTCTACTTGTTCTTCCAGATCGAACCGCCCGAGCAGTTTATGCTTAATGTGCTTTTCATTTCTTGACTGAGCTTTTGCTTTCTGAATCCATCCACCCAGTAGGATGAAAATCTCACTGATGATGCTTTGTCAAGGTTGGACCTCTTAATTACAAATACATCTGGCAGTTTTGCTTAGGCTATTATTATGTAGTGTCGTTGGGCACATGCTAACAGTTTGAATCACTCCCTTTCTTCTCCTGGGATATTTTGAGGATGGAGGCTGTTAACTTTCTAATGTAGTTCTGCTGATCCAGGCAATCTGGATTCCTCCATTAAGAGCATTGCCTTTTGGTTTAACAAGCATTTTTAGAGGCCTACAATTGATAGTTATTACCTGATGTCCTGAGGAGTCAAAACGCTGACCGTTTGTTAGTGGGAAGTGTAATATTTTGGGTGTCTAATCTGGCCAATGGGATGCTTAGTTTAGTGCTTTATGCACAGTAGGTGCTCAGTAAATAAAAAATTGAGTTAAATTTTAGTTCAGGAAACTAAGATGGAATTTACTGCAATGACCTATGCTGCTTTCAAAAGAATCTTAGTGAAATTTCATGCAGTTACATTGAGAAGTAAAAATATTTTTAGCCATTTTTATTTATTTATTTATTAGAGATTTTATTTATTTATTTGACACAGAGAGAGAGAGCACAAGTAAGCAGAGCAGCAGGCAGAGGGAGACGGAGAAGCAGGCTCTCCAGCGAGCAGGGAGCAGGAGCTGACATGGGGCTCGATCCCAGGACTCTGGGATCATGACCTGAGCAGCCCTTAACTGGCTGAGCCACCCAGATGCCCCTGTTTTTAGCCATTTTTAAATCAGAGTGCTTTTCAGTATCACTGTACTGTTAAAACTTCAAACTATACTTATTTTTCATAACATTAACATTTTGTAGATGTAAACTTCAATATAGGTGTATACAACATGGAAGGCAGAGAGACATTTCCAGGTAATTATACCTAAAGCATCAGCTAAATGATTTCTTAATGAAAATATTTTTGTGAAAAAGACATCTGACATCTTTTTGTGAAAAAGAAGTGGAGCTGGAAGCTTTCCCCAGTGCTAGCTTCATACTACATTCACAGTGTAGTTGTTACATTACTAATTTAGTTTATATTACTATTAAATGCATTTATGAAAGTGTTCTAATGCTCTGTCTTATACTCTTCGTGATTAACTCAAGATCTGATATTAAAGATAAATTCAGCTTAAATTTTAATTTAATGCAGTTCTGTTGGAACTGAGTGCTCAGTATATGTCCTTCAAAGATTTTATTTTGTGACAATGGTACCTTAAGTACCATACAGTCTACTGTATGACTAGTAACTTCTCCAAGCTCGTGTAACTTGTAAACTTATTATTCAAGGAGTTGTTTTGCTGGGATCCTCAATCTTATGGTTTTGTTCCGACGTCTGCATGAGTAAACTTGATGTATGTGAAATTAGAATGGTTTTGTTATTGTTTTATCTTTCTTTTTAAAGTTTGGAACAGGTATATAGTAGAGACCCAAACCCTATGTTTGTAAGTTTGGCAAATCATCGTAGACCTTCCTAATTTTCCTGCATGTAACTAGGGATGTAAAAACAAATGTATATTCATGCTTACATGCTTACAATTGACAGTACTTGAGAAAACCTTTACTGTAAAAGATTTAAAATGTGGTACTTTTTTTTTTTTTTTTTGAGAGAGAGTCAGTGAGCATGTTTGAGAGAGAGTCAGTGAGCATGAACGGGGGAGGGGCAGAGGGAGAAGCAGACTCCCCGCTGAGCAGGGAGCCTGATGGCTGGATCCCAGGATCTGGACCCTGGGATCACGACCTGAGCTGAGGGTAGATACTTAACCAACTGAGCCACCCAGGCGTCCCAAAATTATGCTACTTTTAAAATTTTATTTTTTTATTATTATTTTTTTAAGATTTTGTTTATTTATTTGAGAGAGAGAATGAGAGGGGGGAGGGTCAGAGGGAGAAGCAGACTCCCTGCTGAGCAGGGAGCCCGATGTGGGACTCCATTCCAGGACTCCAGGATCATGGCCTGAGCCGAAGGCAGTCGCTCAACCACCTGAGCCACCCAGGCGCCCCTAAAATTTTTATTTTTTAAGTAAATGTTACACCCAACATGGGGCTCAAACACGATCCTGCAATCGAGTCACATGCCCTGTGGATTGAGCCAGCCAGGTGCCCCTCACAATGTGCTATTAATGTGTTTTCTTTTGAACCATACTGATTACGGTATTCTGTATTATTTTAGGAAAGAATCTGGGGCCAAAGAAATTTTCTTGGATAGCTGTAGTAAAAATGAAATAGACATGTTAGTAGTTGGGGAAGAGCTTTTGAAAACTTTGAGGAAACAGAGGACAGCACATTAGGTAGAACCTCTTCTCACAGCACTAATTTATTGGTTGCTTACTGTGTGCCCCTAGTGCCCTGGTTGCTAGAGATACACTGGTGAACAGGACTGACAAGGTCCTGATGCTGAAAGAACATTGAAATCTGACTCTGAGATGAGTTTCCAGGTGGGCATTCCGGCTGGGTAGCAGCTTACCCAAAGTCATGAGGATCAATCTTGACTGGCTAAGTGTGGCCAGTGCCTTGAGTTTACAGAGGGATGGGTTGTGCTTAGTCTGCTAAAGTGTTACTTTCTTTCAGGGGAAAAAAGCTGAGGTGGAATATGAAGGATGTGATAGGCATTCCTTTTGAAAGATTTTCTTCATCCTTATGTTCAATGAGTAGAAATGTTGCTGGTTTAATTTTATTATTGTTATTATTATTTTAGAAAGAGCAAGCGAGTGAGCGAGCGGAGAGGGGCAGAGGGAGAAGGGGAGAGAGAGAATCGTAAGCAGGCTCAGTGTGGGGCGTGACAGTGACGCTGGGCTCAATCCCAGGACCCTGAGATCATGACCTGAGCCGAAATCCAGAGTCAGACACTCATTCGACTGAGCCACCCAGGTGCCCCACTGATTTTCATTTTTTATTTTGGGTTGATTCTTATTTGTCAGACTGATAGTTCTTTTTCTTTAGTTTTTAAATTCCAGTCTTAAATTTAAATTTGATTGTTGTCATGAAACTTTTCTAAATCCTTTTAAGGTTTATCTTTAATTGTACCTACACTCCTTGCTTTTTCAGGGCTCATGATAGATAGGGGAAATAGTGTTTTCTGATTGTGTGTGGGCAGCCTCTCAGCACAAGTGGGATTGATGTTCAGTTTTCACACTCAGCCTACAGATCCTTGTAAAAGGAAGGAGCAGGGTGAAACTAAGAAGTATTTTATATTCCTTCTATATTTCTGGGCTAAGGGAGGAAATGTGTGTTGTATATATTATACATATTTTTCATAACCTATTAGTAGCAGATGATAATAGTAAACATGGTTTAAAAATAACATAAAATAACCAGCATACTCAGATTTGATGATTCTCTTGTTTAGGATTTGTGGCTTTATAGTGTTCATTTTAAGTTTTGTTTCTGTTCTCTTTCATGTCTTCATTTAAAACAGGGACCTCTGATTCTGTCACTTAATAGCCGAAAGATAGATGGTATAAGTCCTAATTTATTAATTTGACTTGATTCAATTTTAAAACTACCTGGATGGTTATTTTCTAGTTAAGATTAATTAAAAGTAGAAATTTACCACAGAACTGACTTACTTGTATGTGGAGGTGTTTATATCTGGTTAAATCAGAAGCCCATTTACTGAGTACTTAGGTGCCAGGTAGGGATGGGTAGAAAGAGAAAAGAAACAATTTCTGCATAAGGTACTCAAATCTAGTGAGCCAGATGACCTCTAAGTTTCTTTCCTGCCCTAAAATGTGAAGAAAAGTAGGCTATAGCAGAAAAAGTACTGTATAGCAAAGTGTAGTATGGAGTTAGTCTTTTCCTTTATAAAATAATTTTATTTTTTATTTTTTTTTTAAAGATTTTATTTATTTGACAGAGAGACACAGTTAGAGAGGGAACACAAGGAGGGAAGTGGGAGAGGGAGAAGCAGGCCTTCTGCTGAGCAGGGAGCCTGATGTGGGACTTGGTCCCAGGACCCTGGGATCATGACCTGAGCTGAAGGCAGACGCTTAATGACTGAGCCACCCAGGCGCCCCTAAAATCATTTCAAATAAGGTATTGGAGAATGACATTTTTCTTCCTCCTTGCCCCCCCACCATGACATTTTTCTTTTCTTTTTTCTTTTTTTAAGATTTTATTTATTTGAGAGAGAGAGAGAGAATGAGAGAGAGAGCATGGGGGGGGAGGGTCAGAGGGAGAAGTAGACTCCCCACCGAGCAGGGAGCCTGATGTGGGACTCAATCCTGGGACTCCAGGATCATGACCTGAGCCGAAGGCAGTCGCTTAACCAACTGAGCCACCCAGGCGCCTGACATTTTTCTTAAATAGGTCTCTTAAGTGTGAAAGAAAATGATTGGAGACTTGAGTGTTCTTTTTTGTACTGCCAGTTCATTTATAAAATACTTTTTCCTCTGCCTGGGATTCAAGTCCATGTATTAGTAAATTAGTTTTGATTGTTCAAAGAGCAAGAAAAGGAAATCTTTTAAAATTTATAGCAGTCATTCCTAAGACTGGATAAACTAGGCTTGTCCTTAGGTAATCTAGAGTGTTAAGTTTTCATTAGTGTGGTAAACATTAGGGAAACAAGATACCGACCAAAGTGTCCAGAAGTTATTTTATACTGAGTTGTCTGGTTTAAAAAAAAAAAAAAAACTTTTATGATGTTCTGAGTCAGCATTTTGCTAGGTGTCTTATAATTAGGGAAAGGTATTGTTGGGGATAGGGAAGTTGGGTGTGGACTAAAACTCTGGGAAAACAGAACTGTTTTCCTTTCTGTATTAAGAACAAAAACCTCATGTGGTTAAGATTTTAAGTGGTATCCTGTCTGCCCTAGTTTTAACCTAGCATAGAAGCATAGTTTATTCTTACATCAGTGCTTTATCATCAAGGGTTTCCCATTACTTTATTACACTACAGTCCATCATATAATTGCTATGTTAGGTTTTTGGCATCATTTATCTTGGGGACCTCAGGTCCTAGCATGTGGTGACCCATCTTTATCCCATCTTTATGTGTACTATATTCTGAGGGAGATAGAAATGGCCAGAGCAGAGATCTTGGAGGAAATCTAGAACCTGTGTTTTAAAGTGTCCTTGATTTATACTGATGGTGCTTTTGAGTACTTAAGAGGGTCTCACATCAGCCATAGTGCATTCTTTCCTTTTGGTACTTCCTTGGCTCTTGATGCTGGTTTATTCACAGTCTGAGGCTGGGCCAGATACATGTCAGTAGTGGTAGTATCTGCAACATGAAGTGATTTGAGCAGTCATTATCACTCTTGGCCTATTTATAGAGCTTGTATCAGTGGAGAAAAGGTTGGCTGGCAAGCAAGCAAAGCCGCTCTCTTCCCGTGGTTGCAGTCTCACAATTTATATTTCAGTCTGGGTGGGCCAAATCCATTCAGCTACATTAATTTTTAGTGTTCCTTTTCTGTACTCCAATCTTTTAGCACTGCAGTTTCTTAGTCAACTTCACTCATGAAGGAAAAAACCCAAATAACTATTATCACACTGAAAATAATTAGCAATAATTCCTTACTGTCGTATGATATTTAGTGTTCAGATTGCTCCATTGTCTCTTAAATGTATTTTTACTGAACCAAGAAAGGTCTGTGTATTGTTTGGTAATCTAAAGGTTCCCCCTACATTTTTTCCCCTGGCAAATTGTTGAAGAAACAGTTTTCCCCATTTGAATTTGTCAGTTACATTCCTGTGGTGGTTTTAAACATGTTTCTGTCCCTTTGGTCTCTCGTTATTTGGTATTAGGTTTAGAGGCTTGATCAGATTCAGTTTCTATGATGTATATTGGTTGTTGTTTTTTTTTTAAGATTTTGTTTGAGAGCCGGGGGGAGCAGGAGTGGGAGAGGGAGAAGCAGACTCCTCACTGAGCAGGGAGCCGGATGTGAGGCTCAGTTGTAGCATCCTGAGATCATGACCCAAGCCGAAGGCACTTAACCAACTGAGCCACCCAGGCACCCCTGTAATGTATATTGTTTCTCTCCTTTTTCTTTGAAGGGGCAAAAATATACCTTATCGATGATGTTGAGTAATTGCATCAGGAGGCACATAACATTTGGTTCTCTGTGGTGTTAGCAGCTGTTGATACTCATTGCTGAGCTGCATTACTTACTTACTCCTGATTCCTCACCCTGAATGCCTTTCATCATTCCCAGTTCTGAGGCTTTTATACTGAACCTTGTATAGCCTTTTCAATCTCTCCCTTTTGAGAGCTAAGGGAAGGGATGAGTTGCTGTGGAGAAGAGGGCTATTTCCGCTACATTGTAATATTATAGGGGGTTTATTTCAGTCCTGATCTTTGGTTCCTGCACTGTTCATATTATCCATGCTACCTACCCCTCTCTCGGGAAAAACTAACTCCAAATCCAACAAATAATCAAAAAGAAGTCCTTTGGGAGCAAAATTTGTTTTGAGATATTGGTGCTTACTAAGATAAAAGTACTGTTGTCATTAAAGTAGGTTAGTGGGCACCTGGGGGGCTGAGTTACGCTTCTGCCGTTGGCTCGGGTCATGATTCCAGGGTCCAGGGATCGAGTCCTGCATGGGGCTCCCTGCTCAGCGGGAGTCTGCTTCTCCCTCTGCCCCCTCCCCCACTCGTGCTCACGCGCTCTCTCAAAAATAAATGAAATCTTAAAAAAAAATGAAGTGTGTATATATAAAAATTAGAAGAAAGGTTAATTTTTCTATTTCAAAAGATTTGGCAACATCACTGTTATAGACATAATGGATTCTTCCTAGAACTGAACATCTGGGGAGATGGGGCTTTGTGTGACTTTCAGTAAGATAATGCTGCTTTTACCTTATTTGTGTTATGTTGCCTAAGAAATTTAGTTTCGTAGTGTCTGATTTTTGCATCTTTATGCATAAGTTCACAGCATTTATATACAGTATTCTAACTAAGGAAATAGATTTACTAGGCTATTAGCAGTGGTGTCTGTTTTTGTCTTACGTTTTTATGTGGAAAGATAAAGGAGAGTTACACTGTCAGAAATCATGTTGACTCTGTGTAATGGAATACGTTTTTATATACAAGTTGATAGTGCTGTTAAGCAAACAAGGGGTTTCATTAGTGGTCTTGGTGATTTTTTTTTTTTTTAAAGATTTTATTTATTTATTTGAGAGAGAGAATGAGAGACAGAGAGCACGAGAGGGAAGAGAGTCAGAGGGAGAAGCAGACCCCCTGCCGAGCAGGGAGCCCGATTTGGGACACGATCCCGGGACTCCAGGATCATGGCCTGGGCCGAAGGCAGTTGCCCAACCAACTGAGCCACCCAGGCGCCCTGTCTTGGTGATTTTTAAAAACGATTCAGTTCATCAGTTTAACAAATATTTATTAAATATTATGTATTAGGGAAAAAACGTTCTATATTAGGAACTGTGAATGAACTGAAGACGATTAATATAATCCCTGTTTTCAAAGGAGATTGCAGTATAATGGGGCTGAAGGGGGTGAGTAAAAACATTTGCACAAGTAACTGGTTTCTTTTTTTTTGCTTTCTTCATAATGTGCTGTTTCCCTCCTCCCCCGTGTTTAAGGTTAACTCTTAATTTCTTGGGCTTAAATTTTCTCAGTCATTGCTGTGTGTGTGTTTTTTTTTTTTTTGCTTTAAAAATCACTCTCATAGCAGTGTATGTGTTGTGTGCCACAGTCAGAAAAATCAGGTAATAATTAGTAGGTGCTAATTTTTTTGGATGATTATTTATATTGTGATTCTCTCCCACCGTTAGATTGTCATATTATCTGTTCTGATATCCAACTTGCCTGACACTGTAGAGTTACTTTATAATGTTTGACAGTTGCCTACACCAGCAGGAAGTTGGCATACAGAACTGTTTGAAAGCCCTGCTTCATTCTAGTTTTATTTTCTTGGGTTGCAATTTGTCTCTTGGTCTCTGTCTTCTGTTCATGTTTTTATTTTAAAAAGTAAAACCATGCAAAACTTCAAAACACCTTAACGTGGGTCTTTTTTTTTTTAAGTTTTTAGGTGTAGGGTAGGCTAAGTTTGGCAAAGAACTTAGAAAGTGGTTTTAAAGACCCATAATTGATTGTCAGGGATTTTGCTTTTTTTTAATCTCGGTCCCAATTATTAGGAAAGTTACTACTACTTAAAGTGAGTTAGTAGAATATGCAAGCTATAATCTATTTTATATCTTAACTGTCTTGGAGGCAGAAATTTCTATTCTCTTAGAGTTAAGCTGCACTGTTGTTGGTGGTCTCATGATTTTTTTTTTTTTAAGTTCCATTCATATAAGAAGTGTTTTTCCAACAGCGTAGAAGCAGTCCAGTTGCTTTGATTTTTAGCGCTAGGAGAGTGCATCATTTTTGAATCATAGATTCAGTAATAAATGCATAGTTGAGGGGTGCCTGGCTGGCTCTGTCGGTAGAGCATGTGACTTGATCTCAGGGTTATAAGTTAGAGCCCCATGTTGGGTATAGCAATTACTTAAAAATAATTTTTTTTTAATAGAACAGCCTCTTTTATTTATTTTTTTCTTCGGGGGAAGGGGCAGAGGGAGGGGGGAGAGAGAACCTTAAGCAGGCTCCTTGCCCAGTGTGGAGCCCCACGTGGGTCTTGATCTTATAACCCTGAGGTCGTGACCTGAGCTGAAATCAAGAGTTGGATGCTTAACCAATTGAGCCACCTGGTTACCCCCAAAATAAAAAGTCCTTAAAAAAACCCCAAAACAAACACCTGAACAAACACATATAACTGAATATTTAAACTGTAAGCCAGCTAATAATTTTTGGATTTCAAAGCTAAACCAATTAAAAAAATAACTAAAAAATTTGTTTAGACTGCTGTGAGGCTATTTGGATAGCACTTCCCTTGCTTAATAACTCCTTCCCTCCTCTATATGGCATAGTTTTTACTTTTTTTTTTTTTTTTAAAGATTTTATTTATTTATTTGAGTCAGAGAGAATGAGAGAGAGAGCACATGAGAGCGGGGAGGGTCAGAGGGAGAAGCAGACTCCCCGCAGAGCAGGGAGCCTGATGCGGAACTCGATCCTGGGACTCCAGGATCATGACCTGAGCCGAAGGCAGTCGCTTAACCAACTGAACCACCCAGGCGCCCAGTTTTTACTTTTTTTTTTTAAATGATTTTATTTTTATTTATTTGAGAGAGAGAGGGAGAGCCCATAGGGAGAAGTAGACTCCCTACTGAGCAGAGAGCCTGATGTGGGGCTTGATCCCAGGACCCTGAGATCATGAGCTGAGCCGAAGGCAGATGCTTAACTGACTGAGCCACCCAGATGCCCCAGCATAGTTTTTACTTTTATTGATTAATTGTACGGTATGCCTTGGGCATGGTTTTAAGTAAGTGCAGTATGGAAAAATATACTGCTTGTGTGGTTTCTACAAAGTGAATAAAAACAATGGATATTTGTTTTTAGGGAAAGTTATCAGAGTAGCCCTGTTTACTTTCTTAAGTGTAAAATGTAGATATATTTTGATTTACACAAAATATATATATATATATATTTTTTTTGGTTAAAGTTTATTATTATTATTTTTTTAGTAATCTCTACAGCCAGTGTGGGACTTGAACCCATGACTCCAAGATAAAGAGTTGCACCCTCGGGGCACCTGGGTGGCTTAGTCGGTTAAGCATCTGCCTTTTGCTCAGGTCATGATCCCAGGGTTCTGGGATCAAGCCCCGCGTTGGGCTCCTTGCTCAGTGGGAGCCTGCTTCTCCCTCTCCTTCTGCCTGCCGCTTCCCCTGATTGAGCATGCGCGCTCTCTCTGTCAAATAAAATCTTAAAAAAAAAAAAAAAATTGCACATTCTTCCAGCTGAACCAGCCAGGTACCCCACAAAACATGTATTCTTTTTTTTTTTTTTTTTAAGATTTTATTTATTTATTTGAGAGAGAGAATGAGATAGAGCATGAGACTGGGAGGGTCAGAGGGAGAAGCAGACTCCCTGCCGAGTAGGGAGCCTGATGTGGGACTTGATTCTGGGACTCCAGGATCATGACCCGAGCCGAAGGCAGTCGCTTAACCAACTGAGCCACCCAGGTGCCCCCAAAACATGTATTCTTGTATAATTGTGGGTGAAACCAAATTATGAAGTGGCTTAGTATTTATTTAAACATTAATAGCTTATATTAATTGAGCCATAGATTTAAACAAGGAAAAAATGGCATGTTATTTGCATTTCCTGTAGCTGATATTGAAAAAATATTTGTCACTTAAGCCTTTATTATTATTGTGTATATCTGAAAGGCATGTGTTAAGCTAATATGATGCATTTGTAGATAAAGTTAGTGCTGAAGTAAAGGGTAACTGCACTTGTAGCAGAGTTTGTCCTTAAAATTTTTAAATGGTTGGGAAATTATTAAAAAATAAGGGCCTGGGCGCCTGGGTGGCTGGCTCAGTTGGTTAAGCGACTGCCTTCGGCTTGGGTCATGATCCTGGAGTCCCAGGATTGAGTCCCACATCAGGCTCCCTGCTCAGCAGGGATTCTGCTTCTCCCTCTGACCCTCCTCCCTCTCATGCTCTCTGTCTCTCTTTCTCTCTCTCGCAGATAAATAAAATCTTTAAAAAAAAAGGGGGGGGGGGCTTTTAAAATGCCAATGTTTGAAAAAGCAAAATGTCCTCAAGATTCTATTTTAATGAAACTTATTTTTAAAAAATGGTATCACAGGCCCCAGCAAAATATCTTTTGCTTAATAAATACTGAATATAAATATATGTTGTTCAACAAATATTAGGTGTCTGGTAGGTTTTGGGTATTTTTCTAGATGCTGCAGATACAGTAATTAATGGGACAAATCCCCTGCCCTCTTGTATCTCATATTTTATGAAGCAGACAGACAATAAACTGTAAACACAAATGAGCAAGGTAATTTTAGTCTCCTTTTAAAAATAGAGAATAATGGGATATGGGTGAGAGAGGAGGTATTTATAGTATATTTAAGGAAGGCCTTTTAAAGGTGAGTTTGAATTGAGATCTGAAATACAAGAGCAAGCCAACTTTCAAAAGAGCGATGGGGAGTGCTTTCCTGGTAGTGGGAACAGCAAGTGCAAAATCCCCTGAATCAGAAAAGATCTTAGCATGTTGAAGAATTTGGAGCCTAATGAAGCAAAATGATGCTGAGGTGAGACTTGAGCAATACATGCCTTATAGGCCTTACTGTAGAAACTGTAGGTCTAAGCAAGGAGCAGTCTTGTTTACCTTCTTTGGTGTACAGTGTAGATGTGCCTTGATTCACACAGAAGAAGAGATATTCTTATATATTTATGGGCAAAACCCAAATTTTAAATAACCTCAAATACATTAGGAAAGCTTATTTTAAAGGAGTCTATATGAAAGCCTTACCTTTAAAGTGTATAACCTAAATGATCTTTTGTAAAGATCCAGATGTTCAGAACTTCATTTTGGTTAAAGGAGGCTACTTGTGTAGCACAATCTAGTCTTAGGTTAAGAAGCAGGTTGGGAATTCAGAAACTGTTCTAAATATATCTATCTAAATCTATCTAAATCTATCTTGGCCATTGACCTATATATTCTTTTCTTAGAAATGAGGATTATATATTTCAGGTTAACTATGAGCAATAATTAATAAAAATAATTATAATGTTCTGGAAACCTAAATGGAATTGTTTAGGTAGTTGTCAGTGTGGATAGACTACTTATTGTGTGTATCTTTTTAAATTATAGCTTTAAAAAAAGCCTACAAATAGGCAATAAAATAGTCCTAAGTTTGTTTTTAAAAATAGTGACTAAAGCATTCTTTTAGTAGGCTTTTCAGTTGAAATCGCCTATATCTTTTTTTGCTTTTTAAAATATTCCTTGAGGGGTGCCTGGGTGGCTCAGTCAGTTGGGCATCCAACTTGTGATTTTGGCTCAGGTCATGATCTAATCTCATGGGCAGTGAGATGGAGCCCTCAGTTGGGCTTTGCACTCAGCACGGAGTCTGCATGGGATTCTATCCCTCTACTCCTCCCTCCACGTGTGCATGCACTCTCTCTCTCTCTCTCTCTCACACACACACACACACACACACACACATAGATAAATCTTTATTTATTTATTTATTTTAAAGATTTTATTTTTTACTTGAGAGAGCCAGAGAGAGAGAGCACGAGCAGGGTGAGGGGCAGGGGGAGAAGCTGACTCCCCACTGAGCACGCAGCCCAGCTTGATCCTGGGACTCTGGGATCATGACCTGAGACGAAGCAGACCCTTAACCAGCTGAGCCACCCAGCTGCCCCAATAAATAAATCTTTAAAAATAAAATAACCCTTGGAAGTTTTTGAAACATTGAGGTCTTGGCTAATTCATGGTTGAGTTTTACGCTGTATCTAAAATCGACAATAGTCATCAGTAATAGTGCTTACAGGCACTAGTTTTCTAATGGTGAGAAGCAAAGGCCAGAGCAGTGCAGGTTGCTCTCATGTCGACTTTTCAGTGAAGTCTGCAAGTAAATCCGTTAACTGTGCTGGTTTTCTGTTAGCAGTGATGACTGTAACATATGTATATTGTAGCATCCCATGCATTTTTTAAAAAGCAAGAATGAGATGTAATAGGTTCACTTAACTTTGATTTTGATAAGTCCAGTGTGCAGCTGGCCTCTAACCTAGTTGAAGCCGGGAACTCATTTGATATCCGGGCACTCTTTTTCTGTTTGTATACTGGCTCCTGCTGTCTACTGCTTTTCTTTGTGGGCTTCATTTTCACTCAGGCGTTCCTCTCATGAGAGCACAGTTGACTTTCCAGCAGCTCCAAGCTTACAGTTTCCTCAGCATTTAAGAAAGATGAATAGACTTTATATTTTAGAGCAGTTTTAGGTTTGCTGAGAAATTGAGAGGAAGTACAGAGTTCCTATATACCTCCTCTTCGGTTTCCCTGTTATTAACGCTTTGCATTAATTTGGTACATTTGTTAACAATTATGAGCTAATATTGATACATTACAAAGTCCAAGTTTATATTAGGTCTCACTTTTTGTGTTGAAAAATAGAGATACCATACCACGGAATAACAGGTCTGTGGATTTTGACAAATGTCTAATGCCTGTCTATTATGATGGTATCCGACAGATAGTTTCACTGCCCTAGAGATCTCCTTTGCTTCACCTATCATTCCTTCCCCTTCTCCATTTCTCCTTGGCAACCGTGGTTTTTTTTTTTTTTTGACTATTTATTTATTTTAATAGACTTTATTTCTCTTTTTTAGTAGTTTGTTTAGAGCAAAATCGAATGGAAGGTACAGAGATTTTTCCATATACCCCTTGCTCTCACACATGCATAGTCTGCCCCATTATCAACAACCCCCATCACAGTGTACATTTCTTTTTTTTTTTTTTAAAGATTTTATTTATTTATTTGACAGAGAGAGACACAGCGAGAGAGGGAACACAAGCAGGGGGAGTGGGAGAGGGAGAAGCAGGCTCCCCGCAGAGCAGGGAGCCCAATGTGGGACTCGATCCCAGGACCCTGGGATCATGACCTGAGCCGAAGGCAGTCGCTCAACCGACTGAGCCACCCAGGCGCCCTACAGTGTACATTTCTAACAACTGAGGAACCTACATTGACATCGTCACCCAGAGTCCATAGTTAACATTAGAGCTCACTCTTGGTGTTGTACAATTTTTGGGTTTGGACAAATTTATAATGTATATCCACCACTTTAGTATTATACAGAGTAGTTTCATGCCCTAAAAATCCTTTGTGCTCCCCCTGTTCATCTTTCCCTCCTCCAGACCTCTGGCAACCACTGATCTTTTTACTGTCTACGTAGTTTTGCCTTTTCAAAAATGTCATATAGTTTGAATTATAGAGTATGTAGCCTTTCAGATTGGCTTCTTTTACTTAGTAATATGCATTTAAGTTTTTTCCATGTCTTTTCATGGCTTAATGGCCCATTTCTTTTTTTTTTTTTTAGAGATTTATTTATTCTACAGAGTGAGAAAGCAGGCACAGGTAGGGGGAGGGCAGAGGGAAAGGGAGAGAATTTCAAACAGATGCCCTGCTGAGCTTGGATCTCGATGGGGTGTGGGGGGCGGTGCTCAGCTCAATATCACTACCTTGAGGTCACGACCTGAGCCAAAATCAAGAGTCAGATTGGCCCCTTAACCAACTGGGCCGCATGGGTGCCCCACAGCTCATTTCTTTTTAGCACCGAATAATATTCCATTGTCTGGATGTACCACAGTTTACTCGAATGGTCACCTGCTGAAGGACATCTTGGTGGCTTCCAGTTTTTGGCCTTATATCCTTTAGCACTTTTGACTGAAATCACAATATTGAAACCACTCTTTTTCTTGACTTTATTACTGTTATCAATAACAAATATTTATGTCTCCCCCCCCCCACAATGGTATAAGAATTTATTACTAGTTTTTCAGAAGATGCCAAGTGTTAGAAGAAATTTTTCTCCTAGGCTAAGACAAGAATAGGTCTGTTTTAAAAACAATAAAATGCAAATTAAATGTTTCTCCTTTGTTAATCTAGCATTCAGTGGTTTACAAAATATTTTCTCACACATTAGTGAAATTAATACTCAAAATAACATTCTGAAGGGGGGTGCCTGGGTGGCTCAGTTGGTTAAGTGTCTGACTCTTGGTTTCGGCTCAGGTCGTGATCTCAGGGTGGTGAGATTGAGCCCCACGTCTGGCTCTGTGCTCAACAGGGAGTCTGCTTGAGACTCTCTCTCGCTTTCCCTCTGCCCCCCGCCCCCAATAAATAAATCTTAAAAATACCGTTCTGAGGTTAGTATTGTAGTGTCATTTTGTAGCTCAGAGAAGTTACATGACTTGTCTAAAGTCACATATGCGCTAGATAAAAACTAAAGTCATTTTACTGTAAATCTTGTGGGTTTTGTATGGCACTCTGCTCTCCCTTTACGTTATCCTAACATTTTTAAGTGTTGTATTTAAGTGTTTCAAAATCTGCAGATTCTCTATATAAACTCCTCTGTATAACCTTGATTTGTTTCTCTAACTCCAAAGCCCTTACACTTTGGTTTAACAAAACTACCACCTAATTATTTATGAAAAAATAGGATTGAAGATTATCAATAGCAAATATTTATTGAGCAGCTCCTTATTTTAAGGTATGGTGCTAGGTGGGATATACTGTGGAGTGATGAGTGATAAAGAACTTGCTTCTGTGAAAATCCCGACTCCAGTATTGACGTTGTGCAAATTCCTTAACTTTACCCCATCTGTAAAATAGGGTGATAGTATCTGCCTTATAGAGTTGTTGGGGGTGGGTTATACATTTAAATACTTAGCTGATTTTCTGGAGACTAAAGAGTGCTTTATTTTAAAAGATTTTTACTTATTTATTTGACAGAGTGAGAGAGAGAGCACAAGCAGAGGGAGAGGGAGGGAGAAGCAGGTTCTCTGCTGAGCAGGGAGCTCGATGTGGGGCTCGATCCCGGGACCCCGGGATCATGACCAGAGCCACCCAGACTCCCCTATTTTATTTTATTTTTTAAAAGATATTATTTAGGGCGCCTGGGTGGCTCAGTTGGTTAAGCGACTGCCTTCGGCTCAGGTCATGATCAGTTCATGCAGTCATATCAAAGGCTGGATTATTTGCAGTTTTTTTTACTAAAATGTAAGATTAGCACTAAAATAACTACTAAAACAACTGCTCGTCTTTCCTACATACATGCTATGTATTGAGAAGTGTCTAAATAGTGTGTTGAGCAATACATGTCTTTGATGCTTTAGACTTTTTAAAGCATTCTTACATTGTTTCTCTTAACCTGCAAAATCTGTATTTCCATTCCCTACTCAACTTTTTAAGTTTTACAGATAAGGAACTGAAGAACAAAGGTAGAGACTCATCTTAGGTTACATAGTTAGTGGCAGAGCTAAGGTTAGAACCCAAGTTTCTGATTCCTACCTAAATTATTTTTTTCTTTCTCTACTTTGCTGCCTTTCTTTTTCATGTCATTACTTTTACATAAAGTGAGAGTCACGTGCAGACAGAAACAGAGACAATGGTAACTCATTCTCAAAGATTTGAATTTTTCTTTTTTTTTAATATTTTATTTAAGTATTGGAGAGAATGAACAAGCAGGGAGAGTGGCAGGGAGAGGGAGAAGCAGGCTCCCTGCGGAGTAGAGAGCCCGATGTGGGGCTCTGTTCCAGGACCCTGGGATCATGACCTGAGCCGAAGGTAGATACTTAACCAACTGAGCCACCAGGTGCCCAGTATTTGCATTATTTTTCTAATTTGTTGTTTTATTTGGTCTTAGGAATGCCAAGAATACTTTTGTGTTATTGGCAGGAAAATCCATCCCCAATCTCTGCTGAGTTTTGGACCTGAATATTAAATACTTAGTGTTTCTCCAACATTTCTTTGGATGTCTCAAAGGCACTTGAAAATCTCTAAGCCTAAAACCAAATTCTTGATGTCCTTTTCCCCTCCATTCATTACACAGGTCCTTTCATTCTCTTAGTGATTGGTTCTACTGTCAGACTGGTTGCAGAATCCAGAAACCAAAGACTTGTTCTTGACACCTGCCTTTCTCACTCCTCATATGTGCTCTGTGATCTCGTATGCATCCACATCTGTCTGTTGCCAGTACCATCAGTCTAGAAATACTGTAATTTTTTGCCTTACCTTCAAATTGTTGTTGACATTTGTCTTCTTTTCCATCCTGTCTCTGCTATGCTGCCAAAGTGCTCTTTTTGAAGTACAAATCAGCTTAAATCTATGTCTCCTTCCTCTCTTTAAAACAATGGGTTCCTATTTACTTTTCAGGGAAGCCTTCCTACATCTTTTAGGCTATGTTACATTCCTCTTCCTTTTTTCTTTTTATGGTGCCAGTATATCTTCTCTCTGTAATACTACAGTAGTAAATTTTATATTTATTTGTGTGATTATTCAACTGTGTGATTATTCAGTTGTCTCTTCCTTAGACTATAAGTACTGTTAGGAAGGTGCTGTATATTTCCCAGTGCCTGGCACAGTAGCTGACACTAGGTACTCAATAAATATGTGCTGAATACATGAATGTATCCAGATAACATTGTAGAGAAGTGACATGTTAGTTCTGTGAGGGCCTTGAAGTGAAGAAGAGAGAATAGAAAGGCTAAAAAAAATACTGTCTCTTGAAATTTGACTTTGTGATTGTTACGTATTAGGTACTTTGAATGTGTTACTCATTTTATCTTACCAAGGACTGAAGTTTTATAAACAAGGAAATTGAGGCTTAGAGAACATTAATAATTGTCAGTGGACACATAGCACTTCAAATGCCCTTTCCTTCTAGTATCAGGACTGGTATTTTTATGAACTTTTGTTTTCTTTCTTTTTTTTTTTTTTTAAGATTTTATTTATTTGACAGAGAGAGACACAGTGAGAGAGGGAACACAAGCAGGGGGGAGTGGGAGAGGGAGCCTGATGCGGGGCTCGATCCCAGGACCCTGGGATCATGACCTGAGCCAAAGGCAGACGCTTAACGACTGAGCCATCCATGCACCCCTCCACTATGATTATTATAATAGCCCAGGCAGTGGGTCATGGTAGCTTCAACCAGGCAGCAGAGAAATGAAAATACTTGTAGGATGTATTGGGTGGCTAGGTTGATAGGAGTTGGTGATGGAATGGGATTTTGGGATATGTTTTTGGATTTGGTAATGAGACAGTTAATTGTACATTAATTGCTTGCTAGAGGAGAGGCAAGTTTGGGTATTTTTTTAACATTAATTTTGCAGTATCTTTGAGATAATTTAAATAGAATGTCAACGATACAGTTGATCATCAGGATTTGGGGATCTTTGGAAGAGCCCTTTGGGCTAAAGGTGTGAATTTGGGAGTTAAGGGTGTGGATGATACCACTTAGAAGTACAATAAGAGAAAGGAGGGCCTAAGACTGGGCCATGAAGAACTAAATTTGGAGCTTCTGGGTTGTTGAACACTAGGAAGTTGGGGAGAGTGGTATGCCTGGAGAGGGCATGGAAGCTCCACATACTTTCCCTGTGTGTCTCTTCATCTGGCTATTGCTTCATATCCTTTAACAAACTGGTAAATGTCTATTAGTCCATCAAGATGACCTGGTGGAAGCGCCTCAGACAGGGGTTATTAAAGCAGCAACTTTGGACGTGACACACCCAGGGCCCTTTCCCACAGATAATCCATTGTTGAAGTTGAAGAACATCACTCTTAACACCTCACGTTGGAAGTGTTCCTCATCAAGCCGGACGACAGATGATGGAATATTTGGTTGAACAGATGATGGAATATTTGGCTTCTCTCAGTGGTCTTCTCATTTCTTTTTTTTTTTTTTTTTTTAAGATTTTATTTATTTATTTGACAGAGAGAGAGAGATAGCGAGAGCAGGAACACAAGCAGGGGGAATGGGAGAGGGTGAAGCAGGCTTCCCGCCGAGCAGGGAGCCCGATGCGGGACTCGATCCCAGGACCCTGGGATCATCACCTGAGCCGAAGGCAGACGCCTAACAACCGAGCCACCCAGGCGCCTTGGTCTTCCCATTTCTAATGAAGTGGTACTTAAATGATCTTACGTGGGCTGAGAATTCAGTGGGATGAAACATGGCAGTTTAAATAGGGAAAAAAATTCTTGAAAAACATAATTTAGAGAGATGAGAATAAGTCAGTAAAGGAGATATAAGTTGGTTGAATTGGAGAGGAAGGAGGAAAAACCAGAATAGTGTGATGGTATAGAAATCCATGGAAAGGGATTTTCAAGGAGGGAATGGTCAACAGCATCAGATACTGTAGAGAGGTAAGGAATGAAGACTAAAAATGTCTCTTGGATTTAGTGACTTGAAATAAAGGTAGTTTTAGCAAACTTTAGGTGGAATGATGGGAACAGAGATTAGATTACCTTGGGTTAAGCAGTGGAAGAGAAGGAATTAGAGATGCTGATAGATCCTAAAGTTTGACAGTTGAAGTGAAAGAACAAGAAAGGTGTGCTTTTGGGAGTGCTTGAGTGGCTCAGTCGGTTAAGCGTCCGACTCTTGGTTTTGGCTCAGGTCATGGTCTCAGGGTTGTGAGATTGAGCCCTGCATGGGCTCCGTGCTCAGCGGGGAGTCTACTTTAGGTTCCCTCTCTCTGCCCCTCACCCTGCTCATGCTCTGTCTCTCAAAAATAAATAAAATCTTAAAAAAAAAAAAAAAGTGTGTTTTTGTTTTTTTAAAGGTGAGACTTGGACGTATGTTTCAAACTTTTTGTTCTCATGACAGTGTCTTTGCAGAGCAGAAATTTTTAATTAAAATAAAGTCTTTTTTACGGGTTGTGTTTTTGGTATCATATTTAGCAATTCATTGCCAAACCTAAGTTCACCTGAATTTTCTCCTGGTTCCCCACTAGAAGTTTTATAGTTTTGCATTTTACATTTATGTCTCATCCATCTTGAGTTAATTTTTGCGAAAGGTGTAAGGTCTGTGTCTAGACGATTTTTTTTTTCATGTGACTGTCCAATTGTTCCAGTACCATTTGTTTAATAGACTTTATCCACTGAATTGCTTTTCTTGTTCTTTTGTCAATGGTCAGTTAAACGTGTTTGCATGGATCTATTTCTGGGCTCACTCTATTCTGTTCCATTGATCTGTGTTATCTGTTCTTTGGCTAATACTACACTGTCTTGATTACTGTAGCTTTTATAGTTAAGTCTTGAAGTTGGGTAATGTCAGTCCTTCAGTCTTCGGTATTGTGTTGACTATTCTGAATCTTTTGTCTTTCCATATAAACTTTAGGATCTGTATGTCAGTATCTGAAAGATAGCTTGGGGATTTGATTGGGAATACACTGAATCATTAGATCAGGTTGGGAAAAATTGATGTCACAACAATAATGAGTCTTCCAATACATGAATACAGACTATTCCCCCATTTGTTTGTAATATCTTGAAGGTTAAGAATAGACAACGTTGATCTATGGTGATAAAGTCTGAAAAATGGTTACCTTTGGGAGAGGGCAGGTAATGATTAGAGATGGCATGGGGGAGGCTTCTGGGATTTGGGGAATGCTCTGTATCTGTGTGGTCATTACATGGGTATGTTCATTTTGTAAAAATTATCAAATTGTATACTTAACGATGTGTGTACTTCTCTTTGGTAATATTTTCAATATTTCTTAAAAAAAACCCAAAACTTTAGAGTCTGACTATTTTGATTAAAGAGCAGAAAACTTGTATCCAAATTTGTATTTTAGTGGTCCAACACCTACTTAGTAGCTTTGAAATTTTGTGGGTATAGTTTTGGAGGGAAGGGAAGTAGGTAAGGAATTTAAATATTGAGGCTAAGAGCAGACTCACATTAAAGGTTTTGGTGTTCCTTGTAGTTTTTATGTTAGGTAGTTTTTGGTCACAAGTATAGACAGAATTTTTTTTTTAGTATCAATTTTAGACAAAATGAAAAACCAAGGTAGTCTAAATCTTGAGAAAAAACTATGTTATAAATTCTATTTGAAACAGTGTTCTCCCAGGGGTGGTTGGTGTAAGCCCTATCACTTGGTATTTGACACTAGATTAGATAAAACAGTAGAAGGTTTCCTGTTTGGAAAAATCCCACTTTATTGCAAGGAAATAGGATCACTTGTAAGGATTTTTTTTAACTCAAATTTTTGTGACAGAGGAAGTATTATCTCTTCTACTCTAATGGTCAGAAGCATTGTTATTTTGTCATTAAAACATTGACCCTCTTTAAAGTTGCTTTTTTGGGGTGCCTGGGTGGCTCAGTCGTTAAGCGTCTGCCTTTGGCTCAGGTCATGATCCCAGGGTACTGGGATCAAGCCCTGCATTGGGCTCCCTGCTCAGCGGGGAGTCTGCTTCTCCCTCTCCCACTCCCCCGCTTGTGTTCCCTCTCTCACTGTGTCTCTCTCTGTCAAATAAATAAAATCTTAAAAAAAAAGTTGCTTTTTTGTCTAAATAGAAAGCCGTATTTAATGCATTGTTTTGTATAAGAGCAATGTTGGGGGCGCCTGGGTGGCTCAGTTGGTTAAGCGACTGCCTTCGGCTCAGGTCATGATCCCGGAGTCCTGGGATCGAGTCCCACATCGGGCTCCCGGCTCAGCGGGGAGCCTGCTTCTCCCTCTGACCCTATCCCCTCTCATGCTGTTTCTCTCTCTCTCTCTCTCTCAAATAAATAAATAAATAAAATCTAAAAAAAAAAAAAAAAGCAATGTTGGAATTCATGAATTATCTAATGCTGTGGCTTGTACACGTGGAGAAGCAGTGTAAGTTAATGGGTTCATATAGATTGTTTGAAGCATTACCTGCTTATATTTCTTACAAATCTAGGGTGGTGATATGAAATAAACAGATGTAGGAGTGCTTACAATTAAAATGCCCCATTTTACATGACTGTAGAGCAAAATCGCACCTAGAAGCAGTTTCACTTAATGGGCTGTGCTTGTGTCAACTTGTGGTTTCAACGGAAAAGTGCCTGTAGCAACAGTAAACTTCTAACAGCAAATGACTTGAGTTTGCATTTGTCACATTAGGAAGGACAATACAGTTTCAGTTTATTCATTCATTTTGCGTCATTATAATGGCGTAAAAGGATGGTTAGTTGCCCATTAGGAGTAAAATTGAACAGCATAAAAGGCAAGCCTTTCTTATGTTGAGTGCTTAATGATTTTATATATACTGCTGTGTCAAAACTCTCAGGAGGGTTTCCTATAGTGGTTGGCCTTAGATAAGACCCCATCAGTCATGGTCCATTCTCACAATTCTAGTTCATAGGAAGTTGTTAAATATCTAAGACTATATTGTGAGAAGGAAGACTTTCTTCTGTATGTTTTATTGATACTTTCATATCTTTTTTTTCCCCCCAAGGGTAATTGTTTTACTATTAGTTTATACACTAAAGCAACAGATTGACATTTAAAAAAAAATCTGTTTAGAATTTCTCCTCTGTTAATTTTATGCTGTCTTCCTGGATTAGCTGATATATTCATCTAGCACTCTACTTACATTGATAATGTCCAAATCTGTATTTCTGTATTTTTTTCTTCAAGACCTATGTTCCTAAGCATTATGTAGTTCAAATTAAAGTTGTTTATTTCTCTTTTTACTTTTCCACTAGTTCGCATCCTTTTTTTGTTTTTGTTTTTGTTTTAAAGAGAGGGAGAGAGTAAAAAGGGGGGGGTAGGGGTAGAGGGAGAAAGAGAATCTTAAGCAGAACTCCATGTCCAGCACAGAGCCGGACGTGGGGCTCAATCTCACAACCCTGAGATCATGACCTGAGCCGAGTTGGACACATAACTGACTGAGCCACCCAGGCGCCCTCCAGTAGTCCACATCTTAATTTGGGGTTACCCTGTACCCAGTTGTAAATGCCAGCAACCACCCAGGAGTGGGGTGTTCCATATTGTCATATGGGTTGAATTGGTTGATAATGTTCAAGTCTTCTAAATTCTTCTTGACTTTCTGTCTTGTTTTATATATTTACAATGAGGGCTAGAAATCTGCAACTATTGGTGTTGAATTCTCTCCTTTTCATTTTGTTAGCTTTTGTTTCATATATTTTGATTTTTATATTTTCTTGATATATTAACCTTTGTATCATTACGAAATGTCCTTTTTTGTCTCTAGTAATATTTCTTGTCTTAAAGTCTATTTTACCTGATGTTGATAGAAACATTTTAGCTCTCCTATGATTGCTCTTTGCATAATATATCTTTTTCCATTTTCTGTCAGCCTGTTGTATCTTTGAACCTAAGGTGTGTTTTTTAGACTGCATACATTTGGATCTTTTGTTATTGTTGTTTCGTGTTTTTACAATTGGATTTTTTTTTTTTTTTTTGGACAGAGAGTTAGCGAGAGCGGGAACACAAGCAGGGGGAGTAGGAGAGGGAGAGGGAGCAGCAGGCTCCCCACTGAGCAGGGAGCCCGATGCGGGGCTCGATCCCAGGACCCCGAGATCATGACGTGAGCTGAAGGCAGACGCTTAATGACTGAGCCACCCAGGCGCCCCTACAATTGGATCTTTTTTATCCATTCTGACAATATTTTGCTACTTGGTTAGAGTATTTAGGCCATTTATACTTAATACAAATATTAATATGGTTGGATTTACATTTGCCATTTTATTTTTTAATGTCTCATTTGTTGTTGTTCCTCAGTACCTTCTTTACTGTCTTTTTTGGGGGGGGGTTAGTTTTTTAACTGTATTTTTTGAGGATTTTCTTTTTTTTAATGGTTGCTCTAGGGATTGATTATATCTGTATCATCATTTATCACAGTCCTCTTCAAATTAATATTTAATTTCAGTAAAATATAGAAACATTGTACCAATGGGGAAGAGCTCCATCTCCTCTCTCCTTTTTATAGTATTACTTTTATATATGTGACATCTGTGTGTATTATAAATCTCACAGTGTTATAATTATTGCTTTTTGCAACCATTTATTTTTTAAAAGAAGGTAAGAGAAGAAGTAATCATTTATAGGGTCTTTTATGTTAACATACATATTTACGACTTTTTGTTGTCTGCATTTCATTTTGTGGATTTGAGTCACAAATTCTTTCCTTTTAGCCTAAAGAATTTCCTTTATCATTTCTGGTCAAGCAGGTCTGCTACCAGTGAAATTTCTTAGTCTGCTTATCTAGGATTTTTTTTTTTTTTTTACATTTTATTTTACATTTATTTATTTTATTTTTTGCAATCCCTCCACCCAATGTTGGTCTCGGACCCATCACCCTGAGATCAAGAGGGACATGCTCTTCCCACTGAGCCAGCCAGGCACCCCCATTAACAAAATTTAAAAAAAATTTTTTTAAAAGATTTTATTTTTTTGACAGAGACAGTGAGAGAGGGAACACAAGCAGGGGGAGTGGGAGAGGGAGAAGACTTCCCACAGAGCAGGGAGCCCGATGCGGGGCTTGATCCCAGTATCCTGGGATCATGACTGGAGTTGGAGGCAGATGCTTAATGACTGAGCCACCCAGGTGCCCCCCCCCCCAATTTTTTTTAAAGTAATCTTTATGCCCAGCATGGGGCTTAAACTCACCACCTCAGGGTCAAGAGTCACATGCTTTACTGACTAAGCCAGCCAGGTGTCCCTTTTGTCTTTGTTTTGAAAGAATATTTTTGTTGGATATAGAATTCTTATTTTTTCCCCTTAGCACTTTGAATGTCATTCTACCTTCTGGCCTCTAGTGTTTCAAAATGACAAATCAGCTGTTGATCTAATATGGTTTCCTTGTATATGATGAATTTTCTTTTATTGCTTTCAAGATTTTTCTCAGTTGTCTTTCACTTGTTTGATTATGATGTATCTATGTGGATCTTTATTGAGGTCTACTTTGAGATTTGTTGAGCTTCTTGGATATGTGTGGATTGATGTTTTTCATCAGTTTAGAGGATGTTTGGGGCCATTATTTTTTCAGGTATTTTTTCTACCTCTTTCTCTCTTTCTAGGATTCCTGTACACATGTTGACATTCTTGACATTGTCCCTTATGTTTCAGAGGCCCTATTCATTTTAATCTTTTTCTCTCTATTCTTCAGATTGCACAGTTTTTATTGACTTATTTTGTTCACTGATTTCTTTATTCTGCCATCTTGAACCTGTTGTTGAGCCGTTTTCATGAAATTTCAGTTTTACGCTTTCTGACTGCAGAATGTCCGTCCATTTGTTCCTCTGCAAATAATTTGTTCCCTTATTGAGATTCTCTGCTTGTTGACTCATTGTTCTACTTTTCTTTAATTTTTAAAAGTTATTTCCCTTTAATACTTTGAACATATTTAAAATAGCTCTTTTGGGACGCCTGGGTGGCTCAGTGGGTTAAATGTCTGCTTTCATCTCAGGTCATGATCCCAGGGTTCTGGGATCGAGTTCTGCATCGGGCTCCTTGCTCAGCAGGGAACCTGCTTCTCCCTCTGCCCCTCCCCCTGCTTGTGCTCTCTCTTCTCTGACAAATAAATATTTAAAAAAGTAAAATAGGTCTTTTGATGTCTTTGTGAAGTTCATCATCTGAGGACATTGTTTTTCTAGTGACTGCTTTTTATCTCCTGTGTATGAGTCACATTTCCTATTTTTTCAAAGGTCTCTTAATTTTTTATTGGAAACTGGACACTTTAGATAATATTTTGCAGCAGCTTTGGATTCTTACTATTTTTCCCTTTGAAAGGGTTGCTGTGTTTTTGTTTAGGTAACTGGGATAAATCTGAAATCTGTCTCCCCTGCAGTGTGTTGTTTATGTCTCTGCTCAGTTTTTAAAATTTTTTCTATTTTAACTTTTCAACCTGGCTTTCTGTTCTTTGCTCTTATCCTTTCCAGCATAGTTTACTGGTCAGCCAGTACTTGGACAGAAATTGTGCTCAAATACCTCCCACCAGTAAAGATTTTTGGCATCTCCTCTGCATAATCCTGTAGCCTTAGCCAAGAATATGCTTGACCCATTCATGATCACATCCTCAGGCTAGTGGAACCCTTGACTGCCCTGTCCGCCTGCTGCTTAGATTGTCACTTGCACCTATAATGCCCCTGGGTGTAGGTGTGGCCCACCATTCCAGATTGAGTGAGGCGCCTTTGTAAATGCAAACACAGATCCTCTAGGCCTGTGCCACCTAATTAGGCAGAACCTATTGAGCTGGGAGGTGGGGGGAAATGGGAGTGGCCCCAAGTAGGTCCCCTACTGTTCTTAATAAAAATCTTGCAGGTTTTTACATTTTAAGATTTAATTATTCATTTGAGAGAGAGCGAGCTCGCAGGCAGGGGGAGGGGTAGAGGGAGAGAGAGTCCTGAAGCAGGCTCCCCGCTGAATTGGGAGCCCAACATGGCTCCATCCCAGGACCCTGAGATCATGACCTGAGCCAAAACCAAGAGTCTGCTGCTTAACTGACTGTGCCACCCAAGCGCCCCAAACCTGCAGTGTTTTTTGTTTTTTTTTTAAGATTTTATTTATTTATTTGAGAGAGTGCTTGCGAGCGAGTACGTACAAGCAGGGGGAGGGGCAGAGAGTGAGGGAGAAGCGGACTCCCCACTGAGCAGGGAGCCTGACAAGGGGGTGGGGGGGCTCCATCCCAGGACCCTGAGATCATGACCTGAGATGAAGGCAGACACTTAACTGACCAGGTTCCCCAGTCCTGCAGGTCTTTAAGCATCAGTACTTCTCTTTGGTGCAGGCATTTGATAGATTTCCAGAGCTCTGAAGTGTTTTTTTTTTTTTTTTAAGATTTACTGATTTATTTGAAAGAGAGCGAGCATGCACACACAAGTGGGAGGGAGGAGAGAGAATCTCAAGCAGACTGCGCCCGCTGGGGAGCCCGACTGGGGGAGGGGCGTGTGTGTGTGTGTGTGTGTGGGGTCCCCGATGCAGGGCTGATCTCATGACCCTGAGATCACTACCTGAGCTGAAAGCAAGAGTCAGGTGCCCAACCAGCTGGCACCCCTGAAGTGGTTGTTTTGATTAATTTTGTCTTGCTTTGTAATTACATTTTGGGGGTATTTGCTGACCTTTTCCCATGCTCACAGCCAGGTGTCCTGCCTTACCAATACTTATGAAACCCTGCATACTCATCATCTATCACCGCTTCTTCACACTGAGGTAACCACTATCCTGACATTTTGGTAATCATTCCTGAGCTTTTTTTAAAGTAGTTTTACAGCACAACTAAGTATCCATATATATTATGTCATTTCGTATCGTCTTGTTTTGAACTTTATATACATTGACTGATAGGGGTTTTTTTTTTTTTGCAATTTCCTTTTTTTTGTTTGTTTTGTTTTTGCTTATCATTGTTTTTATTGTTTTATCCATGTTGATGTAGTTGTCTTTTGTTTCTACTGCTATATGCTCCTTTACTGTAGGAATGTACCACAGCTTATTTTTCCGTTCCGCTGTTTGTCAGTAGATGTTTTGTTTTTGTTTTGTCTATCACAGAGACAGTGCTGCTACGACACATGTGTTTCTCTAGACAGTGTTTTTCAAGCTTTTAGGTCACCACCTATTGGGTTGTGAAATCAATTGACTGAGTCATGAACAACACTACATTTTTTAAATATATAGAATGAAAAAATATCTTGAGTGCTTTACATAAGTTTCTGTCTCATGAATGTAACCACAGGAAGCTCCAAACTCCTACGTCACCCCTTATTTCCTACACTCTAATCTTCAGAAAGCACTGCACATTCCCTGTTCTTTCCCTTCCCTCCTTCTCCACCTCATTTCTACTTCAGTTCATCATCAGCGAAATCACCAATATTCTTAACTTCCTCTCTGAACTTCCCCTTCACCTTCCTACACTAGTAACACTGTGGTTTCCACTGAGGGCACAGCTTCACCTTGCAAGGGATGCCTGTGCTTTTTTTTCTCCTGCAGTCCTTCTCCTCTGGCCTGGATTTCCTTGTTCCTCATTGCCACTTTTCAGATAATTTTCCTCTTCCATTAATCCCCATATTGCTGTCCTCTTTTGACCACTGACTCTGGTGATTTTTGTTCCTTGCTTAGTGTCATTTTGTCCATTATTACTCTTGTCTTAATTCTTCATGATTACAGTATACACAGATGATCCTTCTGACACTGCCCACTCAGTTCTGTGAACTCTCTCATAATGATTTTGTTCTCTACCTCAGCCAGTTATTTTCACAGTCATACTCTAACCAGTGCTTCTCGAACTATCTGTTGTGAAGGACTAGTATATATATATTTTAAAGATTTTATTTATTTATTAGAGAGAGAGGGGGAGAGAACTTGTGTGGGCGCATGAGCGGGGGGAGGGGGCAGGAGAAGGAGAAGCAGACTTCCTCCGCCCCCTACCCCCCAGCAGGGAACCCGGCATGGGGCTCGATCCCGGGACCCTAAGATCATGACCTGAGCCAAAGACAGACACTTAATCGACTGAGCCACCCAGGTGCTCCAGGACCAGTGTATTTTTATTTCCAGTCCATCATTGGTCAATGTTTTTGGTAAAATACAATTAATTAGGGTGCATGGGAGCAGGGAGCCGCCTCCTCCCTCTGCCTCTCTCTCCCTCTGTCTCTCATGAATAAATAAAATCTTTTAAAAAATACAATTATTTACTAGGAAATTGAAATGCTGTTTGTCATGACATGTCATGACAATACCAAATTGCCGTATAAGTCTCTTAATCAGTTTTCTTAATTTCTGTACTTCTCTCATTGCAGACAGTCCTTTAAGAACACCACTTTGAGGGGCACCTGGGTGGCTCAGTTGTTAAGCATCTGCCTTCGGCTCAGGTCATGATCCCAGGGTCCTGGGATCGAGCCCTGCATCGGGCTCCCTGCTTGGCGGGAAGCCTGCTTCTCCCTCTCCCACTCCCCCTGCTTGTGTTCCCTCTCTCACTCTGTCAAATAAATAAAATCTTTAAAAAAAAAAGAAAAAAAAGAACACCACTTTAAGTGGCACTATTTTAGATCTCATCAGTTACCAGTAAATGCAACCCTTCCGTAATCCATTTCATTCACAGCGCTCTCGGACTGCCACCTTCTCTTTGCAGTTCACTATAGTACCTTGACTCCACTGGGATGTCCATTTCATTGGGCATTTTCACTGCCCTGTACCTTCTGGATGTGATCATTAGAATCATTTCCTTGTATACACTCTTGTTTCTTTCTTGCACCGATCTACTTGCTTAGTAAAACTAGAATTCTGGTTAAACCCAGCTTCTTTCTCCTCTGTGCTTAGACTTACACAGCTGAATTTCAGAGGAGAAAAACATACCTGTGTGTCCCAGTCTCACTTGAAGTTCATGCTATAGCCTTAAAGTGGGCCTTTATTATGGTCTGAAAATCATATACTGTAACTGCTCTAGTGTCTTCATTTTCACCATACTTTTTCACACCTGGTCTTCTGATCAGCCTCAACACCACCTCATTCATCTTCACTCTTAATGATGACCTTGCTTTCTACTTCCTTGAAAAATTTGTAGTCAGAGGGAACTTCCATAGATTCCCATTGTGTTTATCATTGGGCCATGAAAATTAGAATGACACCTTTAGTCTTGACAATTTCTGTCTTAAGGTCTGTTTTGCCTAATAATCATGGAGATAAATAAGCTGGGGGATTATGTGATTTCTTTTCATTTATATATTTTTTTATTTCGTTAAACCTTTATAAGTCCCTGTGTATGGAATATGGACATTAAACAGTAACAGTTATGCAAAGTGCTGTGAAAGAAAACAGGTGTGTAATCTTTTTTTCCCCCCCTAAAGATTTTATTTATTTATTTGACAGAGAGAGAGACAGTGAGAGAGGGAACACAAGCAGGGGGAGTGGGAGAGGGAGAAGCAGGCTTCCTGCTGAGCAGGGAGCCCAATATGGGGCTGGATCCCAGGACCTGGGATCATGACCTGAGCCGAAGGCAGATACCTAGCAACTGAGCCACCCAGGTGTCCCAAAATAGGTGTGTAATCAGTATATAACAGGGATCCTATTAGTAAGGTACCAAAGGCTACCCCAAGGAAATGATACTTACTCTGATATCTGTGAAGAGTAGCCAGCAAGGGGGCAGGCACAAAATGAGTGTGAAAGGCCAGAGATCTGAAAAAGCCATTCATGACACATTCTTTGTATCTGGAAGGAGTTAGGGTGTGAGTGGCCCAAGATGAAGCTGGAGATGTGGGCAGAGGTTTTGAGCAGGTAAGAGCAATCACACACTACCTTCTCCTCTTAAGTTTGTGTTAATAGTCCCTACCTAGCGTGGAAATTGAGTAGTATTACAAATTATTCTTTTTGACACTATGTAAATTACTGTGCTTAGCAGTTTTATTCTCCTCACATTTTCTGTAGCAAGTGTTATAATCCTTTTCCATTTTCACAAACCTCCAGATGTGCTCTTTTCACCTTGTATTAAGTTTTGCCGACCAAGAATAAGGTCTGATATGAGAGAAACTCCCTCCAGATTTTCGCAGTAGCCTCATTTAGCCTTATACTTTGTACTTTCCACTCCTTTTCACTTAATACTTTCCACTTCCCTGTCTCAGAGGGGCAGTGTATTGCTTCCTTTCCATGGTTTAGCTCTCCTACCTGTCCTCATCTTTTGTCATCTTAGTTTCTTAGTGAACACAGGACTAATAAAACAAATGCTGCATTTTGATTGTCCAGAACTGAAGGCCTGTTTTTAATTAATTTATTTTTTTTAAAGACTTTATTTGAGAGAGAGAGAGTGAGCGCATACGCGCACCCAAGTGGCGGGGTGGGAGGGGGGAGAGGAATAGGGTGAAGTAGACTCCCTGCTGAGCAGGGAGCCTGATGTGGGTCTCAATCCCAGGACCCTGGGATCATGACCTGAGCTGAAGGCAGGTGCTTAAGTGATTGAGCCACCCAGGCACCCCTTTATTTTTGTTTTTTTTTAAAGATTTATTTATTTATTTTAGTGCGAAAGAGCACAAGCGCTCAGAAGAGTGAGTTGGGGGGAAGGGCAGAGGGAGAGACCCTTCAAGCGGACTCCTACTTGAGCGCAGGGCTCGATCTTACAACCTGAGATCATGACCTGAGCCAAACCAAGATGACGATGCTTAGACGACGATGCTTAACCGGCTGAGCCACCCAGGCATCCCTGACAGCCTGATTTTGAAAATTATTGCATATAATCCTTTTTAAAGGGGAGAGAGAGAAACTCAGATAAAACTCAAGTTGCCTTGAACTACTCTCCTCTTGGTCATCCCCCTACTCTTGTAAGACATTTATAAAATACTTTCTGTTTATGTGGAATCTAAAAAAACCCTTTCTATAAACATGTTATATTTGCCTTGTAAAAATATTGTTCTGTCTGCTGTATAGAGCACAGGTTTGTGGGTAGGAGCAACACTGAATATATATAGAGAGGAGATGATGATTTTTGGTCGTTCTATTGAAAAATAAATTATGGAGGTTGTGTTTAGAGTGGTTGACAGTGGAGATGGAGAATACTAGGCTAGAAATATGAGGTAGGACTGATAGGAATTAGTGAATGATGGGATGCAATGAGTAAAGGAGAAGGCATTGTCAAGGATAATCCTCAGGTTTCTGACATGAGCAACTGAAGTATTAGTGGTGTTATTTTTTTTAATTAATTATTTATTTATTTAAAAAATAGAGGGAGTGAGAAAGCATGCGGGCAAGCACGCATGCAGGGATGAGGAGCAGAGGGAGAGGGCAAGAGACTGTTAAGCAGATTCTGTGCTCAGCACGGAGCCCAGCGTGGGGCTCAATCTCACAACCCTGAGATCAGGACCTGAGGTGAAACCAAGAGTCAGATGCTCAACCAGCTGTGCCACCCAGGTGACCCATAGTGGTGCTGTTTTTACTGAGCTAGGGAAAGTTAGAGAAGGAGCAGAGTGGGGTAATTCAGAGATGACTAATTTGGTTTTGGACATGAAGAGATTATGGTGCCTTTGTGAAATCTAAATGCAGATGTCAAATGGCTGTTTGGGTAGACTAGTATAGAGCTTGGAGAAGAGCTGAGATGGAGAGACAGAATTACTAGTATAGGGATGGTATTGGAAACTGGTGTAGGGCGCCTGGGTGGCTCAGTCGTTAAGTGTCTGCCTTCGGCTCAGGTCATGATCCCAGGGTGCTGGGATCCAGCCCCGCATGGGGCTCCCTGCTCCGCGGGAAGCCTGCTTCTCCCTCTCCCACTCCCCCCTGCTTGTGTTCCCTCTCTTGCTGTGTCTCTCTCTGTCAAATAAATAAAATCTTTTTTTAAAAAAAGAAACTGGATGTAGAAGAGGGTTACTTTGAGGGGTGTGAGAAGGACCTAGTCCTAGGACTAACACCCGAGGTTTGGTAGAGGAAGTTAAGTCTATAAAGTAGGCTGAGAAGGAGCAACCAGAAGAAGGGAAGCCTGGGAAACCAAAGAAAAACATTAGCTTAAGGAGGAGAGGGGAGTGGTTAAGCATAGAATGCTGCTTAGACATTAAGATGAGGGCCAAACTGTTTGTTTGCTTTAAATATACGGGGGTCATTAATGACCCTGATAAGAACTGTTCTACAGGTTTAATAAAAGCAGATGTCAGATGGGATTGGGTTGGAGGAGTACGAGAGGTAAGGAAATAGAGGCAGGGAATTTAGACAGCTCTCTCTCTCTTTTTTTAAAATTTTTATTTATTTATTTGACAGAGAGAGACACAGCGAAAGAGGGAACACAAGCAGGGGGAGAGGGAGAGGGAAAAGCAGACTCCCCGCTGAGCAGGGAGCCCGATGCGGGGCTCAATCCCAGGACCCTGGGATCATGACCTGAGCCGAAGGCAGACGCTTAACGACTGAGCCACCCAGGCGCCCCTAGACATCTCTCTTAATGACGTTGTGAGAAGAGAATGGTTTCTGGAGGAGATGAGAGGTTGAGGCGGTAAGTAGGAGAATTTTTTTCAAATGAATGAGTAAATGGATGGATGGACGATCCATTTGAGTGTGAGAAGTTGATGAATGCCAAAGAATAATCACTAAGGCTCTAGGGAGATGAGGGGGGATTAACTGTAATATCCATGTAGAAGGGGACCGCCTTTAGAGTGGAGGGAAGAACAGCATAGTGGAAAATGCTCTTCTAAGGAAAGAAATGCTGTATGTTACATAATTATTACTTCATTGTGAATTTACTATTAAACTGGGTGGTTGAGAGCCTTTTATCCCATTTGTAAGATGCAACTATCATTCAGTAGTTTTATCTTTTTCTCCTGCCAGCTACTTTTGATTACCTCTACCAAGAAAATCCACATTTTTTCCCGGACCAAAAACAATATATGCAGTAGGGGCACATGGGTGGCTCAGTCATTAATCGTCTGCCTTCGGCTCAGGTCATGATCCCAGGGTCCTGGGATCGAGCCCCGCATCAGGCTCCCTGCTCGGCGGGAAGCCTGCTTCTCCCTCTCCCACTCCCCCTCCTTGTGTTCCCTCTCTCGCTGTGTCTCTGTCTGTCAAATAAATAAAATCTTTAAAAAAAAAACAACAACAATATATACAGTAAATACTCTGGTTGTTGGAGAGGATTACTCTGTACACATGACATCTTTCCCCCGTGTTTAGAGTACTTTATTTTTATTCCACTGCAGGGAGTTTTGTCAGAGCTTGTATTTTCACTTCCTGTGACTTTTTTTTCTTGTGTTTTATGAATTATGACAAAATTCCACTACAGTGGGGAGACTCTAATAGCCTTCACTGACTAAATGTGACCTGAGCAGTAGTTGGTGTCAGGAGCAGAAAGGTACCAACTCCCCTCTTCTTCAGAAGACTTTAAAGTAGACTTTTATGGGGCGCCTGGGTGGCTCAGTCGTTAAGCGTCTGCCTTCGGCTCAGGTCATGATCCCAGGGTCCTGGGATCGAGCCCCGCATCGGGCTCCCTGCTCAGTGGGAAGCCTGCTTCTCCCTCTCCCACTCCCCCTGCTTGTGTTCCTGCTCTCTCTCTCTCTCTCTCTGTCAAATAAATAAATAAAATCTTAAAAAAAAAATAAAGTAGACTTTTATGTTTGAGTGGGGTTTTGGATAGGCAATACTTGTACATGATAGTAGAATCAAGAGGTAAAAACTACGTACAGTAAAAAGGTTTTTTGACTCCTGTTCTCTCATTCGCTTTCTTTCCTTGCCAAAGTAGCTGGTGTTAACTATATTCTTAAGTATCCTCGCAGAGATTCTGTACATCTACAGACGAACTCACATATAAGTATAAAACAAAATTATACTACTTTATTTACACTAATGGTATAATGTACCTTTTTTATTCATTTAACATTATATATTGAAAATTGCTCCATATTAGTGTATTAAAGAACTTTTTCATCCTTTATGGGCACACTGTATGGGCATATCACTATTAGCTAACTGGTGTCCTATTTATGGTTGATGCTAGTGTTTGTGATTAAAATTGTTTTTTTAGGCAGTAGAAGTCATTGTAGATCTCAATAAACTGTTAAGTATAAGGATCTTGAAATGAAAGATAATTGAGTTGTCATATTGAAAGACAATGATAATGTCATGTTTTCTTACAAAGAAAAACAGTTTAGATTTATTTGTCCTACCCACACAATTTATTTACTGAACGAACAAGAGTTTTATGGTCATATTAACATATTTACCTTTCCACCTGATGTTATATTATGTACTTCAAAAAGGTCCAGTGCCTCCTTTCAAAAATTAATTTGAGACTTTTGATTCTTGTGCTTTATGACTGACATTAATTTCATTTGAGTGTAATTTCTCTCAAATATTTCAGCTGTAAGAAAAATTTTTATTCTGGAATATATAACATCATTCTGTACAGAAGAATCAACTCTTGTTTCTATTTAGTTACAAAATCTTGGTTTATTCCTTATATTTGGGGTATTTCATATCTCAATATTTTATTTCCTGTTTGTATTGCCAACATGCTTCAGTTATGACACTGGCAGTTTGCCGGTTTAACTTTTACTCCCTCTGTTGGCTTTCAGAGGTGTTACATTCCTTTTGGAATGGTGTTAGGAATAACATTTATGCTTTTTTTCATTTAAGTAAAAAATTAGTAATGATGCAAATATGAAATAGGCTACATATGGGATTGTTTTACATTAATGAATGTTTCCAGTGGCCGTGAATGTTCTGGTTTTCATGAATATGTTGTGAGGAACCTTCATCAGAATGTCTGTTTCATCAGCCGCTGAGAACAAGGCCATGAAAAACAAAAAATAGGAATATAGAATATTCATGTTCATAGTAAGCAAAAAGTAGGCTTGGCATGTTAGAGCAATAAAAGGATTTTCTGAATATCTTCTAGTTGCCATCTACCATATATTAAACTGTCAAGTAATAGAGTTGATAGAGTGAAGTGATGAAGATGTCTTATGGCACCTGATTAGCACACCATCTAGCTCAGTGTTTGTGTCTGTTACCAGTGGGAAATCATGATAATTGTCTTCTATAACATTATATGTACAGAATGAGGTATTTACTGGCTTTGCACATTCTTAGCACCATCCTTTTAAAACCAAACCATCAGTTAATGGAGTTTGCTCTGTACAGGTCACAGCTCTTGTAGTTTAAGGTTATTTCCTGTTTCTCCATGATTAAGTAGAGTTGTAGCACACTCAGTAGGGGAAGGATGTTAGGTTCTAAAGTTAGCACATAGGTGCGCCTGGGTAGCTCAGTCATTTGAACATCCAACTCTTGGTTTCCGCTCAGGTCATGATCTCAGGGTCTTGGGATCCAGCCCTGAGCTCAGCGAGGAGTCTGCTTGAGATTCTCTCCCTTTCCCTCTCCCTCCTCTTCTGCCCCTCTTCCACTCATGGTCTCTCTCTCTCAAATAAATAAAATCTTAAAAAAAATAAATAAATAAAGTCAAGGGCGCCTGGATGGCTCAGTCGGTTAAGCGGCTGCCTTCGGCTCAGGTCATGATCCCAGAGTCCTGGGATCGAGCCCCACGTCAGGCTCCCTGCTCTTTGGAGAGCCTGCTTCTCCCTCTCCCTCTGCCTGCCTCTCTGCCTACTTGCTCTCTCTCTCTCTCTCTCTGTCAAATAAATAAAATCTTTAAAAAAAAAAAAGCATAAAAGGTAGAAAATTTGTGTAGGGTGTTTTCTCTTAAACTCCTTAAGTCATTCATAGACTAGAATGTACTAGGTTTTCTGGGTTCACAAAGTAGTTGATCTGTATTTAGTGGCTCTGTTTATGAAACAAAACATGTTGAAACACTAGACTCACATTCAGCCTGATGAGAGGTATGTGGGAACTAGGAAGGACTGTGAGGAAACAGCATAGTCAGGTCTGGCCTCCTAATACGCCTGTAGAGCAACTCCTCCTGAGGGGAATAGCAGATAGGTTTGATGCATACAATTACTTTGGGTGCTCATTTGCCAAATGCATATAATTGAAAGGTTTTTTTTTTTAATGTGTGTACATTTGATGTTACTCCACTATAATGTCCTCTCTTTGAGGATTTGAGTGTAAAAGTAATCATTCTAGCTAACTTGTTTTTGAGACTAGTTTTTTTGAAGCATTCTTTTTCATATATGTTAAAGTCAGAACATACACATTTAACTGTATCAGAGTTTTGAGGACCCCTTTCTTGAGCATTTTAAGTAACGTTTTTAAAATTGAAAATCCTTGTTTGGTTCCTTGCTGGGCTTGCAAGTTCAGTAATTGAGGATTAATATTATGCCATTTTTAGTAGTTGTGTATGCTAGTATTTTGATAGTACTGAGTCCTTTGAATTTGACTATTAAGCAGATGACAGGTACATTTTAAAGGCCTGTGTGATGGTAACTTTTGCTACTAATTTAGAAAGGTAGGCATGTTGTGTTGATTACATAATCTTCCATTTCTGTTTATTGATTTTGTGTGTTTTTGTACAGGTTGCTTTCCTGTTGCATCTTTGACCTAGTTTCCTAAACTCTGCTCCATGATTTAACTTGAAAGTCTGAAATGAAGATGGAGGAGGCAGTGGGAAAAGTCGAAGAACTCATTGAGTCTGAAGTCCCACCAAAAACATCTGAACAAGAGACAGCTAAGGAGGAAGATGGATCTGTAGAACTGGAATCTCAAGTTCAGAAAGATGGGGTAGTGGATTCTACAGTTCTTTCTTCAATGCCCTGCTTATTGATGGAACTGAGAAGGGACTCTTCTGAGTCTCAGTTAGCATCCACAGAAAGTGACAAGCCGACCACTGGCCGAGTTTATGAGAGTGACTCCTCTAATCACTGCATGCTTTCCCCTTCCTCTAGTGGTCACCTGGCTGATTCAGACACGTTGTCTTCTGCAGAAGAGAATGAACCCTCCCAGGCAGAAACAGCAGTGGAAGGAGACCCTTCTGGAGTGCCTGGTGCCACCGTCGGGCGCAAGTCTCGGCGTTCCCGATCTGAAAGTGAAACATCTACTATGGCTGCCAAGAAAAACCGGCAATCCAGTGATAAACAGAATGGCCGAGTCGCCAAGGTTAAAGGTCATCGGAGCCAAAAGCACAAGGAGAGAATCAGGCTACTGAGACAGAAAAGGGAGGCTGCTGCACGGAAGAAGTATAACCTATTGCAGGACAGTAGTACCAGTGATAGTGACCTGACTTGTGACTCAAGCACGAGCTCATCAGATGATGATGAAGAGGTTTCAGGGAGCAGCAAGACAATCACTGCAGAGATACCAGGTAGAGGATGTTTTTTAAACTGACTGTAGAGCGACCGATGGCATTTCTAAGCTGTCAGGCTCAGTTAGATGAGTGACACTTGAAAAAATCCAGGAGACCTGCAGCTCTGTGTAAATTTGAAGACTGCAGTGTATTAACAAGACATGGCCAATTTTAAAAACCTGTTCTGAGGTTTCCAGTGCACTTTAGCACGTCAGCAAAAAAATATTTAAATGGTTAATGATAGGGGCAAGATTATTTTTAAGTAATGGAATTTCTCACACGTCTCTTTCTCTGTAACACATTATCTGAACTCCCATCATTGCCTTTTTAGCACTGCTTAGGTTTAGTACTCACTGTTCAGCATTATTACTAAGTAAATTCTCCTCAGGAATAGGCACTTTGCTTTATTATATAGCCACTGTACTCGAGCTTATGGTGTCTGAAATGACATGTTCTATCTTCCGTTTAAGTTTTCTAGTAACTGTTCCTCCTAAAACAGTAGTTTTATGAGTTTTTCCCCAGTTCACTGCATGATGAGATAGTTACCTTGTACATTTTTCTATTCTAAGTTGTCCCTTGCATTGGAAAGAATGCTTTTTTGCAGTATTTTCCCTTTACTCTCCCAAGCTTTAAGAAGTTTGATAGAAATCTGCTTATTCTAGCTCTCACTGGTGTAAGAGTGTGTAATTTATTACATGTTAGACATATCTGCTTTTTCCTTACTATCATGACTGGTAGTGTGTACTACAAAGGCAGTCTTGAGATTTCAAGGTGGAAGAAGGAGGAGGTCTGAATGGTTCTTAATTGGTGAATTCTCGTTATTGAAGAGACTCTTACGATTAGGAACATTTTATAAAGTACCTGGCACTTAATAGATGATGACAGCGTTGTTTATTGCTACATTAAAGAAGGGGAGGTTTTGGTTTTTAAAATTTTATGGGTGACTGTTCTTTTCTCTTAGTTTTCTGAAAAGTTTGTTTCTATACATGAAGACAGCATATTGCTGATCTACAAAGAATATTTCAAGAAAAATCATATTGGTTCATTAAGCCTGTAGCCAACCAAACTTACATAAACTCAGTAACAAGAATGATCCTATAGGTGTTCATCTTATTATAATAAAAGTCTCATCCATATAGTATATTAAATATGAGTTTTTAACAATTAGAAATGCTTACTGTTTTAATATCTGTTGAATTCCTTTGGTAGTTCCTTGTGTTAAAATTGCTGGGGAGGGGGTTTATTTGAAGTTCATCAGTTGAATGCATGAGAGAAGCAGACTTTGGGGTTGTTCTCAGGCAGATTCTAGGTATATTTCAGTTTTGCATTTAATATTTTTTAGAACGGTTGATTAACACCTGTAAAATTGTTTGTTCATGCATTCTTATGTCCTGTGTTCTGATCTGTTAATCAAGATCATAATGATACAGTGCTTAATTTCACTCACTAAACAGCTTTTGATGTAACCGCCCCAGTATTTTGCCTTCTTATGGAAAGGGAGAAGAAGGTGGGTAAACAACAAAATAGACCCAGTTATAGAGGTGGCATGAGAAATGTGTTCATGGGCACTCTCCTGTTTGGCTTACATAGATTAGGTGTGCTTTGTTTATATTATCTAAACCTCCTTGCTAATTGACTACTTTCACCAGTGTTTAAAACTTCTAAAACACTGGTGGTCTGTTTCTCGTCTATTCTGAATTTTATACAAACCAAAACACCAAAGTAAGTTATCTGAATCTATGACTTAATTTCTCTCGTTCACACCATTTATTAAGTTTGTGGCTTTTGAAAGTTTGTACAGTTTTCTAAGGTAATCCCTGGAAAATCAAATGGTAGGTAAGGTGCCGGGCCGCTGTATATGACTGCCTACACTGTGTGTACTGCACAGTTTCAGGAGGTGCTGTTCATATAAGTGGGCATGCAGAGCAGCAAGGATGGAACAGCCCAAGTTTAAATATTAGGAAGTTCCTTTCAGCTGTCTGTATTGCTACCCCTAAAAAATTGTTACATCGTGCATTTTTAATGTAATAATTATGTATATGTCAGTTTCCTGAGTCACATTATGACTTCAGGGAAGGGGATACACTCAACCTAATAGCAAGGGCAATTGTTGAAAAGTTGTATAAATTGTAAAGATTGGATAAATTATGAACTGACTTGAGTGCAGCAACATAGACATTCAGGTGAACTTAAACTGGATGTGCCTGACAGAATCTCTTGGATGTTGACATTTGAATCAAGCTGTTTACACAGAATGGAAATCAAGAGGAAAAGTGAAAACAGATTCTTGCTATCCTTTTTCATCAAGGTACAACTAATTTAGTAATTCAGAAAATGCTTCATTTATAAGCTTTGTCAGCAGCATAAACGTTGAAGGAATTAGGCTAAATGTTCTCTTATGCCAAATTTACAATTAATGCTTTTTCTTTTTTCATTTTTATTTTTTTAATGCATTTTCTTTTAAAGAATGAAAATGATGGAGACTTCTGTATTCTATAGTGCATGATCATGCTTAATTGAGTTCGATATCTGGAAACAGATGTTTATGAAGATTGTTTTTTAGTTAACAGTTAACTGACAGGCAACTTATTATCCACACTGAAACATTCTCTACGTGAGGTTTTTGAGACTAAATTGCTGTTTTAAGAATCTGTTTGGAGATATCATATCAAGATAATTCTGGCAGTTCTTGCATTTGGGGGACTTAGAGATGAGCAAAAATATAGAGTATTTGGAAGTGAATATTAATGTGAAAATACTTTGTAGTGGTCTTGTGTATTCAAGGCTTTTAATCAAATATCTCATTTATCTTTATAGATGACCTTTTTGTACTTTTAATCACTCCTTGCAGTTTTATGGTGGGACGTCACCTCTCTGTAAAATCACTTTAAGTTGAATCTAGTTCTGTAAAGTCCGCTCTTGCAGAGAATTTTGATTTTAGTGAATATGAATAATGGACATCGGACTCCATTCAGTTAAAGAAATCAGTTCTCTGAACAGACTTACTTACGTCCATCAGTGTACATGGGCAGCAGGGAAAAGTTTTTCCAATAACTTTTTTTTTTTTTTTTTAAGATTTTATTTATTTGAGATAGCGAGCTGTTTACACAGGAGTCGGGGAGCAGAGGGAAAGGGAGATGCAGACTCCCCACTGAGCAGGGAGCCTGACAGGGGCTCGATCCCAGGACCCCGGGATCATGACCTGAGCTGAAGGCAGAGGCTTAACCGACTTCACCCAGGGGCCCATACCTGTTGTTTTTAGCATAGAGTAAACCTCAGGGTGGCTTCATCTTGTCTTGGCTATAATGACCTGCTTTTGTGTGGTTTAATAGTCCACCATATAAATGCCTCTTCAGACTGAGGTTCCAAAAAGAGTATCCACCGTCATAGGTAAGGGTCAGTTTTCTTGGTGGGTTTGCATTCAGAAAATCTAATTTTGCATTTAGAAAATATCTGTTTCAGAGAATGTCAAGGAGGCTGTTGAGGACAGCTGTCTAAGATCACCTAATTCTCAGTCCATGTGGCCAGGTCCAGCCCCACTGAAGCCAGGATCTCAGTACCCCTTACTCACCATACACACTTACGCGCTGTAAGGCACCCTGATAAGCTATTATCTTACCTCACAGTGTTTCTGAGGCAGAGACTTACTATTCATCAATTAATTCTTGTTTAAAAATAAAAAAGAATTTTTTAAGTAGTAAATGCTTTGTAGAAAATTTTGAAAATAGAAAAATGAGAAGTAAAAGATTAAAATCATTTACAATCCTGCTTTTGTTAACATTTGAGTATGTTGCCTTTCATAATACGTAACAAAATTTATCACCCTATGTATACTTCTATCTTCGTTTCCCTCTTAACATTGCGTTTTGAACATTTTAATTAAACACAATATTCTCCCTAAAATGTATGGATTTTGAATTATTTAGCTAACTATAAGATAAATTCCCCAATGTTTGGCCTTTGGGCTGTTTTTGGTTTTTGCTATTATGAGAAAAGGCTATGAATACTTTAAGACACTTGACACATACTGTCAAACTGTTTTTTAAAATATATTAAGTTTATTGCATCCAGGGGTTTGTGTATTCGTTGCATTATGTTCTTTCTATTGAATATTTATATTTTTAAAAACTCCTGCTGAGGGGCGCCTGGGTGGCTCAGTTGTTAAGCGTCTGCCTTCGGCTCAGGTCATAATCCCAGGGTCCTGGGATCGAGCCCCACATTGGGCTCAGTTGGGAGTCTGCTTCTCCCTCTCCCACTCCCCCTGCTTGTGTTCCCTCTCTAGCTTTGTCGCTTTCTGTCAAATAAATAAAATCTTTAAAAAAAAAAAAACTCTTGCTGATTTGATGGAAGAATTGTATCTTAGTGTTAATTTCCATTTCTTTGATCACTAGTGAAGCTGAAAGGTCATGTTTGGCCATTTGTTATTTTGGTAAACATTCTGTTCATATTCTTTGCACATTTTCCTCCTGCCACATTTGTTTTTCTTACTGATTTGTGAGGGTTCTTAGCCTGTTGAGGATTGAATTACTTGAAAAATTTTTATATTAAGCAGTGGGAACTCATGGGAGGAGACCCCAAACCCACATCAGCAGTCCTATAAATTTTTTCCTAGATTGAATATGAGTGGCTACAAGCTCCATCTTCCCATTTTAAACCTCTTATAATCTTACTGTATTTTGGTGGCTATTTAGGAGACTCATTAAATACATTGATAACAAATACACTGAGACATAGTAATCAGGTGAAAACTGCCTATTTTCAGCTTAGTAAAAGCAAACAAGGCAGGTAAAATCCGTGCAGTTTTCAGTCTCACTCTAGGTTAGAATCACTTGGGAGCATCTAAAACTAACGATGCCCAGGCCCCACGCCAGACCAGTTAAATCAGAATCTCTGGGTTTCACCCAAGGCATCAGCATTTTTTCCAAGCTTTTTTGAGATACAGTTGACATATAACATCATGTAAGTTGAAGGTGTACAATGTGATGATTTGATGTATGTATATACTGCAAAATGATTACTACAGTAGGTTTAGTTAACAAGTCTATCACTTCACATAGTTATAATATGTGTTGAGAACTTTTAAGATTTGCTCTCAGCGGGCGCCTGGGTGGCTCAGTCGTTGGGCGTCTGCCTTCGGCTCAGGTCATGATCTCAGGGTCCTGGGATCGAGTCCCGCATTGGGCTCCCTGCTCCTTGGGAGCCTGCTTCTCCCTCTGCCTCTCTCTCTCTCTCTGTCTCTAATGAAAAAATAAATAAAATCTTAAAAAAAAAAAAAAAAAGATTTGCTCTCAGCAACTTTCAAATATACAACACATTGTTAACTGTGTGTACATGTTGTGTGTACACAACATGTGTGTACAACCATGCTGTACATTACATCTGAGAACTTATTCATCTTATAACTGGAAGTTTATACCCTTTGATCACTTTCACCCATCTCCCCATTCAGCCACAATCTACTCTGTTTATGAGTTTGGTTATTTTAGATTTTACCTACACGTGAGATCATGCGTATTTTAAACCTCCTTAGGTGATTACAGTGAGCAGCCAGGGCTGAGAGCGACTATTCAGTTAAGTGGTGATGTTAAGTCTCCCATAGCTAAAAATCATTGTGAAACTGGTAGTCTGACTCAGTTTTGTTACTGCTAATGGGTATCAGGTTATGAACAATAGAGTCTAGTTTTTAAAAATCGTATTAGTTATAAAAACCACAGCACAGTTTTGTATTAATTAACAAGCATAAGCATTTTTTTTCTTTTTCTCCACTTAAGTGATTATTTTGAAAGCATGCATTGTTTAAATGTGGTTTTCTCTATGGTACAATGTCTGGATAATGTTACCTTAAATTTGGAAGCTTTGCAATCTTACTGGTGGGTATCTTTTGGCAATCTCTTATGTTAAAGCACTAAGGTATTACTTTTTTGGCCTGCTTTTCCTAACTTCCTAAAGTTGAGTGCCTATATTAACTTTGTGTATATGCAAAAGTGTAAGCTTTGCTTTCAATAAGTCTTTTTCTCAAAGTAGGATATATCTTAATATTAATAAAAGGACATATGTGTGTTTAAGGTGAGAATATGGTCCCTGTTTTTTGTTTTTTTTTTCTGTATAAACTTTATTTTTTAGAGCAGTTTTAGGTTTATAGCAAAATTGAGCAGAAGACAGATACTTCCCATATATTCCCTGCTCCCACATACGTACAGACCCCCCCCACTGTTAGCACCGCCCACCAGAGACAGTGATGAACCTACATTGACATTATCACTCAGAGTCCATAGTTACATTAGGGTTCATTCTTGGTGTTATACATTCTGTGGGTCTTGACAAATGTATAGTTAATTGATCTTGATTTTAATACTTTAAAATGTCTTGTTTATCAGTGTTTATTGCTGGTAGTCATTTCTATGAGGCTGCAACTTATCTCAGTATCCCTAACGTAAGTATTCTTATACCATTTTCTGAATTCAGCCATTTTTCAGTGTTTGCTGAAAAATAAACAGCACCAGAATCTGAAATAGATCAAAGTAGCCATCTTAATTTCCTGTCCTATACACTTAAGTTTATCCAGCACTTGTAATGGGGATAAACTGCTTAAAGAAAGTTTAATATTCTTTAAATTTCATTTACTGTTTCCATAAGCCAAACACAAATTTTGGGGAAAGGTTTGTTTTTCTTGAGAAAATTTTTGTATAAACAAGATTTTTTTTTAAACATGAGGACAAGGGATGGAGTAGTCAGGGGAAAAGGAAAAATATGAACTTAGAGAATAATAAACTCCATGAGGTTTTTATTTGCTAAGTAGAATTGGGCCAAAAATTTGTCCCATAGCCGTTTAGGCATTGAAAAGAGGTGGCGTGACTGATTAAACAATTCTCATTATCTAGGAGAAACATTGCTATTCTTAATACTGAGACCTGGGAAATTTTTCTTTTGCAGCTTCATATAAAGCCACTATGAGATAAAGTAAACCGTATTTTCAGAAATACCCTGGAATAAATACAATAGAGCATTTCATAGGGCTGTTCTTTATAAGACTTCTTGGGATAGGTAGAAGGGTTAAGGCCAAGATTGATTTCCATCATTCATTTATTCAGCAAATATATGCAGCATGTGAGTGCAGCAGTGAATGACATATTAAGTCATAGAAAATCTTTTTTTGGGGAGATGGATTATAAATGAATTCATTAAATATACACTATGGATAATAATAAAGCAGGATATAAGAGATAAAGATTGACAGGTAGGAAAGCTATTTTAGATAGTACTGTAGTCAAGAGTGGTCTGACGAGGTAACATTTTTTTAATAGCTCCCTAAAGAAAAGAGGTCGGCATAATTAGTTTTTTTGGAGACCCAATCCAATCCAAACCAAAGATAATCTTACCTAATTCAAGGATAAAACAGTATATGTAGAGGAACATATCCTAAACTGGAATCCCATGAGGTGACTTCCTACTGGATATTAATAGCTGTACTTGTTCACACATTTGGAAAGTGCTGGACCATGTCGAAACAGGTTTCTTTACTGCAGGACAACTCAGAGCCGTTAATGTGCTCTGCAGAGGGGGAGGATATGATTTGTAGCATATCCTAAACTTAACCACGAAACCTTTTTTTTTTTTAAGCATACCTTTTAGCACTTGCATAGACCACGGTTTGTAAAAAGCTGACCCAGAGGCATATACGTGGATTGTATATATCTTTTATGAAGTTTCCCATAAGGAATATTTTTAAACTTAATTATAAGAGCATTTGATAAGAATCAGTAAGTTGAGAATTAATTGATTTATTATGGGTCAGCTGTGAAAACAGCTTTTAGAATTTCAAAGTCAAAACAGTGAAAATATTCAGGGATACAATGGTTCTCAACCAAGTAAATCACCTGGGGAGCTTAAAACAAAATAAAACAAACCTTCAGTGCCTAGGAGCCCTAGATTTTGATATTTGTTAAACCACTCCAAGTTTTTATGTTCAGCAAAGGTTAAAAACCACTCTTACAGATTCATAATTAGTAACAGAATACAAGTTGCCAGGCAAATAATATTGAAGCTGTGAAAAATGGTAGTGTGTTATTTAATTTTTCTTGGAATTACTTTTGTTAATTTAAGTGCTTGCTTATCAGTGCTTTATATGGCTCTTTTTAGTAATGCTTAAGCCATTTTCCTAATTAAGCATGTCATAATAAAAAATATTTTCTGAATTAATGATGTTTTATCAAATGGCCTCAATGTCTTTAAAGCTGACTTCAGTCGTGCTGGGGGATCTGAAGGAACGCCCAGGGAAATTCCAGGATTACTTGACAGGGGTGCTGTGTATGATAGGAACTGCATAGGCAGTGCCCTGGAGGAGGCCATGAGCTGTTTTTCCGAGATGCAGAGGCAGACAGAGGAGAAGTTTCACGTGTGGATGGAAAAGCTAACTCACCTTGACACTGGCGAAGAGAACAAGCAGCTATGGAACCCAGGGAACTTAAAATGCAACTAGTTGGCCAAAGAATTTCCCCTCTCACCCAGTCAGGTGCTTACATGCAGATGCCTGATTTCCAAGAACTACCACAGCAGCCCTTTGGTTCTTGTGTGACTTGTCGAAATGTTGACAGTACAGTAGAATTCCCAGAGACTTACAACAGTTTTCCATTTAACTTTGCCAAAAATGGGAATATTACAGAACAACCTTTGAATCTGTCACAAAGTCAATTGTGTTTACTATCTGGATTTTGGCTTGTGTAAGAAGGAATATGGTTTTGCCTATTATAAGTTTCTTTTGATGGTGTAAAAATTATAATAGTAAACAGTTTCTTTTAAAAATTAGATATTTAAAACAGAGTTGGATAAATTTTAGCTTGTGTTTCGTTACATATGGTTGGAACATGGAACCATATTTAGATGATAATAGGAGCGATCCTCATCTTTATGCTTTTTTCATGCCAAAAATATAAATAAGATATAAGATAGGGAATGTTAAGTGAATCCAAATAGGTAAGTGATTAATTCCTTGAGAATCTCTTAGCATTTATTCTCTACAAACACTGTTGACTCCCTTCTGTTTCCAAAGGAGAGAATCATGTAATTAATCCCACTCTGAAGATCACAAATGATGAATGTACTGCATGAACATTTTTATATCATTCTAACGTATGTCATTTAATGAATGCATTTGTTGTTAGTCTTTAATGAATTATAACTTTCAATAACATTTGTATGCAGGAAGAATGAATTAACTTTTGAGGAAATGTATACTCTACCTACTATGTAAGATATTGTAGAGAAAGCAGAATAGAACGGAGTTTGAGTATATGCATGAGAATTTTTCATTGCAACATAGATGAATTTTTATCTTGAGCATTAACTTAAAGCTCAGTGCCTGAGGCAGTAACCTGGCAGACATCATTCAGTGAAATTGTCTGGTACCCTGATGTAAAGGGTACTTCTAGAGGAAACAGATGAAGTTGTCACTCTATTAAGCATGTGTATTGAATGGGTTTTTAAGTTACTAGTGACTAAGTGTATTAGCTAATGTACTACCGATTTAATTTTGTTTTTTATCCCCGGAGAGAAAATAAACAGCCCTTTGGCATGTTAAAGGGCCCATAGAGTATGTCAAAGGGGGGAAGATATCACAGGATTGAAAGTCTTGCAACATGATAGCTGTTTCTGTGTGCAGCCTGGGATTGGGAAATATTGGTATTTTATCTTTTCTGGGTTGGTAAGAGTATTGTGAGAAACCGCTGAATTAGGATGAAATTTTTTAGTAGGAATATGTAACTTTGCTAACACTTTTTTTGTTTAAGATTTTGCTTTATACTGGATTTACTTACAATAAAAATTTATTAGTCTTTCCCTTCAAATTTATAACTTGTAACTTCTCAATATGAAAAAGGTTAATTATTTTAATATTTAATGAAGTTGCAACTTTGGGAAAACTAATTCTCTGTTTTATAAGAGGAAGGATGGGTAGTTTATATAACAGTGAAGACCTTTATTTTAATAATTTATCAGTAACTTTACTCAGAAAATTGTCAGTACATTTTCTATTTTGTTCTTTATCCAAATATTTGCAGCTTCTAAATTAACTGTAATAGAACGAGTCAGCTTTTTTTCTTTTCTAGTTTTTATTATTTGAAAAATAAACTGTGTGATTTTTTTTTTTTTTTTTCTTTTTAGAAACTGATGGATGAGAATTGGGAGTTAACTTTGGGGGAGGCTTGTTAATGTGCTCCGTTCTCTCTGAAGAATGTATGGTAGGAATTGGTGAAAAAGACTAGAAGTCTCTTCTCTATTGTGTAATGACTTGTCAGATTTCCTAAACTTGATATTTGACAAATAGGGGTAAGGTTTGAACACCAGTACAACTTGCAATAAATTTCTTAACATCAGTTAAGCTCTTACATAACGTTAGTATGAATTTTCACCATAAACTATATAGGAGTTTATTATAACTGATGTATTTTTCTTTGAAATGATAGTGCAACATTTGTAAATGACTTAAGCCAGTATTTTTCTTTTTTTTAGATTAAGTTTTATATCAACAGGAAGAACATACTGGTTTGGGATGACTGACTAGATTTTAACTAATCTGTAATCTTTGCTTGAATTTGAGATATTTTCAGGGAAGTTTGTTCTGTCTTCAGTTTCTTACTGAGATCACAGATTTTTCTAGACATGGACTTTTAGGCATAAAAAAATGTTAATTTAGGGCTCCTGGGTGGCTCAGTCGTTAAGCATCTGCCTTCGGCTCAGGTCATGATCCCAGGGTCCTGGGATCAAGGCCCACATCGGGCTCCCTGCTCAGCGGGAAGCCTGCTTCTCCCTCTCCCACTCCCCCTGCTTGTGTTCCCTCTCTCGCTGTGTCTTTCTCTGTCAAATAAATAAAATCTTTAAAAACAAAGTTAATTTAGGGGGGTGCCTAGCTGGCTCTGTTGGTAGAGCATGCAACTTTTGATCTCAGAGTCACGAGTTCAAACCCCACATTGGGCATGGAGCCTACTTAAATAAAAAAGTTAATTTCAGCATGTTAACGTGACTACTTTTCTATGCATATATAAACTGCTTTAAGCACTTAGCAGATTTCTTTTTTGTTTCATGATTTAATATTTGATATGTTAAGCATGTACTGTTTTTTATTTTTAAAATAGAAAATATGAATTCATCTTTTAAGAATAACACAAATTATTCCTAGTATTGATTGGATATATTCTAGTTTTTGTTATTAGATAATTGAGCAAAAAGTCTACAGATACATTTTTTGCATTTAAGAGAAAAAATGACAAAATTTCAATGGAATTGAATTACCAGACATAAGTTTTAATAATTGATATTCTAGGTAGGAATGACATTTAGGATATTTGGGAAGGTGTTAAACAATAATTTTGGCAAGTCTTTCTACATAATTTTGGATAAAGAGGTGAAAGAGGTTTTGGTAGAAAGAAAAGGACCACCAAAATATATTGATTTCATTCATAGAATATATTCCAACATATTAAAATTTATTCTAATTTTTTTTTTTTAAAGATTTTTATTTATTTATTTGAAAGAGAGAGAATGAGAGAGAGAGCACGTGAGAGAGGGGAGGGTCAAAGGGAGAAGCAGACTCCCTGCCGAGCAGGAAGCCCGATGTGGGACTCGATCCAGGGACTCCAGGATCATGACCTGAGCCGAAGGCAGTCGCTTAACCAACTGAGCCACCCAGGCGCCCTAAAATTTATTCTAAAGTAAAATTGGACACTTTGTGGTTTGGAGTGTTTAACCTGAAGAATAATTTTGTAGCAGAAACATACATGCAAATTTTATCCTGATTTTCAGTTTCTCACAGTGCCTTGAAAATGTGTTGCTGTCTTAGGGAATATTGTTTTGAAAAACAGTAAGTTTTTATATGAGTTGTGCTTTAAAATGATTACACCTTGTCCAGATTGCACAATTTAAAAATTTCTCTTTCAAAAAAGTTTGTCTTTATATTATGTATATTTAAAGAAGTATCAAGTATTGAAGTAGTTTTAATACTTATTTTTATATGACTGCTGTTGTGGATTAGTGAATTCTCCTTTAGTGAGGCAAAGTCTGTATCCCTGAGATTATACCCCCTCATGGGGGGATTATGTTCCAAGACCCACGTGGATGCCTGAAACCACGGACAGTACCGAACTCTACATATACTGTTTTTTCCTATACAAACATACCTGTGGTAAAGTTTAATTTATAAACTAGGCACAGTACGAGATTAACAACAATAATAAAATAGAACAGTTACAACAATATATTGTAATAAAAGTTATGTGATTGTAGTCTCAAAATCTCTCATAGTACTCACCCTTCTTGTGATGATGTGAGGTGATAAAATGGGTACGTGATGAGAGGAAGTGAGGTGAATGACACAAGCGCTATGACATAGTGTTAGGCTACTGTTGACCTTCTGACCATTTGTCAGAAGGAGGATCATCTGCTTCCAGACTGCTGTTGACTGATGTAACTGAGACCATGGAAGTGAAACCACGGCTAAAGGGGACTGTTGTACTTAAAAGGACTACAGCTAAGAAGTGGGAATGACTTTTGGATCATGTGTGGCATTTTAATGTAGGTATTGTTTTAGAAGTGCCTAGTGGTCTTCCCTAATTTCTCTTGAATTCCCTTAATTTTCCTAGAATTTTACAAAGGGTAAAAAATGTATCCTATTTGGACCTTTTTGTAGTATATAAAGGGCTAATGCTGAGAAGAAACTTCTTTCAACCTAAAACATTAATCTAGACATGGTTGAAATGCTTTTTATTTAAGAATAAAGTCCCATATTTGAGCATGTCATTTCTCTAATATGTACATATGGAATTAGGTGATGATTTTTAAAAAGGGGCATTATCCCCTCACTAAAGGTAAATGTGCTTTCGGGTACTCTGTCAACAGACTACTTCCTGCCTAAGTTGTACTAACTCAGTGTTCTAAAACATTAGATTTTTAATAATTTTAAGAGCATTTAAACAGCAGATTAGAATGATCTGGTTATTCGAGCCACTTGTTAGATAATAACTCTCTTAATTGTATTGATGTGTATTTTGTGCACATTATTAAAAATGAGTGAAATAAAAGCCCAAATAAAATTTTAATTTAGAACACAACACAGTGAAATTAAAATCTTAAGATTTAATGTTTTGCATGAAGTGTTATTTTAACTTAGAAGTAAAGGAGTCTGTCATTTTGGGGCTGCAAAAGAAAAAGCCTGTTTTCTTATTACCAAGTAAGAGGAATGAGCCTCATCTCAAGGATGTGTGTGTCTGCGCGTGCGTGTGTACACATGTGCCCATTCAGAATTCTGAAATAATTTCTGTATTTTTATTAACGTTTTATTAACGTTGTTGGAGACAGATAACTATGTAATAGTCTTACAGGGATTTTAATGGATTCACATCATTAACATCCATTCATTGCTTCCTACATGTATGTAAGAAAAAGAGTTGCCCACATATAAGCCTAGTTAGGGTGATTAAATTGGAGAAAATTACTTTATGGATTTTCTTTTTCTGGCGAGTAAAGGTTTTTGATCTCTTGTTTATTTCACTAGCAGACTGAGTAAAAAAATAATTTTGCTTCATTGCTTTTGTCATTCTCTACTGTTACAGATTTAACAGCAGAGATCCAGATCTCTGGGTCTAGGTATATCTCAATTTACCTAAGATTTATTACTTAAAATTTGTATGCAAGTCAGAATATTAGAAATGAAATAATTATAAATGTATTAAATCTGCTTGTTAATAAAAGAGATGCTGTAGTGAATCTTTTTGTTGAGCAAATAAAGCACCCAAGTTGATACTACTGATAATTTTCATTTTTAATGTATAGCTGAATTTGCCTAATGGTACAGCTACATGGAAGTCATAGGAAAGATGGCAAATAGGTTTCTTGCTGTCATTTGTTTAGAATAACAGATTATAGGCAAGCTGTTTTAAAGATGGTGACCTTTTAAAGTAGTTGTACCTGTTACGTTTTATTTAATTTATATTGATTTCCCTCTCTCCTGTTTGAATTATTTAAATGATACAGTGATGGTGACAATGAAAAAGATTTTGTGGAATGTCACATTTAGAAAATACAGCATCAAAACCGTTTCAGCAAATTTATTAAACTTGAAATTTTTTTACTGTTCAGTAAAAATTGTTCTTGAAGAAAAATTCATCTCAAAATCCTTTCTAAGAATGGCATGTGTCCATAATCATTGTACAGTAAGAAACTTGTCTTCTTAATTTGACTAGAACAAATTATACACAACATGAATAACTTCTGAGTTTCTATACTTCTCATTTTTTTCTTGATTTTTGTTTTTAATTTCTCTGACTTTTAGGAAAGTTAGTGGGGATCGAAAACAAACTACTAGTTTACTAGCATTGAATAAATCTTACCTTATATTAAATTTACCACAACATAAAATAGAAGACATCCTAAAAAGTGAAGGAATAATAATCTATAAGGAAGTATATTCTTTGGTAATGAAATCTTACAACTTTAAGATTTGGGGAGAATGTTATCAAATAACTGATTTTATTTTATTGCATTTTCTTTATATCTTTTACCTAACTGCATTTGAAGTGTAATAACTAATCTAGATAAATAAAAGTTTTAAAAAAGAAATGTTTCTTGTTACTCTCTTGAGGACAGCATTGGTTATATTAGTGATTCTCTACCAGTTAATTCACATTAGGTGTTTGGGATTCAAGAAGCTTGCTTTTCCATAATGAAATGATGGTATTAGTTTGTAGTTAGAATAATTAATAATAGGTTTTACATGATTTTTTTTTAAAGATTTTATTTATTTATTTGACAGAGACACAGCGAGAGAGGGAACACAAGCAGAGGGAGTGGGAGAGGGAGAAGCAGGCTTCCCGTGGAGCAGGGAGCCCAGTGTGGGGCTCAATCTCAGGACCCTGGGATCATGACTTGAGCCAAAGGCAGATGCTTAATGACTGAGCCACCCAGGCGCCCCTACATGATGTTTTTGAGATAATTTTCAGGTTTTTTGTAATTGGTGTATTGAGAAAGGTAATAACAAATACCAATGTTAATACAAAAGTTGAGATTCTTTTCCTTTATATGTCCTAGTAAGTTATCCTCTTAAAAATTGAGGAATATTTGGAAAATAGCAGAATTTAGACTACAAGGAGTAATCAGAAAGGAATGGAGGTATCTTTAGGAGGGAGCATAGGCATGGAGATGTGGCTAAAATCATACCTAATTTTAATGTCCTTCCTGTACGTAGTACAGCTATTTTAGTTCTCTATAGATTTGAATACTAAAGCAGTAGGTTGTGAGTTTGTTTCTGAAAAAGGAAGAAAAATTGAAAGATGGTGACCTCTTCAGGTGCCCTGTTTTCTATATTTTTAGGGTTTTTTTTTGAACATCCAGATATATATTACCCAAGTTACCTCATGAATAACCTCCCAATTTTCCCAGCTTTATAGTTAGTGATGAAATGTTAAAATAAAAATTTTCTTTCTTGTGATCAACTTTCTAACAACTCTGATAATCTTAAATATTTGCGTTTACCTCTTTGATCTTGTCAAAATTAACTCTTAATCAGTATCATAGGTAACTTTTCTGGGTGGACAAAATGACCTGTCGTTTACCAGTATGATATAAGGATAGATGTAATGCTTAAAACTTTATTCCCACCTTGCAAACTTTATAATCTCAAAAATTTGAATAATTGAGATGAGTATAATGGAAAAAGTACAAAATAGACATTGATTCAGTTTTATTTTGAAAATGACTTAATGCCAGGTGCCTGGCTGGCTCCATTGGTGGAACATGCTACTCTTGATCTTGGGGTTGTGAGTTCGAGCCCCACTTTGGGTGTAGAGATTACTTAAAAAAACAAGTACAAATTTAATTAAAAAATAGAAATGACTTACTGCCTAAACATAAATTTTCAGTGCATATTGCGCATTTCATTTCCATTTAGCCCTGTTTTCTCAGACATTTTTCTTTTCACCGAAATAGCTTTTGGTATTATTCTGCAGAAAATATACACACACAGTTTTTGGTATTTAAAGCTGTTTTTCTAGAGATGGCACTTTTCTATATAGGTTTTTGTTTTCTTCTGGTAGATGTAATTATTCGTCTTTTCCAAGAGCTGCTTTGAAAACGACTGCTTTCTGTTTCTTCAAATTGTTCTTTGTGTGTGTATATATACATACACACACTTTGATAGTAATAAAAATATAGCATAAGTATTCTCACGTATTTTTTCTCATTTGCAAATATAAATTTTCACTTTGGTAAGTATTTTGGTATGTAATGAAAAAGGCTTTTTTCTTGAGTAGCTTCTGCTAACATGCAAATTTCCTTCTTGAGGTTTGCCCTTTCCCTCGATTCCTCATAAGCACACCCTTATTCCCCCACACCTCATTCTCTCACCTGGCCACTACACACACATACTCTCCCTTCTTAGACCCCTTGGGTAGGTAATTTCTAAGAACCCTTCTTTCAGGTGTAACTGTTTTTGAATCTATCTGGTTTGAGGTCAAGTGTGATTTCCATCACTGTCTTAATGTTGTAGGTAATGGCACTGGGCCTAGGCCCTCTAATGACTGTGGCAGTAGAGCTTGTATGGGATCATTTGGCAGTAACAAGATAGATTTTTCCTCTCCTCATGAGGGGTTCAGGAGATTGGCTGTAATAGGGACAACAGAAGGAATTTTCTCTGGGCTTTACTGTATATTACTATAGTCATAGGAATGGGAGTTGAAGGGGCAAAGCATCTGTTGGGCCATTGCCCCACTTTTCCTTGGGCCTAAGACTTGACCAATAGAGAAAGAGAAGTGGCATTTCTAGGATGTCTGGGATACAAGAGGAGTTCCTGTCTCCTAGATCTAATCAGACTTCATACTGGGAGACTGACAACCCTTGTTTTAGTGGGAGGGCTCTATAGGCAAGGATGGTGCAAAATATGAAATAATCCAAAAATGTTCTCTATTTGTCTTTGAAACACTTTTATATAAATACACCCAAACTGATATGACACTTAAGACAAAAATAAAAGTACAAAAGCCCCATTTGTGGTGATCTCAGTAATCCTAGCAGAGCATTTACTTCACAAGTTGGGTTAATCTTTTGACCAGTATGAGGCACCAATCCAGACAGTGATGTTTTCTCAAAGCTGCTTGCTTGCAGGCTCTGTAGGGCAGAATTTGCATGTAAAGAAAAGCAGCCAAATAATAAAGTAGGGCAGGTGCTAATTATAATGGAAGGATGGGGCAGTGGACCAGTATTGTGCTGTTACGTCTTCTTTAACTCTTGCCATAACCTTGTGAAGAAACAGTCTTACAGCTAAGTAGTAGTAGGCAGGACTTTTAACCTATTATGTTTGCTGCCAAAGATCTATGTGTTTCCTATGCTGCTGTCAGTTGCCTGTATATTCCCAGTTCCCTCAACACTGAACAACTGTAATGTAATTGATTCTGCTTCCACCTAAGTAGGACTTAAATCTTTCATCTGTAAAACAAGAATGGTTAATTATGTATTACCTTACATAATTTTAAAATTCTGTGCTTTTGGTTATCAAATTTGAAAAGGGGTTTGTCAGGGATAAACATAGTAAAGGATGTTGGTTTTGTTTTGCCTCCTTATTTTTGATTCAGATTCTTTCAATGAGGTTTAAAAGAACGTATTTTTTAAAAAGAACATATTTGATTGAGAAAACGAATTCATAAAATTAAACACACGATGACAACAGTACAGAAGGTTTAAGGTCCATAAAAGTGTAAACTTCACTATATCAGGTGTATATGATGACAGACACATCTGTATTTTATTATTTGCAAAGTTAAAACAGTGTTTATAGGCTAGGAGGTCAGTGAGAGGGTCCAAACCTATTTCTAGCATAAAATGGACTAATTGATGTTCTTAAGGCAGTGGATTGCTTGACTTTTAATTTTTCTTGCCTTATAATCATAACGACCAGTAAAAATTTCAAGATATTTCAATCAGGAGGAGAAACAGCACTTTGATTAACCACAGACGAAATAGTTATTAGCTAATTGTGTTAAATATACCTTTTTGAGATATGCTTTTAATGATTATAGAAGAACTAGTAAGTTCATTATTATAAATTTGTGTTTTAAGATTGTGACAGACTTCAAGGTTAGCAGATGGGAGATTGTGCAGTTTGGCTAATCCTTAAATATAGTAACATGGGATGTGCTTACATTAATGATTAAATTTTAAATTGGAAATGTTTCCATGTATAACTACTTAAAGGGACTATTTTGGTGTTTTTGAAAGTGAAAATCTTAGTAGCATTGCATTTGTTTTAGCAGCGTAGAGGAATAATCAAGTTGGGAGGGAGGACAGTATCTCCATCTTTATTCCATCCTGTAATGAATTGTTAGAGTCAAACTGGAAGCATAGTTGTTGCTTCTGTTATTAATGTGTTGAATTTTCCTAGCTCCTCCTCAGTGGCTTTTTCCGCCCCCTTTCTTTTATTTATTTTATTTATTTATTTGACAGACACAGCGAGAAAGGGAACACAAGCAGGAGGAGTGGGAGGGGGAGAAGCAGGCCTCTGCTGAGTAGGGAGCCCGATGCGGGGCTCGATCCCAGGAGCCCAGGAGCCCGGGATTATGACCCAAGCCGAAGGCAGATGCCCAACGATTGAGCCACCCAGGCGCCCCGCCCTTTCTTTTAAAAGGCAGATAAAATTACTACAGGATCTTACCTGTCTCTTAATTCTGCTATGTGGCAAGAATCACTTTTAAAAGAATATCACAAATTATCACCATCAGTTAGCTAATACTTAGTGGTTAAAGTCCATGCCCCGATGATGAATGCTTTAAACATACCTTATTTAATCTTGGTTTGCTAATGATAAGTGTAAGATGACCTTAGAATACAAGATTCTTTTTTTTTTTTTTAAAGATTTTATTCATTTATTTGACAGAGAGACAACAAGTACGCAGAGAGGCAGGCAGAGGGAGAGGGAGAAGCAGGCTCCCCGCTGGGCAGGGAGCCGGATGTGGGGCTCGATCCCAGGACCCCGGGATCATGACCTGAGCTGAAGGCAGCGGCTTAACCGACTGAGCCACCCAGGCGCTCAAGAACACAAGATTCTTAATTGTGGTTTCTTGTTGGAAGAAAGATAAAAAGGCAGCCATTCCTTTATTAAAGTTTGAATAGTATTGTCATTGTTTTGGATACACTGGAACTGAGAAATGACACTGATGATAATTTAACTTTTAAGTGTAATTAAAATATGAAAATATTACTGTCTTTGTTTATGATGAATACTAAATTTAAGCTAAGCTATAAGGTGTGCTGTTTGGAAATAATGGAAGATACAAGAATGAAGCCAGATAACAAGTTTATGCTTGTATTTCCTACTGATGAAGACTTTCAGACAAGTTATTGCCATGGGTAGGTGATGTTAACTCTGCATGTACATATACAACTATACTCTTTGCATGACTCTACATGTAGGAGTGGTACAATTTTGACTTGACTGTTGACCTGATGCCTCAATTTGGTGGTTGGGGCGGGGGGATGTGTGAGCAAGAGGTTGTGAATGGTACTAGTGGTATAAATTTTAAAATAAATTACTAATTTATTGTAAAAGCAACACTTAACTAAAGCCCTTTTAAAAATAGAACATTTGGTCAAATAGTCAATATTGTACTTGACCCTCATATCTTCTGCACCCAAGTATTTGGACATCACACAGTATCTTGATTCCATAATAATCATTTTGAACTCTGACGAGAACTCCATAAATGATAGAGCTTTCTTTTCCTTTTTAGAAAAGAAAAAAATCAAACATGAACCAATTTTTGCTATTTGAGCTAAAATCCATTACCAACTGGTACTGAGGCCACACTATTGAATTTTATGAACTTGATTTACCCTTTTGGGAGAATTGGAAATTATTTTTAAGTAGTCAACTGAAATTGTCATGATCGTCAGAATTTCATATTGTGACATGTCTGTTCTTTATACAGTGGCTCTTAACAACTCATTTGCTTTTATTTGGTCATTTTTATTTTAAAAATGTTGCTACATAAACCTGTGATTTGAGAACTTTGCTTTAAGGGATAAATACCCCAAATGTGTTCCATCTTTTGTTCAGTGACAATTTACACAATGGATGTTTGTATTAAAACTAATCCTTCATTGTGTTCTATTTTAATGATTCATTGGCATATGTATTCATAGTCAAAGAGTTTCATAAAATAGGCGTGTTTAATGTTAAACAGTCTTGATCTTAAAAAATCTTTATGGAAATACATAATTTGCCTGCACCTCATAAATAGCTGTTGGGGAGAAACTGCATTCTTTTATTTCTGCTTTATTCTAAAATGGAGATAGTAGTAAGGGATGTGTTTCATAATTGAATGAAAACTGTATTTTTGCTTTTTGCTGTTGCATTAGAAAAAGGGTAGCATTAGCATTTTAAAGCATGTATCTGTTCTACAAGCATGAATATTGAGTTATTTTAGCATGAATCACTGCAGTTTAATTACTCTGGAGCTCTGCTGCCTTTTTCAGTTAGTTAGGATGATTTGGAGGTAGAAGGGATCTCTTATTTTCCAGTAAGGACTTCAATGTCTTCCTCTAAAATAACCCATAAGGTTGCATATCGTTGCCTTGGAGCATGAGCTGGTTGTTTTTCTCAGGGAAAAGAAAATTTCTCCCTAACAAGACATCCAAAGCAAAATCCTGTAGGTGGATTTTGTGAGTATTTTCTTTTTTGTAGAACGTTGTAAAGTATATAACATCCCTGATATTTGTAAAGGGCTTTACTGGACATAGTCAAGTAGAACTCTTAGTGTTAGCCTTAGTTCTTTAGAATAGGAAAATACGTATTTGATTTTCTTCTCTGAATCTATTAGTGACTTTTTAAGTATTAGCTATTAAGAGAAAGAACTAGACTCATTCTCTTAAAAACTATAAAATGAGTTTTAATAGTTTGCCTCGGTTTTTTTCCTTTAAAAAATCAGTTTTACTCTGTGGAGTCTTCCCCTTTTTCATAATCTTTTGCTTTTTAGAAATATGGCAAGAACTCAGTGTAACTTTGTTCAGTATACTGTTGTCCTCCGTTCTTCATAATTATGCTCCTTTTCTACTTTTCAAATGTGTCCCTCATCTTTATAAGCTTGAGTTATCTTTTCCACTTTCACATCATGTACAAAATATTAGGTATATAAAGTGCAGCTTTTCTGACCAGATAGAATAATAAGATAAAGGCAACTGGCATTTGGAGGGCTCTTAGTTACAGAAGTATTTTTCACCCCATAAGTTAGATACAAGTATACATTTTCTTTCCTCCCTAGATGGACCTCCAGTTGTAGCTTATTATGATATGTCTGACACCAGCTCTGACCCAGAAGTGGTAAATGTGGACAATTTATTGGCGGCTGCAGTAGTTCAAGAGCACAGTAATTCTGTAGGAGGCCAGGACACAGGAGCTACCTGGAGGACCAGCGGGCTTCTAGAGGAGCTGAATGCGGAGGCAGGTTGGTCTCCCTCCCCTCCCCCCTCTCATGGTGTACTGTGCATGTGTCCCAGCAGCTGTTCTCCTTGTAGTGACCCTGCCAATGAGAGCAGGCCAACTAGACATCTGGCATTAGATGACTGTGACTATCCAGGGTGCCATTTGTAACTGAAAAGGAGATGTGGGTAGCATGTCGTTCATCCTTCCTAATGTGAAGGAAGCAAAAATGAGAAATAATGGTAGGCATAGGTAGATTCCAGTAGACCTATTTCTTGGGTTAAAAATACTTCACATACGTTAAAAACCATCCAGATGGCCTTAATACTCCTCCCCGCTCCTCTTCTCCAGGGGCTTCCCTCACTTAATCTGTACTGCGACCTTACTTTGCAGTGTGGGGAGGGAGCTTATTAAACTGGCCCCTGGGGGCTGCTCCTGTGCGGGGCTGCACTGTTTCTTCTGCTTCTCGGTGTGCCTGTCCCTGTCACTTCCTCTACGGTAGCTCTCAGGTTGTCTCTTCCAACCCTTTTCATTCAGTTTCTGCTTCTGGTATCTCAGGAAAATCTCTCTCCCTGTCTTGCATAATTTATCTGGGCTCTGTGATGATTCTGAAGAGTGATATTTATTCACTAAAAAAAAAAAAAACCATTGCATTGCTTTTGAAAACATTGCCCAGTGCCTCCAAGTCTCCTTAATTGTGTTCCTCAACACTTTTTCAACATTCTTTCTCATTTAAACCTTTTTCTTAAAGCACTAGTACTTAAGTTTGAAAAGAGAGGGGGAGGGGATTGAGAGACTGCTTTTAGTGTGTATTTTCCTACTTTAGTGTTACAGAAGGATTATAGCTTCTTAGTTAAATTATAAATTGCATTGGCTTTTATGAGCTACTCTTATAATTTAATCACTACCTAAAATATGTTTATGGGTTTTACAAAAATAATAATAGGTTTAGAACATATATATATATATAGAAATTGCTAGGAAATAAAAAAGGAGACAGCGCTCCACAGATCATTGCCCTTAATTCTTCCTTCCATAATCTGATTGGAACAAAATAAAAATCTCTTATTTGTTGAGTTTCTGCTTAATTTATTATAGCTAATTTTGGAACAGGACCTGACTTTAGCTTTAAATATGTTTTGACTGCTAACTGCCTGTTTGACCTTGGACAAAGTGTCCTCTGGACTTCAGTTTTTGTATGTATAAATACTTGCTTTGCCCAACAAGGATCTTTTAAGGATTTATTAATATGTATAAGTACTTTAAAAAATTAAGCAGTAATATTTTATATCAAAGGAGAGTAGTTTGACCACATTTTGTTCAATATATATTTCTAAGTTATATGACTTGTTCTATACACTGGATAGTTTATCTTCATTTTTCTTCTGTTGACCAGTGATCCATTCTACTTCACTTTTATTTCCCTGTTTCTTAGTCTTGCTGTTAAATGTAGATCACTGTATAGTAAAGTCTTGGGGAAAACATGAATGATTACTTTTTGTTTTGCTTTTCATGTAGAGAATTTTAATATTCGTTTGAGCCATATGGAATTGTTAATATTTGACTTTTTGACCTGTAACAAACCCAGCAGTTTCACACAATTCAACCTAATAGTGCAAAGATGTGGGCTTTAAAGTATCCTTAAAGTTACCAGTATCGGGGATAGCATCACATTTTTTTTTTCTTTCAGATTTTATTTATTTATTTGACAGAGAGAGACACAGCGAGAGAGGGAACACAAGCAGGGGGAGTGGGAAAGGGAGAAGCAGGCTTCCCGCCGAGCAGGGAGCCTGATGCGGGACTCGATCCCAGGACCCTGGGATCATGACCTGAGCCGAAGGCAGACGCTTATTGACTGAGCCACCCAGGCACCCCGATAGCATCACATTTTCAGATTCAAGTAATTGTTAGCTTGATTGTTTAAAACATCACTAGCCTTTGTGTACTTGATTCTATTTTTGATTGTTTTTTTTGAATTTCAGTCACACAAATTTTTAAAGAATATATCACTCAGATACCTTCTTAAGAGCCACCATTCTTAAGAAATGAAACATTACAAAAATATGTAAGGGAAACACCCACAGCTTCAACTCTGTTCCCTTTCCTTTTCCCTCTCCATTCCAAAGCTGTCTTGAATTTGGTATATTTGATGTTTGGTATTCCATGTGTTTCTTTATATTTTTACTGCATTTATTATGTATCTGTAAACAAGCATGTTTTAATACTAATTGATATTATATTGAACGTAATGATTTGTAACTTGCTTTTTTCAACATTTTGTGTTTTGTTCTTGTTGATAAGTGTAGCTCTAGTTCATTCATTTTTCACTGCTGTTTAGTATTCACTGTATGAATATATCATAGTTGACCTACCCATTGTCTTTATTGGACATTTAGGATGTTATTCCAAATGATGCTACCATTAACATTTCTTGTACATGTCTCTTGGTACACGTATGTGATTAGTTTCTTTAGGATATAATATATAGAGAACATACGCATGTATTGGGCCACACATATTGTGTGTAGATTTTTGTATATCATCACTGTTCAACAGATCCTCACCACATTTTCTTATGAAGCCATATATTGGCTCAAAGTCTTTTTTTCTAAATCTGACAATGCAGGTATGTGAGTGATAAAACTTAATAATACACTCTGGTCTTGATATAATTGTCTTAGTGGGAACCCATCTCGCAAATTTTGAATATACTTACAGTGCCACAACAAAATGTTAACAGAATTCATGCTTGTTTGCCAGTTTATAGTTTTGAGATTTGAATTCTAGCATCAATGAGATGGTCATTCTTATGGTTTGAATTTTTTTTTTAGGATTGTATTTATTTCAGAGGGAGAGAAAGACGGAGGGAGGGAGGGAAGGAAAGAGAGAATGAGTGGGGGAAGCGGCAGAGGGAGAGGGAGAAGCAGGCTCCCCACTGAGCAGGGAGTCTGATGCATTTGGATCAGGAGCTGAAAGATGTTTAACTGACTGAGCCACCCAAGTGCCCCCCCCTTTATTTATTTATTTATTTATTTATTTGACAGGGAGACACAGCGAGAGAGGGAACACAAGCAGGGGGAGTGGGAGAGGGAGAAGCAGGCTTCCTGCCGAGCAGGGAGCCCAGGGAGCCCAATACGGGGCTCGATCCCAGGACCCTGGGATCATGACCTGAGCTAAAGGCAGACGCTTAACGCTTGAGCCACCCAGGCGCCCCTCTTCAGTTTTAGTTTTAACCAAGGAAAATAATTGAAATCAGAAAGCCACTGGTCAAAAAAAGACCTAAACTTTCCATTTCAGCTGTTGTCATGTGTTTCCTTCTCCTTTCCTGAGGCTAGAATTGAACAGTGTAGTGTAGGTAGCAGCCTGCTGCCAACAAACATCCTGGTTTGAACCAGCAGCCGCTTACATACTGTGTGAACTCAGGTAAATTACATAAAGCCTCAGTTTTTCTTCTCTGCAAACCGGGATAAAACTAGTATCCATCCCAAAAAGGTTATTGTTCCCATTAGGTGAAATGATGTCTCTACTATACTTAGTGCAGAATACAGCACAAGGTAGGACCTCAGGAGTGCTGGCCAGCATTATGTAGCGTATGTATGCTGAAGTAGGCTGAGTAAGGAAGTGATTAATGGACCTAATCAGTGAATTTCTAATTTACTGTTCTGTCCCGGAGTGAGTTGCTCTGGCCACAGGAATTTCCTATACTTAGCTTGAGCATAAAAATTACCTAGGGTACTTCTAAAAATTCAGAATCCTAAATTTCTCCCTGAGGATTCTGTAAGTAGATCTGGTATGGGGTCTGGAAAATCTGTTTCTAGTAATCACTCCCAGGTAACTCTTGTGTTGGACATGTTGAGGAAATGGTATCAGTAAATAGGAATATGGCTTAATTTTTACTTATTGCTAGTAGTAGCTCACTGTACATGTAAAAGTAGATAAGGCTAAAACAAGCAGAAATCTGAAGTACTCTTGGTATGGAAGGCTTATAAAAGTTTATTTAGAGTGAACTCCCCCCCGTAAATTAAAACTTTTACAGAAATGATACGTTTTTTCCATCAGCCTTCTTGTCAAGAAGGTGGCCCATGAGCATGTTCCCATCCTTAAAATAGGGATGATGATCTTGATTTGTCCAGAACACTAGTTATAGTGCAGAGAAACAAATCTTGGGTTTCCTGTTCTTAGCCTAGGGCTTTTTATAATCAGACCAGAATGGCCATGTTTCTATTAATAGCACTTTGAAGTCAGTGTATCAGTCTTGTGAAGGAGATCACATTTGGTCGGGTTTCGCTTGTTTTTACCTGGTTCTTACGAGCTCTAAGATTTTAGTTCTCTGACTTCTTTTGCCCTACTTTTTAAAGTTGTTTTCCACATTCTTACTGAAAAATGCAAGGTAATAATTCACTTTTCAAGCTAAACGAATGATGACTTGAGATACTAACCTTTTTTATACCTAACGTGTTGCTGTCCTCCTGTCCTTTAATGTGCTGCACATCGGCTTTGGACTAGTTCTTACCCAGCAGATTTGTGATTTAAAAAGTAGCTACATTATTTCTTTTGAAGACAGAAAGAAAATGTTTGCCATGATAATTTAGTTACGATTTTATGCTGTTTTCTTTCTGATTTGTGCGTTGAAAAGGTCTTTAGTGGGAGGACAAAAACTTAGAATTTCTCATAGAGTGAAAGAAGTTATCTTTCCAAAGAGCTGCACAGAGACAGCCAACTGCCCCCATAGTTAAATAAGTCCTCTGATTTATTTTCAGTTTAATATATGGTAATTGTGGTATTTACACTTTTTCTACAGGGCTTATTCTTGTCCTGCAACAGGAAAGATTATTGCCACTGACCGTATTCGAGAACCCCAGAGCATCTTTGAGGCTCCGTTTTGTGTATGTTTTAGCCATTGCTCTGTCACTGGATTCCTGTGAGGTCATGGGTTGGAGGGTTGACAGTGGAGGATGGCCCAAAGGCCAGAGAATGTGAAGCTGTGCACAGGAGCTCCCAAAGGAATGTATGACATACTGAAGAGGGTTACGTTGAGAGAAAAGGACTAATTGCCCTGGCTCTGAAATAGACCGAAGAGGGGGTATATTTCTGGCTCTTGGAGAAAGCCTTGGTGTCTCTTGTAGAGCATGGTGTCCCATAAACTTGGTGGGGTCACAGCTGACTTGTTATCTGAGTGGCACATTTTATCTAATGGCTCTGACAAGAGATGTGGCAAAACTCTCACAATCATTAGTCTAGAGTTAACATTCACCAGGAAATTTGTATTTAGCCCCCATCACTTAACCTCAGTGTCCCTTATTTCATTTTATACTGATTTTTAGACTAAAGAGTAAAAATACTGGCCACAGGAGCCGACCCTGATTTTAAGTGATCAGTTTTAGAACATCACACAAGTTCTGTAATTGCCAGCAGGGTGGGATTACAATTTTTATGGCCCAAATCATGCTAACAAAATGGTTTGAATTGATGTAATAATGTGAAAGTGGTATGTAAAATACTAGTTTCTGGATCCATAATGATGAATAAAGTTAGAAGAATCTTAAATATTGACGGTAGTTACCTTTTCTTAAGATACTATAGTAGAATTGTGAGTAAAAGCATAGTAATTTTTCATTTCTTCCCCTTTATTTTATTATTTTTTTGTTCTTCCCCTTTCTTTAAACAAAGGAAGGCAAAGAGATATTTCCAGATCTGAAGTGAGGCTTTATAGGTGATAGGGTCAGGATGAGGGGCCTAATCAGTAAAGATTGATTATTCAGAAATATTGGTGACTGAGACAGAACATTTCATAAGTTGGAATTATAAATTAGAACTGCAGGCTACCCTCAGATAAAAAAATTAATTAAAAAAATTAGAACTCTGGAGTTAGAACTGGGCACAGAGATACTAAGAACTAATTGTGTCATATTCTTGTCATGTTTTCTTAATTACTGTTGAAAAGATTTGAGTAATCAAGGAGGAGTAGTTTAGTTATAGCAACCATGATTCCTATAATCTGCCTTTTTAGTTTGGTTTAATTCAGTTATCTTGTTTATTTTTAGGATGGTAAGGGCTGAGCCCCTTGCTGTGAGTCTAACCACAGGGAGTTTAAGTGCCTCTTGAGCCTTGGCTCCTTAGAGAGTAGGCATGGAGAATTTGGGGGTGGTTGACCACATAAATAACGAGCACTCATAGAGTCATAAGTAATCATGGTAGCAGGAACTTAAAGTGGAAAGAGAGAGAAACTGACCCCAGTGCCAGTAATGTTCCATGGAGGGGTGAAACTGTCCTGTAGTTAGTATTTGGAAGTGCTCTGGAAGGTGGGGGCTGCTGGTGTTGTACGTGAGGATGGAGGGCAGTATTCGTAAGTGATTCTGGTCCCCCAACTGTGGCGTAGGAGCAGCTTCCAAGGACTACAGGGTTGGTGGCATTTTCAGGAGAGTCAGATTTCCACAGGGAGGTGAAAAGTTCAGTGCAGTTTTCCATGGATCTGGCATTCCAGAGGGCAGTGGAAAAGTTGTAGGAAGGTAAGTATGGGTGGCTGGAGCAAAGGAGAATAACAGTGGAGTGGAGGATGAGACAGGAGAGCAGTGGATGGGTCCCAGAGGCTTGTGTTTGTGGGTGGCCAAGAAGATAGAATTACAATGTTTTACTTCTCATAATCACTGGTTTTCTTCCTGCCTCTTCCTCTTGCTTTCTCCTTTTCCACGGGGGCTCTGGTATACTCTCATGCTGTTAACTTCCCTTATACTGTTCTTCCGCCTCACTGACCCATCACGCGGCTCTTTGCCAGCCCCCTGCTAGCGTCACTTCTTCCCTGCTCCAGCATGTTTAAGCCCAGCTCCCTATAGAGTGGGCTTTCCTGTTACCTAGCTGGCATAGTCTGATCCCTGGACGCACACTTGGAACCTGTATCACTCTGCTTAGCATAGCTGGAGAAAATCAAATAGCGGCAGAATCGTGGGTTGAGTTAGCGTCCTAATGTGCAGCGTCACCCTGGCTGTCAGTGCTGCGCAGCAGATCCTGTCTTTCCTTAGGCAGTTCTGTCTTCATAGTGGTTGCTTCACTTTTCTGAACCCTCATCCTGCTACCCACCCACACCTGTGCTCTGCACATGGCCTTGCCGCATTCTTCACAGATGAACCTTGCCTCAGTCTTCTGCCATCATGCTTGTTTCTGCTCTGCCTTTTTTCCGCATATGGCCGGGTCTCTCCCATCTTTTAAAGTTCTTCATACACACACATACCTCTCCCTCAGACTCATTTTTCTTTCTCGGTACTATCCTATTGCCTTTTTCTTCATAGCCAAACTATTTAAAATGTGTATATTCTTCCTTTCCGTTATTCTTCCCCTTGTTTTGCTACATTGGGTTTAGCCCTGTCACTCCTCTGAGGCTCTTCTTGCCAAGGTACATGTATGGTCATCTTATTGCTGATTCTAGTGGACTCTACCTAGTCCCTCTTCTCATTGGACCTCTCTATTGGGCACTGATAAGCACTTCTTCCTAGAAATGCTCATTCCATGGTGTCCTGGCTTCGTATTTTAAGGTTTTCTTCCTACCTCTTACTTAACTTGGTGAGCTCCCCTTCATCTGCCCATCCTTAATTATTGGTGTTTGTCAGGGTTCTCTTCTAGGCCTCCTTCACTCCTCTGCTGCCCTTTACCTTCCCACCTACTGCCGAGGACTCTATTTCCTCTCTAGACCTCTGACCTGAGCTTTAGAATAGTACCTCCAGCTGCCTGTTGGACATCTTAAAGGCACGCCATCATCATGTCCTAAGCAACCACCCTCATCTGTTCATTGGTTCACTGAAGGGCACTGTAACTCTGTCCAGTTACCTGAAGCAGAAACCTAGCCATTATTTTTTACTAGGTTTGTTTGTTGATTTGCCTGATTCCCAGCATTGCTAACCCTCTGTATATACACGTACACAGATAGTATCCCCCCATTTTGTTTCTTTACTAGTTTGGCCGTAGTCATTTCTCACCCAGGAAACTATAGCAGTCTAACTGGTTTTCTTGCCTTTCATATTCCCTGCCCTGATATTAGTTCCATTTGTACACTCCAAAAGGAAATTTTTGAAAATGGAAAACCAGATCATGTCACTGCTTAAATTCTTCAGTGGTTTCTGACTTCTCAAGGTCAAGTCCAGACACCTTGCCCTCTGAGCCCTGCTGACTTTCCCAGCCTCATTTCCCATTACTGTTTTTATTACATTACCCCACATTTTGCTGAATTTTTATACCCTAAAGGGCAACACAGTGTTCCTTATTGCTACTTTCCCTCACCTGTGCCTACTCTTCCCTAAGAGCTCTGTGTCCTCGATTATTCCCAAGTCTGGGAAATTTCCCTTTTCTGTGTCTTTAAATGTACTCCTTGCTTCTCTAACAGAGCAATTTTCAAGTCACAGTATAATGGACTGCTTTTTATAATCCCGGAGTATATTGTGAGCTAGTTGAGGGTAGACACTATATACCTCCTGTCTTTGTTCTCCGTAATATTCCTAGCACCTAGTGCATAGCCTGTCATAAACAAGTATTTATTGTAGGAACAAATAGATGAGGTACATTGTTAGAGTTGTACAAAGCAGGGCTGCTCAAAAGATTGAATATGGACAAGCTGAAGGCTTGAAAAAAGACTATATATTCCTTCCTAGCAGTGCAGTAGGAACAGTGCGTGTGATAATAGTTGTAACTTCAACATTGAACTGGACATTGGACAAAACACTTGGCCACAAGCAAGGTGTTGGGGTCAGAGCAAGAATCTGAGTTTACCAAATCAAGACTTAGCCATACGTACTCCCCATTTAAGCAACCACCCCAGATTTAACAAAACTGGGTTTTGTCTGGTGAATGCCACCTTTCATATGCTCATAGGATTCAGTTATTTCCCCATTGCCAGTATTTAGAATCCTATTTCTGCTGTTCTTTAATACAGAAAGTTAAGCCCTTGCAGACTGTAATATAATCTCAATCACCAGTTGTATCTGGGAGCCATTTTAAGCTTTGTGGTCTTCTGTTTTCTCATATGCATCATAGTCAACCGAATAAAAAAAGATAATATTAAAGAATTGTTAAAAAAAAAAAAAAGACCCACAGTTATATTCAAACTTGATTGCTTTTTACCAGCTTTCACCCAGCACCAAAATACTTCTATAGTGTTATATGTGACACTTTCTGTGTTATGCATACACTTCCCCAAGTTTTTTTTTTTTTTTTTAAGATTTTATTTATTTGACTGAGAGAGATTGCACAAGCAGGAAGAGCAGCAGAGGGAGAGGGAGAAGCAGGATCCCCGCAGAGCAGGTGGAGACCGATGTGGGACTTGATCCCAGGACCCCGGCATCATGACCCGAGCTGAAGGCAGTTGCCCAACCAACTGAGCCACCCAGGCGCCCCCACTTCCCCAAGTTTCTAACGTAGACAGTAGTCACTGTCTTTGGACATCATTGCATTTTGCTTATTTAAAGTTTTTTCCCTTAGGCTAGATTCCCAGAGATGGGACTACAGGGTCAGAGGGTTTAAAAATTAGAAGGCTTTTGCTTTGGGACTGTCTGTAACTTTCCAAAAGGGTTATACTAAAAGTTCTCAGGAGTATGAAAGTACAAGGTTTCTCAGTGACCTTGAAGCATTGGAATGAGTGATGTGAAGGGGTGAGGGAGGGGGAAGTGAGAGTCATGTGTGTAAAATCTTACTGATCGTGGTCTAGTTTATATGAGGTGTCACCAAGGATTTTATTTATTTATTTATTTATTTATTTATTTATTTATTTATTTATTTATTTGGCAGAGACACAGCGAGAGAGGGAGCACAGGTAGGGGGAGTGTTTGTTTGTTTGTTTGTTTGTTTATTTGACAGAAAGAGACACAGCGAGAGAGGGAGCACAAGCAGGGGGAGTGGGAGAGGGAGAAGCAGGCTTCCCGCAGAGCAGGGAGCCTGATGCCGGGCTGGATCCCAGGAACCTGAGCCAAAGGCAGACGCTTAACAACTGAGCCACCCAGGCGCTCCAAGGATTTTTTTTTTTTGATACAGAGACATAATATTGTGTTAGATGACAATATATTTAAATAAAAATACCTTTTAAAGAGTAACTGAAAATTTGTACCTGTTGCAACTCGGTTTATTTCATAACTCCTAGATATTCTAAATTTCCTAAAGGCCAGAACACTTAAGAGCTGGGTACATAGACTGAATTATTTTAACTCTTGTTAGAATTGTTTATATTGCTGTGTACTTTGCTGCTTGCTCTTAGCCTTTATTGAGAGAGCTCATGTTTTCGGTGCGTTGGAGAATGTGTTTTACTGCACCATGTAATAGATGCTTTGTGAAGCCCCTTGTGAAAAAGTTCTTACATGCCCCAGTGCCACAAGTTGTTATGCTTTTCCAAGAGTATGTGGTTTCCTTCTGTCTAATAAGGACTATCAGCAACGTACAGGTTATATTTCAGTTGCTCAGAACAAAAACTGATCTGCCTCTAGCTTTTTCTTTTAGATGTGGTTTAGATTTTGTCAGCTCTCCATTCCTTTTGAGAAAGACTGTTAAAATTGTTTAAAATTTAAAGGAAATTGTTAAATCCTTCATAAAGCATTCCAGTATAAATATGTTATTAATGAGTATTTCTGTTATTTATTCCGTTTATGCCTTTGAACATTTCTGGTTTAGAATTTTGTTCTATTAAAATTCACCGGTAAGCAGTAGAGAACCCCGTTGCCCTCTAGGTGGTGACAGACCTGTTATACAGGTCATTTAAAAGCAGACAGGAGTTGAATGCAAAAAGCATTGTGGAATAAAATATAATAGAGTATTATCACAGTTTATATATACGTATTTACTAAAGTACTCAATGTGTTGTTGTTGTTGTTTTTTTTTTTCTTCCTAAGGAATAGAGAGCCAGAGACTTGACAGTTTCACTCTGGTGAGCTCTCGTACAGCAGTCCTGTTTTCTGTGATTAAGCCTTGATGGGAAATCTGTCAATGAGTTGTTCGTGCTGCTTGTAAGAAGTCAAACTGTAGAGCTTATTTTTTCCCCCTTCTCTCTCAGGTCATTTGGATCCAGGATTCCTAGCAAGTGACAAGACATCAGGTGGCAATGCACCTCTCAATGAAGAAATTAATATTGCCTCTTCAGATAGTGAAGTGGAGATTGTGGGAGTTCAGGAACATGCAAGGTAGGATATTAAGTGGAGCGTTCTGATATTTTAAATGTGAATTTGATTTTAACCAGAAGCCAAGTGAGAAGAAAATGGTAGTCCTCATGGCATGGCTGGCATGAATGGTGGGAGCTATCTCTCATCTTCCTTTGGCTTAAAAAAATGCTTTTTGATTAGACGTGATAATGCTTTGGCTTAAAAAAATGCTTTTTGATTAGACGTGAGAATGTGTTGCATATTGTCTCCTATCAAAAACTTTTCAACCATACATGTATGTGAAATAGAACTGATGTTTTCCTCTTATTTTTAGCAAATGTCTAGATAGCTTGATAGATTTTTCTCTTATGGCTTAAGTATCACCCTACTTTTCCCCCCTGTCATTCATACTTTCTTGCCTTTCACTTTATCTGGAAATATATTGGGAGCAAACAATTGGGAAATATACATCGGACATCATACCTCTATTGCTTGTTTCTCTCCTTGTCTTTCATTAAAACTTGCGAGTTACTTTGGTCTGTTCCTAACGTAGTAGATTTCTAGTGATGTTCATGTGACTCAGGCAGTCCTCTTTTTTTAGGATTAAAAAAAAGCCACAAGATGTCAACTTTGTGTAGTATTTGAAAATTTTTGAAATTTGTCATTCTTTAAGTTTAAGTTTAGGGGTGAGCAAACTGTAGCCCACAGGTCAAATCTGGTCTGCTGCCTGTTTTTGTATGGACCTTAAGCTCAGACTGGTTTACATTTTTAAATGGTTAAGGGTGGGGGGAGGGGAGATCAAAAGAAGAAGAAGGTTTTGTGACATGTGAAAATTATATGAAAAGAAATTCAAATAAATTGCATTTATCCATAAATAAAATTTTATGGGAATGGAGCCGTATTTGTTCATCTACATATTGTCTGTGGCTGTTGCACTCCAGTGACAGTGTTGAGAAGTTTCAGCAGATGCCTCATAGCCCTCAGAGCCCAAGATACTTACCTCTGCCCCTTTGTAGAAAAAATGTACTGACTCTCACTTTAAGATAATGTTCCTAAGAATCAGTTATAGCCTTCTCAGAGGTGCTCCTGAGGAACATTTCACACACACACTAGAGAACAAAAATGTAGACTTGGGAAAATTTGTATTCTACATTAGCAAACAACTTTTCTCCTGGGCCACAAGAGTTAAGTTGTGATTTCCTGATTGCCCCAAGTAGGCATATGACACAATATCTACATTACCTGGCTCTTAGATCTGATTTTATTCTTTGGGTAGAAAGGTAATAAAACATTCACCAGCATTTCTTCTGTCATGTATATAAAAGGTGAACTTAGGAGTGGAGAGTGCAGGCAAAATACACATGTGTGTAAATTGAGGCTACGTTTGTCTTAATGAGAACTGATCGTAGTTTCGGAGAGCATTTTTCAGGTTGTACCTGTTGGGACTTTAAGGATGTAGAGTTAAGTCATTGTTTTAATATGTCTTCTCCCCAAAAGTGGCCCGTTCTCCGATGTTACCAGAGTTAAACATGCCGACTTATCCCTCAGATGAGAGGATAGAGCTTCTGATTTTTTCCTTTACTTTAGCATGTGTTTGCCATAATTTATTTCACCGTTGTTCCTTACAATATAGAAGACATGATTATCCTTTAATCCCTACTATAAACCTTATCTTGCCTATTAACAAATTGATAGAGGTAAATTATCTTCAGTTTTGCCAGGAGCACATTATCCATTCACCAACTTCCTCTTGAGTTACATTTCATGTTTTAATTCACTATTAGTCATGTGTTCCTACTGAAGTAGCAAAGAGTAAGTAATAACCTATGTTGCTTACTTGATCTCTTTGTCTCTGAGACATACTACTTGGTCCAGTTCTCTATTAACTTCTATCAGATCTCCCTTCTTTACTGTTTACTTGTGCCTAGAAGTGTTACAGAGTGAGCCACCTTTCTTCTTGGCTTCTTTGTTCAACTTTTCTTCCATCATAAACTCTTTAGCTTCTTTTTTTCTACCAGTATTTTGGTATCTGGAGTTAAAATTATCATTATATTTCTGTTAAAACTTGGAAATTTAAATTCTAAGTTTTTACCCACCACACACACACACACACTCTCTCTCTCTCTCTCTCTCTCTCTCTTTCTCTTTCTCTAGTACTATTACTTAATAGGTCTTTTATCCAGATTGTCATGTTACTCTGTAGACCTGTTTGTTCACTCTTAAGTGGCTGGCTACGTTGTAAATAATATGAGGTAATGTTACTTTCAAGGACTTTTTCCTTACAGGCTCTGAATCAAGATATGTTTTATTCTGATCCTTTGGTTTGAATCCTGTGGAAATGCTATCTTAGAGGTGACAAATTGATTATGAAATCTCAGAGATGGTGAATACTGCCCATATGATAGAATGTACAGTTGGCAAGTTTTGTTTGAGTACTTTGAACGGACTCCTGTGTCATTCTGAGGGGATCTTTTATTTTGCTTTTTGGGCCTAGGACTGAATAGAGTCTCACTGGCTCTTCTGTGTCTTTCTGAACATTTTCCCAGTACTTTCTTTAGAGGAAACCTGACAATCTTTCAACCATTTGAGATTAAAAATCTGAGAAGCAGGTGGGGGGAGAAGCTTTCTTGTTGGTTGCTTCGGAGTGACCACTTTGGCTGCCTGTATCTCATCTGGAATTTATTTCTTTTACAGGTCTAGGGTTGCAGTTATGAAGTATTGATGGGCTTCTGGCAGGGTTATCGCTTGGAAAAAGGTTTTAGGTTTTGATCCACATCTTTTCTAATTTGATGTGCATGCATAGATGTTTTGTGTGGATTTAGTTGTCCTGTTCTTATTTTTTCTTTTGATATTCTACCTTGCTGTGGGCTTTCTGAGAGTTTTTTAAAAACTCAGACTTGGTTCTTGAGTTGTTCTCTTTGGGATTGTGATTGCTCTGACTTGAATTGCGTTGCCATTTTTCCATATTGGAAGCATTTTGTTTCACATTGACTCAGTAGTTCTAGTTATGTTGTGTCTTTTTTTTTTTTTTAACAGTTTTTCTTTTCCTGCACGTTAATATCTTTCCCTGCTTTTTAAATTTAGATTTTGATATGTTCTCTTAGTTTCTGTGTTTCATCTAGTCATAGACTAGAAAGCATGCCTTCTGAACTAATGGTTTGAATGCATCTTTTATGGCTGTCTTGTATTGCTGTGATTAACTCCGGACGTTACCTAAATGTTATCATTTCTAGATGTTAATTTTGGGACAGTCTATTTTCACAAGATGTTCTTCGCCAATGAGATAGAGACTTTTCCAGCACCTCTAGTTCCTCTGTGCCCATTTAATTTTGCAGAAGCTTTAATTTATGGCCCTCTGCCAATATTTTTCTTTGTCCTTGGTCCTTTTTCCTTTTCTTCTACTAGCCTCATTGGTAATTGCCTTAGGAAGATGAATGCATATGAATGCATACAGAACAGGCCTTTCTGTTATGGAACTGTTGGAACAGTTTCTTTGGTACCTGTCCTGTGAAGCTTTTGGGAATAATCAGATCCTTACCTCATTTCACCATAGTCTTTGATCCTGTGTTCATTTGTCTTAATGTTAGTTCATCCCTCCACAGAAGAACTGATGCTAGAATCCTTTTGCATTTAAGACTGATTGCTTCCTAGAACCAGTTGCAAACATCAGTCTTCAAAAAAGCAAGGGAGACAGACAGGCATTTCCCTGAAGCCAAGGATTCATTTCATCTTCAGTTAGGAAAAACAAGTAGGAATGTTATCTAAGAGGTCACGTTCATGCTCTGTAAATGAGAGCAAAAATGATTAATGTTTAATGTTGTTTTCTTAGGATAGTAAGTTAACTGTATCAAAAGCTGATCATCAGAGCCTGCCCTCTTTTTGTATTTTTTCTTTTCCACTGTGAAGTCTCTCCTTTATTGGTTTCAGTATATGAAGAGCAGGAAATTATTCTTTCAAAACTTATTATTTATAAAGTAGGTTTTTTGGGGGGAAAGTGAGTCCTAAGCATTTTCTTGGGTACAGGACCCAAAATATGACTCTAGGTTATGTTTTATGCCTATTGCCCATCATACACAGATAAATGGCTTTGTAAAAGCACAGCCTGTATCTGCCCTAGAATTGGATTGGATCAATTAAAAAACAGCTGAGTATGTTCCCATGCCAGATCTTTCATCATACAGAAAAGGGTTTTGTGATAATCCATGAAACTGTATTTTATGTTCTTAGGCTTACCAGAAATTTGAGCCTCTCATATCCTTCTTTATAGGGCATCTCTATAGGGCTGATAACAATTGTTCTGGTCCCTTTTCCTCCTGAAATTTTTTCCGTCCCTATCTGGTATAAGTTGATCTATAATGTACACCATCTTGTAAAATAGTTGAAATGTTTCTCCAGCATCCTTTTGTTTACCAGCTTGAGTCTTTTTGCCCTGTACTTAAAAAGGAAATGTGGTAAAAGCCTTATTCAGGCCTCATCCATGTCTTAGCTACCATTTTATTCAAGGAGGTTGAGGTCATTAAATCACAAAAAATTTCTTGAATGTTTTATTGGCTTATAACACACACAGAAAAGTTGTAAGTGTACATTTTACTTTTTGCAAACTGCCCACACTCAGGTAACTAGTGTTCCAATCAAGAAACAGAAATCCCTCCTGTGCCATCTTCCATTTACAACCTTCCCACCATTGTGCCCGCTGTGCTACCAGCCTCACTTCTAAAAGGAGAGTTTTGCCTGTATTCAAAATCTTAAAGTCAGTACTAACCTTAGAAGTCATCTTAGAATACTCTTTAATATTCCTGACAGATACCCTAGCACTTGCTTGAACATTTAAAAGGCAGTGTATTCCATTAGCTGCAATTGTTGTGTAGTAATGATCATCTAAAACTTCCCTCCATAAACTTGATTCGTGGTTGTTAGTTTGCTCTTGAGATCTCTGTATAAGGTGGAGTAGCCACCTTCTTCCATGGTGAGTCTCTCTTCTTTGGGATTTGACCTTCCAGTTGCAGTTAAATAGGAGCTGAGAAAGCTTTTGACTGAAGATGGGATCATCACATAATCCAGAGAATCTAAAATTTTGAAATGAGAGAAACAGACTGAGAGGGTTGACGCTTGAATCAAATGAATGAGACCTAGTTATTCCATCATCCTTAGGTTCTTTGAGGTGCTCCAGTGTCTTTTCAGCAAATTCTCTTTTTTGCTTAAAGTAGTCCAAGTTGGTTTCTAGTAACTGGATTCATTTGTAACATAACTACAGAAGTGATCTAATTCAGATAGTTGAAGTGCCTCATCTCCTTATTCTCCTTTCTGTGTCTACCAGTCCTCAGTGGTATATACTGTCTCTACACCTCTAACTCTCCTACTCTGAGTATATTCTAGAATCTGCTTTGCTGTTTATCGAATGATTCCCAGGGGCCAGGCAGTGCTCCTTACAATCAGACATAGTATAGTGCTTCAGGTGCAGTCTGAGGAAGGCATAGTTACTTAGTGGAAAATAAACTCCCTGATGGAGACCTTTTTTGGGATCCTGTGCTTAACTTGCTTAAGACCCTGGACAGTTGTCTTTTGGCCTTGGTTTTCTCTTCCGTAAAATGATCCGATCCCTTTTATTTTATTTTTTAAAGATTTATTTATTTATTTTAGAGAGAGAGTGCACTCAAGAGAGCAAGAGTGAGAGTGAGCGTGGGGTGGGGAGGGCAGAGGGAGAGAGAAACTCTCAAGCAGACTCCACTATGATCTGGGAGCCCGATACCGGGCTCAGTCTCACAACCTTGAGATCATGACCTGAGCTGAAGTCAAGAGTCAAGACGCTTAACCAGCTGAGCCACCCAGGAGCCCCTGGATCAGATCCTTTTTAAAGCCACTCCCTTGTATGATTACTTAGGGAGCAGTGCAGAGTAACAGTTGGGACTAAATACCTCTTTTTTTTTTTTTTTTTTAAAGATTTTATTTATTTATTTGACAGAGAGATAGAACAAGTAGGCAGAGAGGCAGGCAGAGGGAGCAGGGAGCCCGATGCGGGGCTTGATCCCAGGACCCTGGGATCATGACCTGAGCCGAAGGCAGCCGCTTAATTGACTGAGCCACCCAGGTGCCCCCTAAATACCTCTTTTATTTTGGAGATGTTTCTAGGAATTCTGCCAAAGATTGCATTGATTCTCTCTGTAGCCATTCATTCTCTGAATTCTACTAAGTTCTAGCCTCTTGTACTTGTACAGGTGAGCTTTCGAATTGTTGAAGAACTTTATATTTTTAAATTGTTAATCTGGGCCTATTTTTGCACTCTGCTTTGCACTCATTATGTTTTGCCTTATCTAATTTAATACACACATTGTAAAGCGACAAGCTGATGTGAAAAGCAGTGGACTCAAGATCAGACCTGGCTTGCAGCTCTTTGGCCCACCACTTTCAAGCAGTGTGACCCTGGGCAAATCATGTAACCACCTGAATCCTCGGTTTCCCTTTTGGTTGAGTATGGATAGTAACTTCTCCATCTACCTCATAGGTCTGTTGGGATTGTCAAATGAGGTGAGGCTGCTAAGAAACTCAGTATGCTAGTGCCATCAGTCATCAAAACTATTTCTATAAATGTTGCATGGACTCCTTTGGCTGACATTCTTCTGAGATTACAAGATCACTTCATCTGAGTGTACTTAATGGATTGGACAGATCTGGATTAGTCTTTGGATTTTATGTCTCATATTTTAGTGCTTTTCACTAGCTAATCTTTGAAACCATAGTAGCCCCTGGGTTAATAGCTACTTTGCCCATTCTGAACAGATAATATGGGCTTCTGGTATGGTAACAAATCTACGGTCTGCCCCTTGCTTTGGCCCCAGGGGATCTGTTTTTTGGCACCTCTCTTGGTAAGGGAGTAACTTTTAGGCTACCTTTGTAGGAGCAAGGCCTCTTTGCAGGGTCTTAAGAGTCCTTCAGCAGTTTTACAACTAAATCTTGTCCATTGTTACCCTAATGTTCTTTTGCATCTGGTAGTGCAGGTAGCAGTGGGCAGAGCTGGAATTCTCCAGTGATCCAGCACCACTCGTTGTACGCAGCCTGTTTGAGCAGCTGCTCAAGACCCACTGTAGTAGTTTATGTGACTAGAATCCTACCAGCTGTCACTTTCACGTATATTACGCAGGCTCTGGTCAGTAAGTTAGATGTGAGGACCAAAGTAGCACCGAAAGCTTGAGCGGCCTGCCTTCCACTCATCAGAATCCAGAGTCCCTCAGTGATTCATCCAGGAGGCTCACAGTTCTAGCATTTGATTGGAATGTGGAATTCATTATGTCAGTGTTGCAGAAACCGTTTTCTTCCAGTGAACTCTTGGTGAGATTTATCAACAAGGCAGTTCTGTCCCTCTGATAAAACACTTTTAGAGGACCTTAACAGATGGAGCACTTCAGCCTTGTTAACTTTCCCTGAACTAAGACATAAAACACATAAGCAGTTCAGATGAATGAACCAGGTGTTCTGTTGTGACCTTCAGGGTAAGGGAAATTGATCCTTTATGCATGACCTAGTACTTACAGACTCCTAGAAATCCAATCTGTAAAGGAGTATTACTATTACTCTCTTGGAAGATACTATTCCCAGGATGGCATAGAACTTATTTAGGAGAACAGCTTATACCTGTATTTCTTACTGTTTCATTTGGTTAGACTAAGATTGTTTGGGTATCTTAATTTTGCTCTGGATTTATATTCTGCCCTGTCCTGAAGACCCCAGAGGTTTAATTGTGTTAAGAGAAACATTGTTATCTGTCCATTTCAGTAACAGATCTAGACATAACTCAGGAGTTTCTGACTGAGACAAGACTCTTGTCTGTTTTTAGGCTAAATTGAGAGAGGCGGGAAGGAAGACAAAGAGGGAGGAGGATGGGAAGGATATTGGTTGTGAGTTTCATGAACTCACACAGTAGGCTTATCTTTGTAAAAGTATCAGTTGGTGCTACTGAAGCCATATTGCCTTCTGTTTTCCCTGTGGTGGGATTAACCAGGCTTATGCTTTTGCTCTTCACCTCGATTGCAGGTGTGTTCATCCTCGAGGAGGTGTGATTCAGAGTGTTTCGTCGTGGAAGCACGGTTCCGGCACGCAGTATGTCAGCACCCGGCAAACACAGTCATGGACCGCTGTGACTCCCCAGCAGACTTGGGCTTCACCCGCGGAAGTTGTTGATCTTACCTTGGATGAGGATAGCAGACGTAAATACCTACTGTAATACAAGGTCACTGTGTTTCCTCTGCACTGTTCCCTTCCACTTCCTCCTCCTCCTCTTTGTGACATGGAAGTTCATTGTCATAGCTTCAGCCTCAGAAGCTGTTTGTGGCATTTGTATAATCGAAACTCATGGAAAATTGCCCCCCTCCCCTCCTTTTTTTTTTTTTTTTTAAATTAAAAGAAGTCACTTAGGAAAATAACTTAGCACAGAGAAAAGAATTTCTTCTTTCCCTCAGTAGAAATATGAGGATGATGAATTTATTAGAGAGCTTCATTTTACTTGGTGACTTTTGATCTTAGGAAACTCTGCCTTCCTTTTAGAATAATATTTTAATTACCAGGTGAAATGGATTTCAGTTTTTGAATCTTGTATTTATTTTTCTGTGTAATAAAATTAATATCTAGACTTGACCACTGTCAGCCCACCCATTGGCACTCCTACCTTAGGGCATTTGCACACATTTAGTCAGGTCCTTCTTGGCACCTAGTAGGGCATGTGCATTTGAAAACCTGTCCTTAAAAATAGAAGACAGAAGTATTACTTTTCTTTTAGCTTAAGTCTTCTGCCTTCTTTCCTGACTTTGCTCCTGGCTGATTTCCCACAATACAAATAATTGATATGGCCCTTTGTGTTTATAAATACTGCTAAGGTGACTTAGTTGGTCTCCTTGTTGCAATAATTCATAACTCTTTGTAAAATGTCTGCTTTTGGGGCAGAGGCATTTCAGATAGATACCCACCATGAGGTTTTCTGGGCATGGGAGGAGAGTATTGAGAGATCAGTAGGAAAATCTCTCTCCCTCAACTTTTTTTCCTGGTTTGTTCAAATAACGGGAGAACACAGATACCTATTATTTAGGTAGAATATGAAGAGTTGCGTTCACCTCTTAGACTGTGGGCACTTACAAGTCTGAGAAGACAGTGCCTTCTTTCATAGCTGGTCTCTTCATAGAGGAGGAACAACTGTTCAACACTTGAGCTGAAATAGACTTGATGCTATATTTGGGTCTTCTTCTCCTCTACCATCTAAAAGTGGAAAAAGCAAAATGCACCATAAGAAACCAGATGCAAAGCACATAAATGACACTGTAGGTTTTACAGTCTCTCAATAAGCAAAGGGTGATAGGAGCTTCAGGGAACTCAGGAAATGCCAGTGTTGGAGTTTTGTGGCATTAGTTAACTACCTTTTTTCCTCTAACATGTTGTAGTTACTAGTGAATTCTTTTACAAGCAATACCTAGTTAGAACACTATGTACTGTGCACAGGGAGGAGTGAAGTGCTATTGGCTTAGAAGACCTCATCTTTTGTTTTTCCGTGGTTTTTGTTTGCTTTTCTTTTGTTTCCATACTTGCCATATAACATTGCTGTAGCCCTTTGCTTCCCTCCCCAAATGCCTTGGTGGCTCTCCCTTATCATAAGAGCATGGAACTACCATTTTCAATTGTCAATCAGTGGACACACATGTACCAAGTACCTGTCCTGCGTAAGGCACGGTGCAGGGTAGGTGCAGCGGGGCTGCCAAGACAAATGGGGACACCCCTGCGTGCACATGCGTCAGAGTCTGCCTGGCTCCACCTGCCTGGCCTTTTCTTCTTCTTCTTCTTCTTCTTCTTCTTCTTCTTCTTCTTCTTCTTTTTTTTTTTGGTAAAGACTCATTTAGTCCTTTACCCTTCTTCCTGCTGCTTTAGTTCTTCCATGTACCTCTTCCATGGGAGTGGATATAAGCGTGTGTTCTTTGATCTTCTCTGATAGCCTCTCATTTGATCTGGCCTCTGTTCTTCATCAACTTTTTATTTTCCTGTCAATCTACTTTTAATAGATCAGGCTTATAAAAGATCATGAACCTCCAGTTTTAGCACCTCATATATCAAGTCTCTCACATGGCCACAGTTCTAGACAAAAACCAAAGATCCAGAGGCCAGAGCGAAATAGGACCTTCTGCAGATTCACTACTGGTGTATCCTTGGACCTTCATATTTTACTTTAGGATTAATTTATTGAATTTTACTGTTACACGTTGTTTTTGACTTGAATTAAAATGCTAGACAAAGCAGAAATGTACAATTTCTGGTCTGTGTTTTCCAGGAAAATCATTGGGAAAAGAATAGAGTGGATTATATGACTTGAAGTTTTTGCAGCTTACTTTTTCCCCAGCATCAGGGCAGAGCCCCATTTTAAAGAATGTTTTCGCATTACCTATTCTTATGTTAATAGTGTGTTTTGTCCAGTTCCACACAGCAGGTGATTTCCCATGACATATTTTCTTTAGCCCCTAGTAGTCATCCTCTAGAGAGAATTCTTCTGGTGTGCTGTGTGCACTCTGGATTGGGAGCAGAGAGCAGAGTCATAACCAAGCTCTTCTGTGGCCTTTTGCCTTTACACCAGGTCGCACTTTTCCCGCACCTGCCCCCGTTCCAGCATCCTGACTACCTGACTTGATGCACCAGAACAGGGATTTAGAAATTAATATGCAAAAGGGGGAGGGGAAGGGATGGTAGAGACAGTCAACTGTTTTCCCCTGCAGGGTTGGGATTTTTCCACCTACTAACCAGAGAGAGACTCTGTTTCAACTCTTCTTTCATTGCCAGATCCAGAAGAGGGGGGGTGTGGTTTCCGGCAAGGTATTGTACTGATAAAATTGTGTGGGTAACAACTCCTGTGACATTTGAAATTTCTTTTAAAGGGATTGTTGTTAACCAAAGTGTTGGATTTGGTAGCATAAGTACTTCTTTATGCCTCACAGAACATTGTTCAAAGCTCTGCTAAAGTGGTGCACTCGGGTCACAGGTTGGATTGTGGCACAAATTCAGTTAAGTCCCTTCCTGCCCTCCAGTTTGAAACCACAGAGCAAGAACTGGCTTTTGCGTCCTTGTTGCTGCCCTAGAACACGTACGTGCTGCTCACCAGTAGCTGTCTTTTCATTCTGATGGAAGGGGCCAGACTGAATGGACTCCAGTATTCGTTACAACTGAGCATTGCATCAACTCTGCTTTTATTGTTCTCAATTATGAATATGAACCCTCTGATTTGCTAAGTTAGTCAGTTGTTCACTGTTACTTTTAGCAGATTAGCACCGTAGTTAACTTAAAAATGAATTTATTGCCTGCTTTTTATACTGTGTCACAAGGTTTTTGAAAGAGCTGGGGACACAATGTTGTCTTTTAGTTTAAACTTTTTTTTCAAATGCAAGGAGCCCGTAATTTCTGTTTTCCAGTATGTGTATGATGTGACTTCCATGTATATATATATAAATGATTGCGCCCTAACCAAACTTCCTCAGATTGTGCACTGTTTGTTTAAAATAATCACGTATTTTAGTCCAATGCTGTTGTATTTTTCATTTTATTTAAAACACTACATCTTATTCTTTTAACAAATTTTAAAGGGTAGTGATCTTAAAAGAAAAATCACTGGATAACTAGGAAATATTTTTGTTGTTTTGTTTTTTAAAGAGTACAAAGGTCCTATGAAGCCTTTTGCTCCTCTTACCATGAAAATGAAATGTTAGCCATTGTATGGCTAGGAACCAATGCACTTGGTGGTTAACAGGTCTGCTGTTGCTGGAGTGTGAGCGTGGACTTGATGCAGTGACGACAAATCATTGCTTAGAGTTAATGTTTTAAAATGTGCAACTCTAGTTTTTAAAACAAAATTTAGTTCTTCTTTACATTCATTATTTAGTTTTTGTTTCCATTTAGTATTTAATGGTCTTTGGAGAAAAAAAAATAATAAAACAGAGTGTTATATATATATTTTTTGGTGCAAGATAAGATTTTCTGTTTTTTGAAATAAGTCTGTAGCATAAAGGTTAAACTATTTTAAGACAAAATAAAATAGAGTGTATTTAAACAATGATAATTTCTGAGGATTTTTTTTCTATCTGCTTCAGTTAATTAGATGGTGTCTGGAGCAGCTCCTAAGTTAGCTTTTGGATGTGAAAGTGGATTATATTTTGTTAACAGATCTTATTGGTATGCCGACTTTTTCCAAGCAGTAGCTGTATCCTACTCCCAAGATGTTTTGCATGTGGCTGTTGGTGTGTTACATCTAGATACAAGTAGCTTTGCACTGGCTTTCCTGTAGCCCCTGCCTCCCTTTCCAGCTAGGACCAGTGAGATTTCAAAGAGAGCAGAAAGCTTCCTAGCACCTTTGCTCCTGGGCAGAAAACTCAGCGGACAGTTACTTCCCGGGGGCCAGCACCAGCTGCGCAACTGCGTGCACTTGGCATGTGGTTGAACATCGAATCAAATATAGGCGGTTTCAGAACAGCCTAAAAGAACTTGTCCTTTAATTTGGTTCTATATTCGGGGTTTTATTTAGCTATAAAAATTATAGTAACTACATACTAACATCACATGACTTTTCTCATGTTAAAGGGAACAAGGAACTGGGGAGAATGAGGCCTGTCTTTACTAAAATACCACTCCTGGATCTCTTCATGTTCCTCAGAAATTCTTAGTTCTACTTGCACTGGAAAGGGGTCCATTAACAATGAGGAAATACAGCGTTAGCAGTTGGGAAATGTTTTCCGCGTTCTGGAACAGTTCTATTGAACTACCTTGTATCTGAGACCTTGGCATGTTAGCGCGTATGAGAAACTCTTCTTTTCTTGGACTCCAGAAGAAAACTGTTAATCTTGGTCCTTGCTTTTGATCCCTTTTGCCCTTGGATGCCACTTTTATAGAATGAGTAAGTAAAATAATTTGTGGCTAGTTCTTAATCTCATTCTGCCTTTCTCCTTCTACGCTTGGCTGGCTTTTGGCCTCGCCTTGCCTTATTGGTGTGTTTTTCACGGTAGATGACAGCTATTTGTAACCTTACTCCTGAGAAAAATTATAGATAATACTTGACCAAATATATAAATAGCTCTTTGGCTCCAATTTTGCAGCTGAAGTAAAGTGAACCTCTTCTAGGTTTGGTTGTGTGTGTGTGTTGTTTTGTTTTTTAAAGATTTTGTTTATTTAACACAGAGAGCGCACAAGCAGGGGGAGCGGCAGAGGGAGAAGCAGGCTCCCTGCTGAGCATGGGAGCCTGATGCGGGGCTCGATCCCAGGACCCTGGCATCATGACCTGAGCCGAGGGCAGACGCTTAACCAACTGACCCACCCAGGTGCCCCTAGGTTTGGTTTTGTTTTAACTCTATTCCTCATCTAGGAAGGAGTGAACTTCCTAGGTCATTGGTAGGTATGACTTTCTTAACTCCCATGTTTGAGAGCACCGAGTCACAGAGTCTGGGAAGTTCCTGGGCTATGGTGGAGCTTTGGCTGGGAGAATCTGCTTGGAGCAGAAGAAGGCAGTAGAAAATACCGGAAAGAACAGTGGGCTCGGACAAAGATGCAGATGATGATTGTGCACCTCCTAGAGATGCAGAAAGAGCACCCATTTGCTCCAGAGGCTGTGGCACTATTCAGTTCGGTGCTGCAATGGTGCATCTCTGCGCAGGCGCAGGCCTTGTAGATGGAGGGGCTTTAGGCAGGGATCCCTTTGTGTGATGAGGATTCACTGTTTCTTTGTTTCAGCCTAGCCTTGCGATCCCATTTGGTGGGGTGGGTGAGTGAAGGGTCAGCACGAGTGCTCGCAGTGAAGTCAAACCTCAGAAGGGGGCTGTGGCAGCAGCAACCCATGTGACCTCAGATCCTGGCCTGCTGGTTGGGAATACCCTTTGCTTGTAAATTATATCGATCTAGCTTCTTATTCTTTAGTGAAAGAAGCTATAGGATACCAGCTTTTTCCTTCGTGCTTTTGAGAATTGACACTTGAGAGGAGTCATTTCTGTTTCCTTTCCGTGATGACTCCATTCTAAGGGTGGGAAGGTGAAGTATTGTTCACTGTTGAGCCCTCACACCTGTAATGGAGTCTGAAGCAAGCAAGTCTGGCATTAGGATGGACTTAGGACCTGGAGCACCAGGGGCCATTAGACCAGAGGGGAGGGTGTGGTGGCTAGTGTATGAAAAGCTTGAATCAGACTAGGAGATCCTTGAAAGACTATCTGACCACCTAAGGGAGTTAATTTCTATACCTGTAAAATGAAGAATTTCTCAGATCTCTTTTCTGAGACTGAAAGGTAGGGCCGTGTTCTTTTAGGAGTTAATTTGTTGTTCTGCAAAGCCATCGGGCTTTTCAGGCAAGAATTTAGGAGAGCGGCTCACTCCAGGAAGCTGTTCAGAGGACTACAGTTCTGTCCTCTTAGGCTTTTGGAAGGCATCGGATGACTAACGCTCGCAGAACCTTGACTTCTGACAATTTCTTTTATTTTCAAAGTTTTAAAAGAATGTTTATTTCAAAATTTCCACATGGGAATAAGGAGTGGTACAGATTGTTATCCTAATTTTGCAGATTGGAAGACTGAGAACAGAAGAATAACAACTTTTCCAAATTTGCATGGCTAGACTTTGCAAGAACAGATTTTTCCTATGGTCCAAATTAGGACTTTTTAGCTTTAAAAAAAACAAAACCTCTTTTCTCCACCTGGTTTTCTTTCATTCTTTTTGCTGCTGATTCTACTTTGTGCTCTGGCCTGAGAAGAATTGGAAGTCTTCCTGAGAAGGTAATATTTGGTTGAGTCCCTTTACTCTTAGGTAAGTGGTCAAAGATTTAAACCTTAGAACCACACACTTGAGTATGCGTCCCAGCGCAGGCTCTGGAGTGACCATGGAAACTTTTTCCATAGATAGATTCCCTGTCTCATAGTTTGTGGAACGGGAAACTACAGATGGCCAGTAAACATAGGAAAGATGCTTGGTTGGGCTCACTACTAATTATGGAAACATATACTTAACTTTACAGGATGCCATTTCACACAGGCAGGATCGGGAATACATTTAAATCCAACCAGGACGCAGAACAGTGGCAACTTACTTGTCTTTTTGTGTGAGCATAACTTGCTACAACTACTTTGGAAAACAGTGGAATTGTCTAGTAAAGCTGAATATGTGTATACCCCATGTATGGGCTGAATGTTTATGTCCCCCCTACCCTACCCCAAATTCGTATGTTGAAGCCCTACTCCCTGGTCTGATGATATTTGGAGGTGGTACCCTTGGGCAGTAATTACATTTGGATTACATGGGAGTCCCTGTGATAGCATTAGTGTTTTTAGAAGAAGAGGAGGAGACCTGAGCTTCGCATGTGAGGACCCAGTAAGAAGGAGGCTGTGTGCCAGGAAGAGAGCTCTTACCACATCCAAACGTGCTGGCACGCTGGTCTTGGACGTCCGGCCTCCAGAACGGTGAGAAAAAAATCTCTGTTGTTTAAGCCACCTACTCCATAGTATTTTGCTATGGCATCCTGAGCTGACTAAGGCGTCTCATGACCCACAAATTCCACACCTTGGGATAATACTCTTGAGCAGGTTTTAAGCGTTGGTGGTAGCCTATATGGGGAAGTCATGAAATCAGTTCAAGTGTCTGTAAACCATCTTTTGTTTATCTATTTAAGGGAATAGAACAACACAGCAGAAAACAGACAGTATTATTACATGAAACTTTTGTTATATGCTGATACACACCTACACACAAGTATATGTATGTGTGCAAAGGGTCAAGATACAAAGCACATTTTTTGTACTGGGGGTTGTAGTCAAAAAGATACGGAAAGCCATGGTTCTAGAGAAACTAGTTTATGTGCTAAAAAATATTTAGTGTCATTTTCTCCAGTTTTTGGCTGTCTTCATACATCTATTCATGGTCAATAACACATGAAAAGATGTTAAATATCATTAGTCATCAGGGAAATGCACCTCAAAACCACAGTGAGGGGCCCCTGGGTGGCTCAGTCGATAAGTGTCTGCCTTCGGCTCAGGTCATGATCCCAGGGTCCTGGGATCGAGCCCTGCATCGGGCTCCCTGCTCAGCGGGAAGGGAAGCCTGCTTCTCTCTCTGCTTCTCCCGCTCACCCTGCTTGTGTTCCCTCTCTCGCTGTGTCTCTCTCTGTCAAAAAATAAATAAAAAATCTTAAAAAACCACAGTGAAATACCGCTTCACCACACCTAGGATAGCTAGAATCAAAGTCAGATAATGTGTCGGTGAGGAAGTGGAGAAATCAGGACCCTTGTACGTGTTGGAACCTTGGCTTTTAGGCTGTGCCAGGTAGTACTTGTTCTCTTTCATCCATTTATAGTCTCCCACACCCCAAAGTGGATGACTAAATTCTACCAATCAGCTTTTTGGGCCCTTGGCAGAGTACCTTAGTTTGTGAAGTTACAAATGTGAACCTCCCCCTCTGATGAAATCGTCCAAATCCTGTCGGCGTAGGCACGAGCCAGGCAGCACCAGAAGGAGGACGGCCCGTCACAGGCTGCCGCAGCAGGTGTGCGATTAGCCCTGTCACGGCTAACCTGCAGGTCCTGACGAAGTGCCCAGGGCGGTGGTGAGGGCACTCAGGCGGCTCGGCAGGGGCAGCTGACCAACTGCAACTGAAGGATGTTGTCATTTTAACACCTGATAGAACCAATCTAGTGTATAATCAGATGATCCCATCTTGAGTCCGTTGGACCTCTCTGTGCCACCCATCAAGTGGGGATGATAGTACCCGCCTTACAGGCTTGTCATTAGAGGGGTGAGTGAGTGACGTCCAAGCCGTGCCCTCTGTCTTGCCAGCCCTGCCCCAGTCACTTGGCTAGCTCAACCAGGAAGTGTGTAGATCAAATAAAACTAGGCTGTAGGTTGCTAACAGTTTCCCAGCAACAAGACTAAATCCTTACAATATTCTCGAAACAAGTGAAGTACTTTAAAGAAGGCAAGCAACAGTTTGTGTCTGTGCTAACTGGCATGGGGTGGGGGGAAAAAGTCCCAAGGTCTGGATTTGAATCCTGCCTTCATTGCTCACAAGCTCTGTGACCTACTACCATCGGCCACCTCTCTGGATCCCAGCCTTTTGTTCTCTGAAAGGAGGATACATGCACGCTTACCATGGGGCGATCAAAGAAGATCGTAAAATAGCAGAGGATGATTCGAAGCACTTTAGAAGTTACAGACCCAAATGATAAAGCAGGGTTGGCGATGGAAGCCATCATTGAGCTAGACCAGTGGGGGTGTGGCAGAGTGCAGAGAGCCTGGGCCTTGTCTAAGGGGAAGGTGCATCTCTTGTGAGAAAGTGCAGGCTTGATGTTGTCAGGTCTGTGGATTTTTTTTCAAGAAAGAAAGGGAATCAGGATTTTTAAAATGCAAATGAGAAATTTCTGATCTGTGTATATTGTGTGGCCATGGTCAGACCTGCTAAAGATACAACCTGAGTAGATCTGTTGGTACAGGAAGAAATAAAAATAAGGTGGACCTGTGCCACCCCCACCTCTCTTGCCACCCCCCCCCACCCCAGTCCTTTTGCATGGGATAAAAAGCAGGGAGCCCGAGGAAGTCTGGTGCTCCAATCCTCATTCTGTACAGGTTGCTGAGCCTTTGAAGCTGCAGGTGAGCCTTCGCTGTAAGGGACGGTGCATCCTAGGGGCTGTGGTCGCTTGCATCCTTGGTCTGGTGTATTGCCTGAGTACATGTCTAGTTGGCTAGGCAGTCAGCCAAAGGGAATAGAGGCCAGTTCCGTGTCATCAGCCCTGTAACCTGGATCAATCCTAGTTGACCTCACTCAGCCAGGAAGTGTGTGGGCCAAAGAGAACTTGCCTGCAGGTCTGATTTAGCCTGTAGGCTGCTAGTTTGCTACCCCCGTACCATGCAAATTTCACTGGTTCAGCAAACCCTTAGTAAATACTCGCTATACGCTGGGCACTGCGCCAGTCCCCAGAGACACGAAGGTGACTGGAAGCCAGTCCTCATTCTCAAGTATATTGCTCTGTCTGGAGTAACAAATCATTGTCACAAAGCCTAACAGGCACTGAGACAGAGCTCTGTGCAGTGGGAACAGAAGGAAGGCTGCCTAGGCCAGCACTGGGATGGAATGAACAAATAGGGAAAGAGCTCCTGCAGAAGGTGACGGCTAAGTTCATGGGAGGGGTAGGAACTGTGGGATCTGAGGAAGTAGAGAGAGGCGGATGTGGTGGGTGTTGTTCCAGGCACAAAGCTTAGGTAAGCATGAAGGTGAGAAAGAGCAAGTTTGGCTTAATAGAGAAGCTGCCAGTTGGGAGAAATGGGGTGAGTGGTGGGGAGTAAGCCAGAGATCTAGTTGGAAGCCCTGCGGGGAAGGGCCTTGAATGCCTCACTAACATCCCACAGACACTCTGGGTACTGGTCTTCCTCAATAGAACAGGAACCTTACCCCCAGCCCGCCTACAGTGAAAGGCATCAGTGCAATCAAGATGTATCTCTGAAGTGATGGGAGCACTAAGGTGTTGTGCAGAGGGGAGGAATGAGAGCAGCTCTCCCTTGTGGTAAAATGGGTGAATGAACTAGAAGAGACTCGAGGTTGGAAATGGGGGGTTCGATTAGGAAGCTTCTGCAGGAATTGAGCAGATAAACGAAGAAGGCTGCATCAAGGTGGTGAGAAGAACAGGGAGAGGTCTGACTGAAGAAATCCATGTAAGAGGTAGAATCTTCAGGACTTGGTGACAGAGAGTTGGGGTGGTGCAGAGCATGTGAATGAGGAAGAAAGAGGAAGTGAGGGGCTCACAGGTTATTGTTCCCATTGAGGAGGAAATGCTGAAGAGGGGTCGAGAAAGGGATCAAGTGTGGCAAATGTAGCAGAGGCTTTGGGGTGTCCCATGTCACCTTCCTCTAAGATGAGGACAAGTTATTGTCCTTTGTATCCTCTGCTGTTAGGAAGGAGACCGAGCACTTGATGGACCCCTTTGGCTTTGGGACACATACATAGCATATTTGGAAATACTAATCCAGTCCATTCATGGAGTGACTTGGAGCAGGGAAGGGCTTTGCAGCAAGCCGGCCTCCCAGGCAAGCTGCTCTGTGTGGACCACGCAGCCGAGCAAGTCCAGTGGTGATAGAGGTATCCATGGTGGGTAAGGATGCAGCATGGAGTCTCTGGCAAAGCCCCAGGAGGAGAGGTGTATCATGGACCCTATAGGTTCGGGAGCAGGACTATGCTTTCTAGTCCCCATTTGAAAAGCAGCTCCTAGCATGCTGTTGGGCCCTGACCACAGGGCATGAGTTGACCGAGACCTTGGAGTTGCTCATCACGAGCGGGGTTTTGTACCATTCATGTTATAAATTCAGTCGACTCAAAGATGGAAGTGGCAACATCTAGAATCAGGTGTCAGCAGGGCCAGGGGGCACAAGTAAGCTGCACAAACTCGCTGCATATGCCTCTTCTCCAGACCTCCAAGGCACACCCCCTTCCCCCCCCCCCGGCCCCAACCCCCCGCCGTTGCATTGATGTGTCTCTCTCAGTTCGTGCCAAGCATTTTCTTGTGATCAGCTGATGGAGGAAGAAAGGTTTTAGGCCTGGTTCAACATGCTGGTGTTGGCCAAAAACGGACTGTGGGTTTCACTAAAGCCCCATGCAGGGTAGCCCTGGAAGACAGTGGTTCGTGGAGCCTTTCCAGGTGGGCAGAACTTCAAGCAGAACACTTGTAATTCAGTGTGGTTCAGGGGGAGAAGTGTGTATTTTATAAGGATATGTATCTTGTGCAGTGGCCATTGGTTGGGTTGGTTGGTTGGTCAGGTGCCTGAAAAGAAAATGCCGAGAAGAGGGAGACAAGGAGGCCTGGGGAAGGGGCGTGTGGATTGTTCTATGGGCGTGGACACAAAGCGTGTGGGTCTTTGTGTTCACGCTCATGCTCGTCAGAGTGCACCCACCATGTGGACAACATGGTGCTCTGTGGAGGGTCAGCCTTGTCCTCAGCCATCCCTGGGCTTGCGTGCTGAGCTCACGCACAGGGTAGCCATGGTGACGGATGGAGGCAGGCAGGGGCCCAGCAGCACCAGCTCCCTCTCGAAGGCGGTCTGGCCCTGCCACTGCTGACTGGTCTGTGGGCACAGAGGCCCCGAGCCCTTGACCGGTGGCCAGCTGCTTGCCGGAAGTTGATTACGTTGGGCCCCTCCCACCCTGGAAAGAGCCGCTAATCCTCCCTTCTGGGGATTGATACTTACTCTGGTGTTAATCTGAGTGTTTACAGACTGCCTGATTTAGTAACATGTGATGACTCATCGCCTCAGATCAAGAGGCCCATTTTATGACAAAGGAAGTGCAACGGTGGGTGCAGGACGGCGGGACCGGCTGGTCTGGTTCATACCAAATTGCGGGCCGCAGCGGACCGACTAGAGTGATGGGACCGTTTGCAGCTAAGGAGGGCCCTGGGACAGCTCGTCCCAGCTCGAGGAGGACACTCAGCTGGGCGTAGTCCCCAGAATACAGCTGGTGGACGGTGCTGTGTCCCCAGTTGCGGGAATACACGGGTCCAGGGGTCCAGGGTGGAGGGCGGGTTGGTCCCTCTCCCCGCTGCTCTCTCTGCTCCACTCGCACCAGGTGAGAGGGTGGCTGGGACGCAGGGCTTCTGAGCCTGGCCATGTCAGAGAAGGGCCCCTGACAAGAGCCATGGCCTGACAAGGCCACGCCCGCTGAGGCTCAGAGCGCTCAGGGATGTGGGTCTGAGTCACCCCGTCAGGCGACAACCTCGACTAGCTGACAGAAACATCTAGAACAGGTGGTGGAGAAGGAGGGTAACGATCAGCAGTTTCAGCCTCGACTTGCTGCACCAGTGAGTGGCTTATGGTGAATCCCACTGACTCTCCCATACACACTATTTTCACTAGATTATGGCCGGCCACTACCTTGAAGACTTGGTGATGGAATGGACTTCGTGGGGACACACTTGGGTTGGAGTGCAAGGGGCGGACCGGGGTAGACCATTTTGGGTGCCCTGCATCACATCCTCTTGGTCACCCTCTGATTTCAGCTACAGCCACGGTAGACGTTCATGGTGAGCTTTCACTCCTGTTGACAGCACCCCCATTGAAGCACAGGGAGCGCGTCATTCTCCTGTCTATTCTAGCACTTTCCTCAAAGCCACAGAGGTCTGTTTGGCTTGCATGGCTCCACGCAGCCCAGAAGTTCGGGGAGTTAGTGGCCCTGGGACAGCCCTCAACAGCGAAGTGTGGAAGCCACTGGCTAGATGTCCCCCCTTCACGTGCCCTGGTTAGGAGCTGAAAGCCCAGCCTTACATCTTTTGGATGGACAATTCTGGGGGCCATTCTGTAGGTCTCAGGAGATTTTCAGTGGAAGTGAGCCCCCACTGCTCCCAGCGCTGACTTCGTGGTCGGACCTTACATTGGCTTTTCCTCCTTTGCTCTTTCACTGTCCGTTCCTCATTCCCATTTCCTGAGACCACCTCCTGATTAAACCACCCGTACCCAGTCCTCATCTCAAGCTTTGCTTCTGGGAGAATCCAAACTAAGACAAGAAGAAAGCGTCTGCGTCCACTCTGCATCTGACAGGCAGAAGAGGCATCTAGGGAACAGGAGGCAGGCAGTGGCCACAGGACTTTGGGAGATGCAGATTTATATATTAGCATAAGATGGCAGATAAAATCACAGGCCCGGGGAAAACCCATAATTAAGAGGTCAGTGAAAGAGAAGCACCCTTTAATGGCAGTGGTTCTCAACCAGGGGCCATTTTGCCCCCCAGGGACCATTTGACAATGCCTGAGGATGTTTTTGGTGGTCACAACAGAGGGTGGGGAGGGGTAGAGGGGGGGCGGATGCTGCTCCTGGCGTGTGGTGAGTGGAGGCCAGGGATGCAGCTAAACATCCTACAGAGCACAGGGCAGATCCCCATAACGAATGACCCAGCCCCAAATGTCAGTAGTGCTGAGGGTGAGAAACTGTCCTAAGAAGATTGCAAAGGGGCGGCAGAAGGGGCAGAAAGAAAACAGGGAGCGAGTGGTGCTGTGACAGCCAGAGTTTCACGGGGCCAGAGGGACAGGCAGATCAGTGCTGCTGGTGGGTCAGGGGAGGACGGGACCCATAACTGCCTACCTAGTTTAGCAACAAGGACCTTCACCCAAGCAGTTCCGCCAGCCCCGAGGGGCAGAAGTCGGTTGGTGCAGAGGGAGGCACGAGTGGAAAGCAGTTAGTGAGGACCAGGACAGAGCCATCCCAGGAGCTTGAAAGCGAAGGACAGGAAGGGCTGCTGGGACGAGCGAGCAGGAACAGCAGAGAGGAGGGCGAATGTGAAAAGATCCCAGAAAGACCAAACATCCTGCGTGTGCAATGATCAAGAACCAGGGGGCACGGATGGGGATGACCAATGGTAGACAGAGCCCCTGGGCATCTGTGCTACCAAAAGCCAGAGCACAGGGGCACTAACTTGGGTCAGGTAAGAAAACCTTCCTCTGAGGCTGGAAGGCGGCAGCTGTAGGGGAGAGAGCATAGCCTGTTGAGGGGCTAACTTGGGGCCTCTTTGTTCTTTACAAGTCTAGGAGCCCGCTGCCTGCAGGGCACGTGAAGGCAGAGGTGCGTTGGGGCGGGAAGCTTGTTAAGAACTACCTGATGCTAGATTATATATGGTTGTTGATTGTATTGCTCTGCTCGCCCAGAACAGTCTCCTTGGGAAGTTTGTCCTTTTTCTTGCCTGGTGTGTTCCAGAGGTGAGCACAAGGTATTGCGGGCCCTCAGCTTTCCCCTGAGATGCCAGCTGGCACTCCCCTTCTCTGCGGAATGCCTGTGGAGACCCAGGGTTCTCTCCCGAGAGCTTCGTGGACTTGGGGTTTAGGTTTTGGGGTCACTTCTGCCTCCTGGTTCCCGTGTCTACATGTGCTCTCTGTTCTGCCACGGATTCAAGCTTGGAGGTGAAACCCTTCTCTCCTGCAGAACCACCTCACACCAAACGTTTGGTTCGTTGGGTGGGTCTGGGTCCTGTAGCACCCACCCTCGGGCCGTTGTGTGAGCACCTTGCTCTTCCTCTTCACATCCTACTCAGTCCTCCTGAGTTCCCCAGCCCTGAGGCTTTGCCCAATCCGTTGAGGTGCACGGCAGACAAGAGAGCTTCCTCTTACATTCAGCCTCCAAAAGAAGGTGGTTATGGCTAAAACGCATGAAAGTGTGCTTTCTGGAACACTACAGTTTCATCAGTTGGGGTGTGAGGGCCTCGACGATTTATGCCCAGACTCACTGCAGCTACTCTAAACCCCACTCTCGGAGATCTAGTCTCACCTTGCAAGGTATTAGCTCTTCCAGGGACCGTGGAGGGAGAAGTGAAAAGGCAGAGCAAGGCTAGAGGCCGAAGAGAGGCCCGAGTGGGAAAAGGATCGCAACCCACCCAACCCCCTCCTGTCTCCAGAGGCCCGGCTTAGAGGTCAGGAGGCCTGGCTGCTGGAACTTTTTCCCCTGCTTGTCAGCCTTGTGGCCTTCGGCCTCCCATCTGTACAGTGAGGAGAACGAAGGGAGGAACAGAGATTTAAGGAAATAGGATCTATGCATACCTGCCTCAGAGTAGCTACTTAATCTCTTCTAGATGCCACATCCCTCCTGCTTCTGCAACAAGAAAACAAATGCGAGTCTTACTGATTCTCATCTGGGTGCTCAGAATCAGTAGCGAAACGTTTGGTGACCCTGCACCTCTTCCATCTCCGGTGCTGGTCAATCCGTCAGCAACCCACACCATCCCTCGCCACGAGATCTGCATTTAGTTTGGAGATTAAAATGAATTCGTATTTCATCAAAAAATTATTTTGTATTTTGATCGGTCATGAGGAAATTGCTACTGCCTCCCCCCAACCCAGACACCAGACAGGGCCAGACCAGACCCCCTCTCACCAAGGGGCAGTTTTAGGGCTCCTGATGCAATTCTGGAAGCGCCCAGCAGGGAGCAGCCTAGCTCTTCTCCGTCTCCTGCTCAGTGGAGAACTGCTGGCTGCCTGGAGATTCGGTGGAGGCTCTCTACGCGAGGGTTTGGCAGACTCTTTTGACGGTGATCCACAGTTGGACATACATTTTACATCATTACTGGTTTGTGCACATGTTTATCTTGCTAAGCAATACCCTTACTACATGGGTGCACTCTGATCTATTTCTAGGTGGTTCAGTTCTGTCCGAGATTTGGTCATTTAAGAAATGCTACTCACACCCACCAGTAGATGGAGACCTGTACTCTGAAACCCACTGGGAATCTAAGCCAGGGGAGTGGGGACGGGGAGGTGGGGTGGGGTGGGGTAGGGGGATAGATTTGGGATCACCTAGGATAGGATCTCTCAGTACAGTGGTTAAAGGTATGGGCTTGGGAGCCAGGCTGCCTCCTGGAACCCCAGCTCTGCCCTTTCTTCCATCTGTGGCCCTGGATTCCACCCCTCTGTGCTCCGTACAAGACAGCTCAGCTTGTACAGCTCCTTTCCCATGCAGAAGCAGGGATTGCTGCAGAGTGCCGATCACCATGCGAAGCCTGCCTGGTGTCTCATGGACTCGCTCATCCAACATGTGCTGGCCCGGGTTACCGAGGAGAGCTGAGCAGAAAGCTCTGGGCCTGGCAGAGGTGGCCGAGGAGCGCACAGACGATTACCAACACCGTCAGAGCTCAGCAGCTCTCCAGGTATGGTCCCAGCAGCAGCAGAAGCTGAAACTTGTTAGAAAGGCCGTCTCGGGCCTGAGCCCAGGGATATAAAATCAGAAACCCGGGGTCAGTGCTGGTGCACACCCAATCTGAGAATGACTGCCAGAGTCTACCAGACTTTGCGGCACTTGAGAGTCATCTGGGGGCACCCCATACCAATTAACCACAATGTCTGGGAGGGGGAGCCAGGCATCACAGGTTTTTAAAAAGATCCCCAGGTGATTCCAATGTGCAGCGAAGCAGGGGAACCATTGCTCCAACCCAGGCCTGGGCGGGCGGGGGCGGCGGCGGTGTGGTGGGCATCCGAGAGAGCTTCCTGGAGGTGGTGTCAGGTAGGCAGCAACCTTCAGTGCAGTGGTGGCTTGTGAGCACACATGAGTCGAGGGGAATGTGGAGGGTGAGGGAGTTGCTCGTGCCCACAGAAGGTTCTAAAGGGACTATAGTGCTGAAGAAGCTGGGCTCTGGACACCAGCCATCTGGCCGGGAGTCCCCCGGTGCCCTGACTAGCTAGTGGGACTGCAGACAAGTCATTTAGCCTTACTGCTCCTTATGCACGTGGGCTTCCTGCGAGGATCGAGCACATATAAGAAATGTTCCTTCTTACTGTCGGGATGGGGTTATAATTGTAAGTTGAGCTACAGGCCCAGACATGAGCCAGAATATCTCAGGAGATGACACTGGAGAGATGGGACAAAGCCATGGGGGGCTTTCCCACCATGCTCTGGACCCACAGGCTCCGGGGAGCCGCGGGGAGAGGTGTGTGGAGAATGTACTAGAGAAGAGCGTGGCCACAGGAGTGTGGGCTGGGGGGGGGGTGGCGCCCCGAGGCAGGTCGGAGTGATGGCGGCCGGCCTGGCAGAGAGGGCTGGGAGAGCGCCTACTAAGATGGGGCAATGGGACCGGGAGATGAGGCAGGGTCCCATTCGGGGCCAGGCAAAGCGGCCTTTTGACCCTCCCGCTCCCCCCGCCCCTTCCACACGCTCTTCCCGGGCACTGGGGGCGGTTCGCATTCTGGAGGAGCCGGTCCTTGGTGAAGGGCAGTGAAGGCTCATCCAGGCAGGTGCACTTCTTGTCCCTCGAATGTGTCACGCATGTTCCCACCTCCAGGCCTTGCCCACGCTTCCGCCTCTCTCCTGGCTCTCAGAATCCGCTTTCAACCCATGCCCTCCCTCCTCCACACACACACCCCAGGGCTCACCTTCGTGAAGCCCCCCGACCACAGCGACTGTCCTGGGCCGTCACCGCCGTGCCGCTCACTCCTGTCGTCAGGGTTGTACCTGTGGCACCTGCAATAGAAGCACCCGGAGGCCGAGGAGGGTCTCAGGATGCCCGGCCAGGTGTTTTGCTGAGCAGATGTGGGGGGTAAGCCCCGCTGATTGGGTTGGGAGGAAAACCCGGAATTCAACTACTGGCCAGGAGGGACTTGTTGAGAATTAGATGATCAGAGGTGTCAGCGGGGGCCTGGGCTCTGAGGGGCTCAGTGGAAGAGAACAGACCGTGGAAACTTCTCAGTGTCCACCTCCCTGGTGTCTCAGGGGGGTCAGGCACATCCCTCTTGTTTCTATGATGTGGTCCCTCCTTCATCCTGCAGTGAGGGGTGGCCACAGCTGGGCCCTCTCTGCACCCCTGCCAGGCCCCTCCGAGGCAGCTTCTCCCAGCACTTGGCGGTGGGGGTGAGGGGTGCGGCCCGCACCCAGAGAGGGGCAGGACCAGGGGCAGCTCAAGCAAGACCACTTAGCCTCTGAGGAGGCTGACTGTGTGCCTGCGGCCCTGTTAGGTGCTGCCCAAGAGGCACCAGAAATATTAAAACGAAAGCCCCAGAAACAATAAGAGAATGGATCAGTGAATTGCATAACACAGATGCCAGTGCCTGGGGTTACGTAAGGAAGTGAGAGTTCAGACCCAGACAAACCTGGGTTTGTTCACCAGCCGAGGGACGGTGAGCAATGCAGGAATGTGAACCTCTCCAAAACTCCATTGCCTCATCTGCTAAATGGGGGTCACAATAGCACCTGTCATTCAAGTGATTAAAACTTCAATTACATAGATTCAAATATATGATACAGTGATGAACTAAGTGATACATTGTGATGAAGGATGTAGAGTCCTTCAGCAAAGCGTCTGGCACAGAGCGAGCTCTACTAGGTGGGAGCTGGTCCTGTTGCTGCTGTTTGCTTGGTTGTGAATGGTTACAGTTCAGGAAAGGGTGAATCCACTGAATGATCGCGAATGGCCTGAGACAGGACTCGTAGGATGGGTTAGAGAAGAGAGGAAGGACTAACCAGCCAGAGGGAGCAAAATGTCCTGATTTTCTAAAAGAAAGGAATATGACTGCTGGGATGTAAGTTTAATGTCACTCAACAGCATTGTAGGATTATCAAACAGATGGGTTGGGAGCACTTGACAGAGAACCATGCTTTTCTGGAATTAATTCATTAAATCATGTCAAACCAAACTCTCAGTGACTTTCATTATCAAAGGATTTTGTTTTCCATTCACTCAGCATATTTATTGTCAGCATGTTAGGAAAAGCAGAGCGTATCTTGGCAAGGCACTCAGTGAAGTTTTCCATGCTCTCCGTGTGAACATGAGAGAGAGATGTGAGCAGGGTGGTGGATGGTTAGGTGACGTCTGTAACAATACGAACAGTTTCTCCCCAGGAGCTGGATGAACGGATGGACATCACCGCGGAGAGCCATCCCTATGGCAGGTCCGCAAGCTCTGGTTCTGTCATGGAGGCCCCAGAGGAGCACATGATGGGGAGGACGGCACAAAAGGGCACGTAGTTGGCACTTACGGATTCAGCTAATTAAGAGCAAAACTCACAGCAGAATAGCAGAGAAGTTATATTATTATTATTATTTTTTTTTTTTTTAAATTTTATTTATTTGACCGAGAGAGACACAGCGAGAGAGGGAACACACGCAGGGGGAGTGGGAGAGGGAGAAGCAGGCTCCCCGCAGAGCAGGGAACCCGATGCGGGACTCGATCCCAGGACCCTGGGATCATGACCTGAGCTGAAGGCAGTCGCTTAACCAACTGAGCCACCCAGGCGCCCGAGAAGTTATATTATTGTTTTTTCTTTTTTTTTTTTTTTAAGATTTTATTTATTTATTTGACAGAGAGAGACACAGTGAGAGAGGGAACGTAAGCAGGGGGAGTGGGGGAGGGAGAAGCAGGCTTCCCGCCGAGCAGGGAGCCTGATGTGGGACTCGATCCCAGGATCCTGGGATCATGACCTGAGCCGACCTGAGCCGAAGGCAGACGCTTAACGACTGAGCCACCCAGGCGCCCTATTGTTTTTTCTATTAATGGCAGTCATATAAGCTCATGGCAGAAAATTCGGAAAACAGAAAAGACCATAAAGAAGTACCTAAGAGACACCTGCAATTGTCCCCGAGTGGCACAGTCTGATAGCATGAGCTAGGAGAGGGTGAGAATGGAATTTGGGTGATGTTTAAGACGGCGAGGACTTCAGGACTGTCGAACCTAGGAAAGCGTTGGTGCAGTCTACGGAGTGGACAGGCTGTCGGGAGACCGGAGATTCTCCTGCACGGTTCCAGAGCGCAGAGCGCGCGCTCCGAGGCTCCGGAAGGCCGGTCTCCGCGCCAAAGACAAGGAAGGAGCCTTCCAGCAAGTAGCTCCGCCCACCGACGGACCAGGCGCCCGGGGAGGGCGGGGCGCCCATTCGCGGGGTGGGGGTGGGGGTGGGGG
>NW_023270854.1:26869175-26940742 GCF_011800145.1 Mirounga leonina | reverse complement strand
GGGGGGGGGGGGGGGGGGGGGGGGGGGGGGGGGGGGGGGGGGGGGTTCTAGCAGAAGCTGGTTCTTAGCCCTGCTCTTCTCCGAATGTTACCGGAGACTCCCTGCCCTGCTGTGGTTCCTTTTCACTCTAAGATTCGTGTATGTAGAGCTGAAGACACGGCGGCAGAACGAAATGCGTTTCAGTGATTGCCAAGGGAAAGGAGCATGTTGCAAAACGACGCGCTCTCGATTTTGTTGGAAGTATACGGTTAAGCATAAATTCATTGAAAAGTAATAGCAAGAAAATATTAATGCTTCTATGGGAGATGCTTTTCACCTTTTGGTCCGTTTTGATTTTTCCAAGCTTTCTACATTTGACTTACTCTAAAATCCAGTAAGTGTCACATTAAAGTAAATGTGTCGGGGCACCTGAGTGGCTCAGTCGGTTAAGCGGCTGCCTTCGGCTCGGGTCATGATCCCAGGGTCCTGGGATCGAGCCTCGCATGGGGCTCCCTGCTGGGCGGGAAGCCTGCTTCTCCCTCTCCCGCTCCCCCTGCTTGTGTTCCCGCTCTCGCGCGCTCTCTCTCTCTGTCAAATAAATAAATAAAATCTTAAAAAAATTAAATAAAGTAAATGTGCCTCCAGCGTGTGTGAGGATACTTTCTTGAGTGAAACAAGAGAGTAGGGAGTGGGGATGAGGGAGTGTAGTCTAGGCAGATGTGTAGGGGTGGGGGTTAACTGTGGAGGACCTTGAACGCCAGGCAGAATTGTTTAGGTTGGTTTGGTCATTGCAATGGCAAATGATAATGACTTTATTTGCTGGCCCAAACTCAGGACCGATAATCTGATAGATAACAGCATATTTATGGGGATGAGAGGACACAATACAATAATTAAAGTCGCAGAACTCCTGGAAAATCAGTGTTACAACAGGGAGACTGGCGGGATTCTCAAGGGATAGACACACATTTGCTTCTTCATTCATTCCGTTGCGTGAAGTTTCTTAAGCCCTAGCTGTTTGCCAGCCACATGTGCACCCTGCTGGGAGCAGGTCTCTGGGGAGCTGAGCGCAGGACACACCAGAAGATGAAGGCAAAATGGGCAGTCGTTCCCTCCACACCCAGGCGAGAGGATCTGAGTCTCAGGCATAGGAGTGGTGAGAATGGAACTTCCAGTGATATTTTAAGATAGTCTTTGCTTGCTTTGCAGTTGCCCTGGGGGTCCTTCTTCAGCACCCCGCAAGGGCAGAGTACACGGGAAGCACTCAGGGAACATTTGACAGGGAATGGGACTGTTACTATGGTGGGAGGAGGGCCGGAACTGAACCCCAGACGATCAACAGGGATTCACTTACTTAGTGAGCCCTTCATTGCAGTAAGTATATCCTGAATGTTTACCGTGGGCCAGCTGCCATATTGCTCCAAGCTGAGGCTGCAAACATGAGACATAGTTTCACCCTAGAGGGATTCACAGTATGACAATCTGACTGGGGAGAGAGAGACACAGCTAGCCACAGTGCAAGTGCTTATAGGAGACTGTTGTAAGGTGAACCTAGATAAAGGTATAATTCGTATCTTAGGCACAATTAGGAAGTAATTAGTCAAAGGCGCCACCAAAGAGGAGATGGCATTTGAGTTCTAGGATGGCCCAGGGTGGGAACTGGTAGAAGGAACTCCCAGCATATGGAAAAAGAGCAAGGTACAAAGTATAGTCCAGGAATGGCAAGGTCCTTCTCAGTCGGCTTTGTGGTGCATTTACTTCTGTCTCTTCCTGCAGGGTGGTTCCACACCTGCGGGCCCCATACCTCTGTTGGACTGTAGCTGAACCCCTCCTTCCCTTCCCTGAAAACTGCTCCACCCCCATCTAACACAGTTCCAGCAAGACGAGTCATGAGCGCATACACATCTGCCCATCGGGCCAGAGTTGACTGGTCCAGGGATGGGGCTGTGGCCAAATTGGACCCCTCAGGGTCCTTCCTGGGAATTTGGAGTCTGGACACTAGCTCCCAGGCCAGCCTCATTGGTCTCTTGCGGTCAATGTAAATTTGGGCGTTATGGGGTCCTGGGGAGGCCCTAGCAATGTGTGCACATGGCCATATAGCTTTATAGGATTTGCAAAAGTAAGATAATTTTCAATGTAATTGGTTAAGTCCACTGTCTCTTTCCTTTCTGAGGTTAAGTCTACTGTCTCTTTTCCTTTCCTTCCCTCTGTCGCCTCCTCTCATGATGGATGGTGTTGGAGTGGCTCTGGGTAGCTGGGGATCTAGCTAAGGGGAAGTGGAGTTGAAGGTTCATTGAGTTAGGGTTAACTGGGATCCCTTTATGTGATTTGTAGCCACATACAGCTATAGTCCATGTAGAAACGGCTTTGGGAATATTCCTGTGGCTCACTGTGATCGTCAGGACACCCAGAGACAACATGAGCCTGTCCTCTGAGGCTGGGCTACGGAACGTGTGGGTAGTGCAGGAGAAATAAGGTTTGAAATGATGGGTTCTTCTGGTTATCAGATACATAAAAATCAGAAACTTTTGGGGGTTTTTTTGTTTGTCTTTTGTTCAAAGATTTTATTTATTTATTTGAGAGCGAGAGCACAAGCAGGGGGGGCAGCAAGCAGAGGGAGAGGGAGAAGCAGGCTCCCCACTGAGCAAGACGCAAGGACCCCGGGATCATGACCTGAGCCAAAGGCAGCTACTTAACCAACTGAGCCACCCAGGCGCCCCAGAAACTTTGGTTTTATTGATCCTAAAATTGACAAAGTTCTCTCCTTGCCCAAAATCTACTCAGTCTCAACTGGGCCCTGACTGTTGGGCTTCCACATTTGTGTTTGCACGGTCCAATTTTAGCAAGAACCCTGCTAAGTGAATTGAGCCTGAATTCCCCAGCCTCCAGATCTGGTCACCGTCATCCTCCGCTAGCACCCAGGTGATATCTGAACACCCTGACCTGCCCTCAGCAAGAGTCCTGTGAGGTCAGCTTAACCAGAGTCCTTTAAGGGCTCCTCTGAATGATTTTCCACCCACTGACCCTCCCTCGCTCCTTGGCTAGAAATTCCTGTTTCCTCCTTTTGTTCCGGGTTGAGCCTGACCTGTCCCCTCAACTACAAAACCCCGCTGTAGTAGCCCACTTCAATAAAGTCTTTCTTACCCTCTTTCTCACAAGTGTCATGAATAATTTGTTTACCATAATACGCACCATACTTTTTTTTTTTTAAGCGGGAATCACATGCAATTGGATGTATCAGATTTTTTGTGTTTAAATTTCTGGCTGATTTGAACAAGAAAACTTGAAATGCCCTGAATTCCCATAGCTCACATACAAAAGAAACTGATAGAAATTTTCCCAAGTTTTGTGACAATCCTAAACATTTATATGACAATACCAATAATAATTTGTGACCGGGAACCTTTTCTAAACTATCCATAATAGACAAACAAATTTGGATCAACCATGCTAGAGGAAAGACAGGAACATTTTTGCATTTTCTCTGTGGAAAACCATTACAGAATGGTTCCAAGCAGAGGTCATCAAAACAAAGCAGATTTTGTGATATTTTTGGTATTTCTTAGCTTTTTAACATTTGTAAATTTGCTATGCTTTCTTTTCTCATTCTAGATACATTTTCAGGTTTGGACTAATTTTGGATCTGTCATTTTGTATTCTTCTTCTTCCAGAGTCTCTCCCCACCTCCCACCCCCCAGAAACGCAGTGTAAGCTTCAGGCCCCTCCCACCCCCCATCCCTGTCCTGCACATCTATGACCTGGTCACTCTCTTTGGGCCCCTGTGTCTTTCCTCCCAGGCAGGGTTGGTGGCCTGATCTTCCGCCAGATCTTCTTCCAGGACGTCTTAGAGAGGAGTTGGTTAATCCTGCCGTGATCCTTTCTGCCTGAAGAGAGGCAAAGCACGTGGCATCCATTATTACATTTGGTCCTTACTGCAAACCATTAGGGGAAAAAAAACCCGCTCTTTTTATTATGGGAAAGTTCAACTTTCCAGAAAAGGAGGCAGAATAACACGGCCCATGCTGCTGGGTTGGGCTTGGTGAGGCCCGGTGGCACTGCACTAGCCAGAGGAGGGGCCAGAAGGTAAGTCTCTGCGGTCAGAATCCTCTCTCCTTGCTACCCCCATGCTTCACGATGCTTGACACGTATGATTAGGGGGTCACATCCGTGCCCTTCTGCCAGGCTGGGAGCCAGGCGGAAACTCTGACCCATGGGGCCCCGCCGGGAAGTCAGCAGGAGCCCTGAGGCTTTCTTGGGAACATGAAATGGGACCTCGGCTACCTCTCCTGGAGCCTACCTCCTCCTGGACCGCAGGCTTGCAGGCTGGTAGGGGCAGCATCAGAATCACTGGGGGGGTTTTCCCCAGCTATGTTCTGTGCACCCCACCCAGCCTATTCTGAAACAAGCCAGAGTGTAGACCGGACAGGTGCATTTTGGAAACTTCCAGGCAAATCTGATACCCACCCAGTTTCAGGATGAGAACCAGGCCAGAGGGGCTCCTGAGAGTAACCAGGGGCCCTGATGAGCTCGCCGCCGAATGGAGCCACCCACTCCTAGAGGAGCACAGAGCCAGATGGCCTGGGGGGAGTCCCTGACCCACCTCTTCACTAGCCTTTGGATCCTGGCAAGTCACTTGACCCTAGAATCTGCCCGCTTCTCTGTATATGGAAATCACTGGAGCACCTTACCTGAAATGTGATAATGCTCAGAAAGCATCTAGCGCAGAATTTGACACATACGGCTCAAAAATGTGAGCCACTGCCCCTCCTTCCTACATTGACATCAGCCAAGCCTGAAGGGAAAGGTAGACAGTGTTCCCTTCCCCGAGGCCCAAGCTAGTGACGGGCTTCCCTCCCCGCCTCACATGGAGGAGGCAGGAGGTCAGGCCGAGGCCAGGGACTCATCCTGACATCCAGCCCAACCAGTATCTCCTTTCAGCTCAGAGCAGCTGGGACCACCTTCTTTTGTCTGGGGCTGGGGAGACCAGTTTGGGGCAATAGTCTCTGGTGTCACCCATTCCCTGTCCCTTCTACAGGCAGCTGGGGTTGTCCTGGGGGGCAAGGGAAGCCTGTAGACAGTCTCCTTTTCAACAGGAACAGGTGGGCAGCTGAGCCAGAAAAGGAAGGGGGAGGGCTGGGAGGGTGCTGCTGGAGGCTGTTTTTCTCAGGCTCCCCAGCCTCCCCTTTCCCTCCTCTCTGGCAGCCCTGATCCCCGGGGTGCTCAGGCCCTCATGCTACCAAAGAGCCTGTTCAGGAGCATAGAGGTTTAATAAACTTATTTTCATGAAAGCGTTGAGGACCGAATGCACTTCATTTCAGACAGGGCAATGCCCGGTGGTGATATTCTTCAAATGTTCTTCCTCCAGTGCTCAGGCTCAGACTGGGGAGAGACCGGGGTCTTGGCGTCCTCCTCCAGGTAGGTGCCCCCGTGGGCCGCCAGGGCCAAGTGCGTTGGAGAAGCTCAGCCATTCCACCAGGGAGGGTCTCCTCAGCTAGGAGGCCCTTTCCACGGCCTTCTCCTCCTCAAGCCAGTCAGGGCAGGGAGCCCACAAGCAGACTTCTGGCCTGGGGGGCCCCCCCCCGGACTTGCCCGCACGCCGTCCCCCACCCCCAACAGAGGCCAGCACCTTGGGCATTAATCCGAGCTTGACTGGACAGACGAGGACGCAGGGCAGCCACTGGCCCCGCTGGAGAGTAGGTCCGACAAATCCCATGGTTGAGGCCCGGGCTGGGCCCTTTCCCATCAGCCTTGGACCCGCACGCTCCTGCGTGCTGCATCCTCCTGCCCTACCCTCAGGCCTGTCTCATGTGCCCTGCACGCAGGCGGCGAGAGGAAACAGATTTGATGTACATACGGCCAAATGGAGGAACTTAAAACTGAGCCAAGAGAAAAAAGTCAGAGTGAGATCTATACCACAACCCAGTTACGTTAATTAAAACTACATGTGGCCCAAGCAAGAATGTACATGTGTCAAAACCAGGAAGCCTCTTAGGAGAGGGCTGTCCCCTGACGAGGCTTGGACCGTGCCTTGGCCTAGAACCCGAGAAAAGGATTCCTGTTGTGTTCAAGCCTCTGGAGGGAGGGAGAGAGAGATGAGGGAGCGGGGTCCAAAGGAATGGGCGAATGGGGGGGAGAAGGAAGGGAAGAAGGGAGTGAGGGAAGGAGGGAGAAGAAGGGAAGGGGAGGAAGGGAGGGAGAGAGGAAGGGGAGGGAGAACAAGGGGAGAGGGAGGGAGGGACAGGGAAGGGGAGGAAGGGAGGGAGAGAGGAAGGGGAAGGAGAACAAGGGGAGAGGGAGGGAGGGAGGGGGAACATGAGGGAGAGAGAGAGGGAAGGAGGCAGAAGGAGGGAGGCAGGGAGAGAGAGGGAGGGGGAGGGAGGGGGGGAGGGGGGGAGAAAGGGAGGGGGGGGGAGGGAGGGAGAGAGGAAGGGGAGGGAGAACAAGAGGAGAGGGAGGGAAGGAGGGAGAGGGAACATGAAGGAGGGAGAGAGGGAAGGAGGCAGAAGGAGGGAGGCAGGGAGAGAGAGGGAGGGAGAGGGAGGGAGGAACACTCTTTACAAATCACCGCTGGATGTTTCTTCTGGGACTAATTTGGATTTACCTAACACGTATATTCTTTCATGTAAAAACATAAGGCCTATACAATTTTCAAAAACAGGAAATGTGTTGATTTATAATTTCTTGAGGACATACCCCCCCCTTCTGTCAAAAGCCATGTCAGGGCTTACAGAACAAAGGGCAGGTACAATGTTGTCTTTAAAATGTAGTTTATTTATTTATTTTTTAAAGATTTTATTTATTTATTTGTCAGAGAGGGAACACAAGCAGGGGGAGTGGGAGAGGAAGAAGCTGGCTCCCCGCTGAGCATGGAGCCCGATGAGGGACTCTATCCCAGGGCTCTGGGATCATGACCTGAGCCCAAGGCAGACGCTTAACGACTGAGCCACCCAGGCCCCCCTAAAACGTAGTTTAAAGCTGAAGCAGCAGCGAGTCTCTGTGTAAGCGAAGGAAACTGTTACAGGCTCAGTGAGGAACGTGTCACAGATAAGCAGTCACTGGCCACACTGTCCTGGGGTCGGCGCCATTTGAAAGTGCGGCTAGTGAGGTTCAGACTTGCAACACGTGGGGGTACAGAATGGTGGGGCCTGAGCCAGGTGGAAAAGAGAAGAACGGACAATGGAGAGTTGTGTACACTTGCTCTAGAAAGCTCTGAGGAGGGAGAGGATTCTCATAGCCTAGATGACTCTGATCACAGATCAGATCGAATATCACCAAACATACGAACCCTCACAGAGGCTTTGCATGGTAGGCTGTGATCAGGGGTGTTAGTCCAGGAGGCTCCCCGGAGGAGGTGAGCGCTGGAAGCTAGAGGCTGATCTGGCTGGACAGGAGATATGGTCTCGGAAAGCAAGGTATCTGATTTGGACCCCTTGATCTGCAGGGAGACAAGTGAGACCACCTTCCCAGGCACACTCCCTCAATTAGCCTTTCTCAGCACCTTTGAAAGGGGGTGAGGCCAAGGGCTGTGGCTGAACCTGGAGCGGGGCATCATTCTTCATGCTCTGTGGGGGTCAGATCCCTCTTGGAGGCTCCCCGAGGGACAAGTGTGTGTGTGGTGTCAGGGTCCAAACGTTTCCAGCAAAGAGAGTCCAGGGTTGTAGTTCTGGTCACCAGGAACCATGGAGCTCCTGGCCAGTGAATCCCAGAACAGGGCCACGGGACACGACACGGGAGAGCAGGCTCAGGTTAGCAGAGACCATGGTCAGCCGGGGAGGGGCCTGAGCTCTCTCACTCTAGCTGGGTGCATTCAAGGAAAAGGGCTACAGGTCCCAAGAACCTGGGGGGAGGGTGGCCACCCCTCATGGTGTGAGTGGAAGTGACGTGTGTTACTCCTGGGCTGGGGCTTTTGAGGGGTGGGTGCGCCCCCTCCAAGGTCTCTCTGCACCTGGCAGCTGCAGACGGGAAGGCCACAGGTCTGGGAAGCTGGATGCACTGCAGGGAATGGGCTTGGGTACCTGAGTCTCTACGGAGAGAGGGCTGTCCCCTGAAGAGGCTTGGACTGTGCCTTGGCCTAGAACCCGAGAAAAGGATTCCTGTTGTATTCAAGCCTTTCTAGATCACAGCGCTTTCCCTGCCCTGCCCTCCCCAGGCTTGCACTCGGACGCATCTCTCCCCGTTGGGTCTGTCTTAACTCACATCTCCGCAGCTGCCACGGACCTCCCTGGATGTGTGCGCTGGGCCCGGGCCCGATCCATGTCTTTTCATTGGGTTGCTCACACTCCCCACTTTCCTCTAGCTTCTTTAAAACCCACCCAATGTTAGCAGTCTAGTTCAGACCCCGTGTCCGCCTGGAGGCCCTCCCTGAGCACTTGAGGCCAGGCCTCTGGGAGCTCTGTCCCTTCCTGGCTGGGGAGGTGAGGGAGACAGCTCGGGTGGCACCAGGAAAGTGAGAAGTGAGTGCTAACTTCAACTACAGACTCGCAGGTTGTAGGCATATGGGGGAAACGTGACCTCTCGGTAAGGGATTATATTTCTCTCGGGTGTTCTGGGCATGTGCCCCATGCACTGTGCATTCTCTCTCTCTCTCTCTCTCTCTCACACACACGTTTGCAGACCTTCAAGACCACAAGGCCAGTTGTGCCTGAGACAGCTGAGCAGTTGCATCCACAGTGGGAAAGAACAAACCCACTGCCCCCCACTGCTCGAGCCAACCAGGATAAGCGTAGCCATGACAGCTTGGCAGGCCTTAGCTGACCACAGGGCAGGCAGAACTATGACTCCGTGGAAGAATGCTGGGGTGGCCCAGGAAGAGGGCTGAGTAGAAGGTGTCAGAGCTCCGCCTCCAAGTCTAGGGGTCAGAAGGTGCTGGAAAAGGCCCTGGAGCCCCGGCCACGCCCTCCTCTCTCCCAGCCTTTCCCCATGTGCGTCTGTTTGCCTTTCTATGTTTTTATAGTTTGGATAGCTTTCTAAAAGTCACCTCCTGGGCGCCTGGGTGGCTCAGTCGGTTAAGCGACTGCCTTCGGCTCAGGTCATGATCCTGGAGTCCCTGGATCGAGTCCCGCGTCGGGCTCCCTGCTCGGCAGGGAGTCTGCTTCTCCCTCTGACCCTCCCCCCTCTCATGTGTTCTCTCTCAAATAAATAAATAAAAATCTTTAAAAAAAAAAAAGTCACCTCCTCTGTGAAGCCTTCCTGGATTCCAGCAAGCAGAGAAGTTCCCCCCACTTTTTTCATGTTTCTACGAAACCCTCAGGACACTGTGTGGAATTCTTCTCTCCTTCTAAACTATGACTGCCACAGGCATAGGATCCCTAGTCGCCCGGATGGGGCCTGACACAGAGAAGGTAGGTGCCACACAGTAATAATAAAATGAGATATCCCTAATATATAAAGAACATTTAAAAATTGAAGGAATAAAAGACATTTAAAACTCTATAGAATGGACAAAAGATATGAACAGACAATTCACACATAAAACACAAAAATAGCCCTTAAACATAAAAATATTAAGAAAAATGCTGATTTAAACCACACTGAGATACCATTTCTCACTCATCCGATTGGCAAAGATGTAGCAGCTCCACGATGCAGTCTGTTAGCGTGGCTACGGGGAGATGGGCTGTCTTACACGGTGCTGGTGGGAAGGCCAAATGGCACAATCCACGGAGAAGGATTTGTCAAGACCTAAGGAGCCCGTGTGTACGTTTACCCTTCACCCCTGAGACCTGCTGCGCGGGCTTACCTAGCTTCACCTCCACAGCTCGGAGATAGCTCCGCACGCGGCTCAGAGCAGCGGGATTTGCAGTTTTCAGACAGAGACAGCTGTCTAAATATCAAAGCAGGGAGGCTAGTTGAATAAACCAGGACATCCACCCTGGGGGATACTACACAGCTCGTGAGTGAATGAGGATAGGTGAACTCCAGGCAGAAGCTTTCAACCTGAAGTCCATGGGCAGACTTCGTGGAGTCCAAGAACCTGCCAGATCACATAAGATTTGCATCTGTGTGTACTTTCATTTTGGAGACAGGCCCATGGTTTCCATCTGAGAGATCTGTGGCTCTCAGAGAGTTAAAAATCACTGCCCCAGATGCTTCCAGCATGAAAGGTCTCTCACTGATGTTATTATGTCGGCTGGAAAGAGCCTTCGGTATTTTAGGGGTCGGGGGGATGAACACAGTGAAATTAGGGTTTTAGTACCTGAAAAAAAATTTCAATCTGGTAACAAATACCTGTAGAAAGTGTGTTTTAAAAAGCTGAAAGCACACACACACACACAGACACACATCAAAAATTAGAACTTCCCCATAATTATTCCACCTGATTAGCATTATGGTAGCTTTTTATTTTTAGGTGTAGATATTGGAGAGGCCACTTTTAGACAACAGGCTTGAGCGATGGAAACTTGACCAAGGCACAAGGGCCCACAGCCACCACCTGGCTGAATACACACAGGCCCAGCAGGTGACCCACCTCGAAACATCCAGAGGCCCTAACTGACCAGTGGGCTACTCACAACCAGTCACAGTTACCGAAAAAGGGAGAGTCCCATACTTCCCCATACCGCCTCGCCTTCCCCCTTTAAATACAGCCCCCACCCTCTGCCTTCTTGTAGCCCGAGGCCTCTCCTCCTTGGCCTGCCGGGGACTCCCTTGCTGGGGCATTCAATCATTCAATAAACTCCTATCTCCTGTGTTCTGCCTCAGGTGAATCTTTTAACCGCCCCCCCGCCCCCCGCCCCCACGTATCCGGCTTCCACCCAATCATCACCGCACATTTGGGGGCTCCCCCCCATCCGATCCGACAGACACCAGAGATATGATATGAAGCGGTTTTCTCTGACATTCCTTTTCATGGCTGCAGAGTGTCACACACGGGGATTTGTTTTTGTTTTGTTTTGTTTTTGTTTTTTGCTAGAGAAGCAAATCGTTTTAAGGGTGGTTTTGCTGAGGGCACCAGGTTAGTAAGGATCTGACGCCAAGTCAGGAGGCGTTGACCGAGGGTAGTAAGCCCTTTCACTAGATGAGGAAACCGAGCCCCCAAATGGGGATGAACCCTCTGAGCTCTTTTCCAGCTATTGACAGAGGAGACAGGAACCCCAGGGTTCCCAGCCTTCACCACGTGTGTGAGGGGTCAGCTCTGGGAGGCAGCTTCCCTGGGGGTCCTCCCATCCTGGGAAGGTGGGAACTAGGCTCCCAGTCCTGGCCTCCCAGCCCTGGCCTCCCAGCGGGTTGGGGGGAGGGGGAAGGGGGTGCTGCAGGTGGGGAAGGAGGATCCTTGTGGCCCGGAGGGGGGAGGGGCCTTAGGCTGGGGAAGGGAACTTCATTTGCTGCAGAAAAGCAGAAAAGCCCAGGAGGAGTCTCCAGCCTAGCTGCCCCCCACCCCCCGCCCGCCCCGGCCTGGGGCTTCTCGATGTGAGGGGCAGCTGCTGGCCTCCAGGGCACAGCTGCTCTGCGGTGCTGGGGCTGGGGCGACAGGTGGCTGACTGGGGCACCCTGGGAGGGGATGGGAGTTGGGGGCCCAAGGAGGAACGGTCCTAGCCTCTGGCCTGGAGTCTTCAGGCGCCCTCCCCTCTCCTCCTTGCCCTCAACAGAAAGGAGCTGGGATGGCTTTATAAAGAAGGGCAAAAGCCTGGGGGCCGCCGGCGCTGTCCCAAGCTGGGCAGCAGGCGCCGGGGGTTCCTTGAAGCTGACTCTGCAGCCCGAGTCTGGGGTTGTCGCTCAGCCGCCACATTCCGGTTCTGTGACCTTGGGCAAGTGACAGCCCGGCTGCCTCAACGTGCCAGGGCGGTCTGTAATCTACAGCATAATAATAGAACTCAGTCCGAGCCTGAAAGAAGGCGGAGTTAACAGTGTCAAGTTCTCAGAACAATGCTGGCACATCCCGAGTGCCCAGGAAGTGTGAGCGCTGATTAGCGTTCGCCTCTTTCCCGCACAGGGCCCGAGGCCTCGGCGGCGCGGCTCCCACGGCCGGACGGCTGGCATCTGCCAACAGGGAACATTTCGCCTGTCTCTTAAGTTCCTGCGGGTGCAGGTAGGTCCTGCCCTCGGCGGAAAGGCTTCTGTTCCCAGGATGTCTCCAGCGGGAGGAAGGGATGCCTGGAGCATTCCTTTTCAGCCCCCTTGGTGTCCTGTGACCCCAGAGACGCATGGATGAGGGTAGGGCGGGGGGATGGGTTCGGTCTTCTGCCTCTGTAAGACGGAGCTCAGTGTTTGGCTGAGCACAAGCAGATTGGCTGGGAATTGTGTATCAGCCGAGAGCAGGCCTGGAGTGTGTGTGTGTGTGTGTGTGTTTGTGTGTAGAGAGAGAGAGAAAGAGAACTTGATGTCCATCTTTGTACTTCTGCTTCCTTGGTCTATAGCTGTCACTAGAAACACCTGTCCAGCTATGGATGATGTTTCCAGACCTCCGCTCTGTCTCCATGTCGGTGGGGCCACGGGCCTCATTCTTGCCAAGGGCCCTGAGTAGAGGCATGGCCGTTAAGAAGCACGTGTGCCTTCCCGCCGCTCTCCTTCCTAGCTGACGATGGCGGGTTGGCCGGTTGATAGGGGCCTGGGACCCTAAATCACCAGGTGGGAAATGCTGCTTGCATCCCAACAATGGAGCACCCATTGTTGGGAACTGAATGTTTGCGCTACCCCCTCCCCCTCGAATTCATATATTGAGGCCCTAATCTCCACTGTGATGGTATTTGGAGGTGGGTCTTTGGGGAGGTAAGTAGGTCATGAGGGTGGGGCTCTCACGAATGGGCTTAGTGCCCTTATAAGAGGAGCCCCGAGAGAGACCATCTCTCTCTGCCATGTGAGCACACATCGGGGAAGGTGGCTATCCATGAGCCAGAAAGCGGGTCCTCAGCAGACACTGAATCTGCCAGCCCCTGTAGATCATGGAACTTCACCACCCCAGAACTGGGAGAGATACATGTTGTTGTTTAAGTTGCCCAGTCTATGGTCAGCCCGAGCTAAGACACTCACTGTTTGATAAGGAGTGATATATTCTGAAATGTCTGAGGTTTATTTATTACAGCAGCTAAAATTACTCTAACTCATGTGTAGGAAGAAGGGGGGTTAGGGAAGGCTTCACACACACGTTCTAACCTGAGCAAGGTTTGAAGGATGAGCAGAACTTGCAGTGGTGGAATTGGGATGGGAGGGCAGACTTCTGTTCAGTAGAAGAAAGAATTGTTGGCCTGTGATAGTTAGCCTTATAAAATCTCCGTGACGCGGGGAGCGTGTAAGCAGAGACTGTCAGGAATGTTACTCTGGGTAGCATGTGGGACCAGATGCCCCCTGATGTCCTTCCAGCTTCATAAGGACCTGGGGTACCCCACAGGTTGCCCAAAATATCCCCCAGCTTCGCTCAGGGCTCTCCGAGCCTGGAGCAAGAAACCACTAGTAACTACCCACAATGACCATGTTAATTGGGTATACTGAGAAGCCACCTACAGTTCCCACCGTGGTGACCAGGCTGTGTTCCAGAAATCTCTATGTGAGCCAGTTGTTTGGAACTCGGAATGCGTTTTCCCATAGAAACCAAGTTATAAATGGTGGTGGTTTTTCAGGTCAGTCCACAAATTTCTACTTAACTCATCATGTTCCTGAAGTTTATCATTAGCAGTACAATGTTAGCTGCCCTGTTCACCTTTTATAGTGTGGTTTGTTTGAGAAAATGCATTTCAGGTTTCAATGGGGGAATGCAGGCATAACGTCTCACTTCTAAGGGGTATCAAGGGGCTGGTGGCTCCTCGGGGAGTTGGAGGGATGGGGCAAGTGTTTCAGGCACCAGGAGCTCCTTAGTTCTGCCCCACTGTAGACAGAGGGCTCCATGCCCCAGAGGCCCCGAATTGAGGCACAATGGGCCATGTCCCAGCCGTGAGATCGGGCAGGAGCCAGAATTCAGACACCAGTGGCTGTCCCCACCTTGTTGGAGCAGATCAGTCATGGTACCTGCACATACTCAAAGGCCTTGCTCAGGAAAGTAGCTGAACCCTGACTGGTCCAAGCAGGCCCCTGATTGCAGGCAGCCCATGTGCGGGTCACTTGGTTACCATCTGACTGGAGCGGCTCTGCCCATGAGGGGCCATGGTGGTGTGCAGAGCCAATCCACTTGGCTACCTCCAGAATCCAGACTCTGGATTAGAGACGGGCTGGGTCAGCTGGTAGGCAGGAAGGACTGGAATGGAGACCCACATTCATCAGTCAGGGCTCTAGGATGCAAGCACCAGGCACTCACTCTCCCTGATTAAACTGAAAAGAAGTTTCTGAAAAGCACACTGGGATACACACTCTAGCAGGCCCTGTCAGTGCCCTGCCCAGACCCCTCTGCATTCACGGCCACCCATCAAGTCTGCTTATGGCGACAGTGTTTGGATCTCTGACCACAGGGAGCGCGCTGGGCCCGAGTGCAGTGCGAACCCAAAGTGCTGGCGAGTTTGTGCCCCTGGAAGCAGCTCTGAGCCAATGATGGATGGGGAGCTGGTCAGAAAGACCCCTTTCCTCAACTGAGCTAACTCTGAGGCCTGTTCCACACTCTCTCCTGAGCTCCCCCGCAGGATTGAGCTCCAGCTGCCCTGAGCGGTAACCAGCTTGATATAACAGTTATCTATTGCTGTGGAGCAAACCATCCAAAAACTGTGTGGTGTAAAACAATAATGATGAATTATTTCTCATGATTCTGTGGGTTGGATGACAACTCTGCAGTTGGTGTCATCTTGTGAAGCTATGTTCTGTAGGAAAGAAGGTCCAAGACAGCCTCGTACATCTGGCGGTTGGCTGGGGGCCTCAGTTTCCCTCCACATGACCCCTCATCCTCCACTAGGGCTAGACCAGCTTCCTGGTGAGGTGGTCTCAGGGCAGTGTTCGGAAAGGGCCCAGGCAGAAGCTGCAAGGCCTCGTTAGGCCCCAGGACTCATTCCATGCCTCTTCCACTTCTATTCTATTGGCCAAAACAAGGCCTGAGGCTGGCCAGATCCACGGGGTGGAGAAATACACTTCCCTCTGGATGGGGAGCATGCTGGATACTGGATGGGACGAAAGGGGGCGATGAAACAACCCACCACACCTGCTAACACATACTTCATTAACTTCCTTCTCTAGCTCTCTTCCTCTCTTCTTTTTTTTTTTAAGATTTATTTATTTGAGAGAGAGCAAGAATGAGAGACAGAGAGCAGGGGGAGGGGCAGAGGGAGAAGCAGACTCCCCACTGAGCAGAAGCCTGATGTGGGACTTGATCCCAGGACCCTGGGATCATGACCTGAGCCGAAGGCAGACCCTTAGCCGACTGGGCCACCCAGGCGCCCCTCTCTTCCTCTCTTCTACCATTATTTCCCGGCAGAAACACTAGTTACACTTGAATATTTGAATCACTGTCTACTCTGGGGAACCTAAACCAAGATCCATGCAGAAGCATCTGGAGAGCTGGGAACCAGGTTTGAGGCTCCACTCCCAGGAAGGATGGCCCCCGCCTAGAGGACATCAGTGCCACTGTCCCCAAGCTAGATGCCTGTCCCATCTGGTACTTTCTTCTTCAGGTGCTCATGTCTGTTTCGAGCCTGGTATGAGTGATACTAAATAATGGAGTCTATGTCACCTGCCCGAAGCCTTACTGCCGAGGAGGCTGCAGAGGCCAGGGTTCTGGGCTCGGCAGTGGGGAGGAGGGCTCGCGAGGATGGAAATGCCCCCAAATGTAGCATGGACGTTCAGCAATGTCCGCTTCCCACCCAGAGAGAAGAAGGTGAGGGAAGGAGTGGCACCAGAGAGGAGGAGGTCCCCAGAGCTGCCCCTGGGGGCTTTCCCTGTTTGTCCTGTCCTGTTCCAGTGTCAGTCCTCACACTTTCTGACCATTATGTCTTCCTTTCTTAAGGTGGTTTAGGTGAGTCTTGATTTCTTTCTACCAAAGTCCTCCTACTAACAAAGCCCAAGCTCCTGCGGACACAGGCACCCAAGCCATGGGGTTAGCTGTCCCACCTGGGCCTGAAATTGGGACCGCCAGACCTCCTATGGAGAGTGGCGGTTTCCAGGAAACCTCTCTCTCACCAAGAGGCCGCCTGGTCATGTGCAACCATCTGCCGTGGCCCCTCAAGATGGCGTCTGTCCACATGGAACCAGCATCTTAGGAGTATGAGTTCTTTTTTAGAAAAGATTGATTGATTGATTGATTGATTTGAGAGAGAGAGAGAGCGCCACACAAGCAGGGGGAGGAGAAGAGGGAGAGGGGGAGAGAGAATCTCCAGCAGACTCCCTGCTGAGTGCGGAGCCCACATGGGGCTCTATCTCATGACCCTGAGATCACAACCTGAGCCAAAATCAACAGACACTCAACCAACTGAGCCACCCAGGCGCCCCCATGAATATGAATTCTTATGAGTATGTTATGCTTTACTTCTGGTGGCTGTCTTGCTTGTTAGTTCATCTGTTGGTTCATTTGTTCACCCCACAAATGCTTATTGTATATCTTGGAAATATTCACCCTCTTGGGAAGAAGCTCAGATGCAAAGCTGTTAAGTAAGAGCAAATGCATGAGTCTTTGTCCAGTGCTTACAAATAGATATTGGAACAATTTCCAAGTCATAGCCTTCCAATATTTCTGTACTTTTATTTGGTTAATTAATTTTAAAAGCCAATATGATGCATACACACATTTGGAAAGTCAGATAGTGCTAAAAGTCTTATGACAGTGTGGTGGTTCCCTGCTCCACCTTTCCCTACTTTTCTAGTTCTCCTCCTTAAAGGCAACCACCAAACTCTGTTACCTGTTTCTTCTGGAATTTACTCATTCCTATATGTCTGAAGAATATGACTATGCTGCTTTTGATTACTTAATTATAGGCTTAATTAATTGATTTCTTATTATGATAGATGAAGTTTAATGCTCTTACACTAATGTCCTCTCTCCTTCCCCTCCCCCAACTTTCCAATATGTTTTTGGGGTTTGTTTGTTTGTTTTTTAGAAAGGGTGAGGTGAGGGGAGGAGCTGAGGGAGAGGAAGAGAGGGAATCCTAAGCAGACTCAGCGCTCAATCTCACAACCCCGAGATCATGACCTGAGCAGAAATCAAGAGTTGGACGCTTAACTGACTGAGCCACCCAGGCACCCCTCCAATATGGTTATTTTACAATTTAAGTCAACATTCAGAGTCTACAGTATTATGCCTATGTAAAAATTATTCACAGCTGAGCTTTGTAATTCGTGCTATTTTTTCCTTTCTGTTTTCTTTGGCTTTTGTTTTCCCCAAAGTTAATAATTGCTTTGTTACTTTCATTTGTCTAACTTTCTTTCTTTTTTTTTTTTTTTAAGATTTATTTATTTATTTATTTGAGAGAGAGAGAAAGAGCACTAGTGGGGGGAGGGGCAAAGGGAGCAGCGGAGGGAGAAGCAGGCTCTCTGCTGAGTGGGGAGCCTGACGTGGGGCTCAATCCCTGGACCCTGAGATCATGACCTGAGCCGAAGGCAGACGCTTTAACCAACTGAGCCACCCAGGCGCCCCTGCTTAACCTTCTTTATAGCCATTGCATATTCTTTCCACAATACTCGTCCATAAGGTCAATCATAGGAGGTAATCTATCATTTCCAGTGTTTTCCCTGGAGCTGTCCTTCCTGGAGACCTTCGTTTTCCTTCAGTCTGGACTTGCTGTTCTTCAGGTCTGCTACCCAGTGGTTGTCTTGGGATTTCCTTTTGCTGTCATCCTTAAAATTCCCTTTACCTCTCTCTGTGTGTCCTGGATCTCATGGCTTTCTCTTCCTCGGGTTTTTACTCCCTTGCTCTGGTAACGCACCTTGTCCGGTGAACAATGGATAGCAGCAGAGGGCATGATGATGACCACTCCAGTTCAGTCTGTCTGCCCTCCAGAAAATGCCTTTGACTTTTCTTTTGGTTGGATCTCTTGTTTCCTGCATCCATCTTTCTTGGTTTTAGTGGTGAACAACTTCTTTTTTTTTTTTTTAAAGATTTTATTTATTTATTTGAGAGAGAGAATGAGAGAGAGAGAGCATGAGAGGGGAGAGGGTCAGAGGGAGAAGCAGACCCCCCGCTGAGCAGGGAGCCTGATGTGGGACTCGATCCCGGGACTCCAGGATCATGACCCGAGCCGAAGGCAGTCGCTTAACTGCCTGAGCCACCCAGGTGCCCAGTGGTGAACAACTTCTAGTAGCTTCCTGAGAAGGGGTTTGCACTGGTGATCTTTGGAGACTTTGCATGGCTGAAAAATACTCCTCTCCTACCTGATTAATAATTAGTCTGGACATAGAATACAAGGGTGGAAATCACGTTCCTTTAGAATATTGAGGGCCTTGCTTCATCATCTTCTTTGCCAGTATGACTGCTGAGAGGCTCAAATCCTTTAGAAGCACTGACCCCACGTTTCTCCCTGGAAGTTGACCAGATTTTCTCCTGTCCTCAGTATTCTGAAAACTCCTAGTGATACACATTGGGATGGGACTGCTTCCAGCCACTATGCTGGGAGCTCAGTGGGCTATTCAGTCTTCATGGTGCAGAATTATTATTCTTTTTTTTAAAGTTTTTATTTATTTAAATAAACCCTACACCCAACATGGTGCCTGAACTCACAACCCTGAGATCAAGAGTCACATGCTCCTCCGACTAAGCCAGCCCGGTGCCCCCCATGGTGCAGAATTATTATTATTACTTTTTAAAGAGTTTGTTTATGTTATGTATGTATGTCTTTAGAGCATGAGCAGGGGAAGGGACAGACACAGAGGGAGAGAGAGAATATCAAGGCGACTCCGTGCTGAGTGCAGAGGCTCAGGGCTCCATCTCACGACCCTCAGATCATGACCTGAGCTGAAATCAAGAGTCGGATGCTTAAATCACTGAATCACCCAGGCGTCCCCCATGGTGCAGAATTATTAAGAAGACCTTGGGAACTCACTGTGGGTTGTCTAGACCTAAGCCAGGGCCCCTATCTCCTAAGCTTAGCTTCTTACAGGACCAACAACAGCTTTCGCTCCCATGCTCCCCCCAGTGGGGGTCTGGGAGTAGACCTACAAATCCCACAGACCCCAAGGTCTCCAGATGCCAGGTATCGGGCATTCCCCAGCAATGGCAAACATCAGGTACTCTGAATCTAGTCTGCCTGGTGCCCCAATAGCCTATGATCACCCCCTTGACAAAACTGCTTTCCTACAGTTGCCTATGAGAGGGAGATCCCGTGAGGAGGAGGTCCTTCCCCTGGGACCAGCTGCACCCTGGCCCCAGCACACCTCTCTGTGGAATCATGGGAGATTCAGGGGCTCCCACTGAGTTTCCCATGTCTGGTCACATGTTTAGGATTTCCAGTCATTCTTTTTTTGTTGTTCTCTAAATGATCTTTTTTAAAAAACAAACTTCCATTCCCAGTATGCAACGTCTCTTATTTCTCTGGGGATATTAATGATCTTTTAAAAATCGTTTTTATCTTTTCTGCTGCCTCAGGTCCTTTGGTCTCTAGATTCCTTATTAGAGGTCTTTCTAGGAAGTCTGGTAACCTTTGGTTGTCTGCTCGTAATTACGTATAGTGGTGAATGGGGAGGAACGCTAGCGCTCATTGGAAGGAGTAGTGACTGGGGCACTTTGACTTTGAGCCTCACTGTAGGGTGATCTTGGTGGACCTTCTGTTGGGGATCCTCTGGGTCAATGTCTTTATTTAGGTTTTTCTTGTTGGATGGTGAAATGCCCAGAGAGTTGTCTTCTGATCTCCTGCCTGGAGAGCAAAGATCGGTGCCAGTCCCGTGGGGGCTGGGTTGGGAAGGAGAACTGGAGGGTGGGTGGGCCAAAACTGAATCCCTGCCTGAAGACTCTCTTCTCTGCTTTACCTTCGGCAGAGAATAAGCTCCAGCCCCTGCCCTGAGGGAGAAGAGCAGGTGCCCAGCACTGCGGAGTTGGGGAGGGGCCAGGAGGACGGGCGGCCTCCCAGGTCTCCCCGTCTCCACCAGCCCCCTTCCCTCCAGCTCCCTAGGGCACTGCGGCAGTCAGCACTTGGGCACACCAAGAACTCTGCAGTGGAATTGGATCCTGGCTGAATTTCTCTCCCTCTGGTTTTAGGATTTTGCTCCCTTGGGGCTGCCCATGTAGAGTTACCACTTGTCCATTTCCAGCACCCCCCAAATTTGTCACTGCAAGCTCCTGCCTTCTCTCCTCTGACCTTGTATGTTTATGTCCTAAAAAAAAAAAAAAAAATCTTTTCATTAGTTGTAGTGAACTTTGGAAGGGAGCAAGCCTAGATGCGCATGTTCAGTCTGCCATAGCAAGTCATCATAGCCTTGCTATGCTCCAACTACTCTACCGAGTGATCAGCAACTTGCAGAGGCTTGGTCCTGCTGACTTCTCTCTGCCACAAGGCAGTTCAGCCAGGCCCCCATGGGCTCAAATTGCTGCAGCTGGGAGGCGGAGACAGGTTCCCTCGGGACAGACCCCCAGAGCCCCAACCTCTCAGGGTCTCTCAGAGCCCCCACCCCTGCAGCCCCTTCACTGGGAGCTTGGAGGGAGGGAGTCCTGGGCAAGTGGGTACTACTCTGGTGAGAAGGCATGGCGTCCAGCCAGGCGTGTCCAAGGACAACCCAACCCACTGGCCTGGGTGGATAGCACCCTTTGCAACCACGTGGCTGGGTGCTGTGGAAAGCAGGAAGGATGGACCACACACTGGAAAGATGCTGACATTATTCCTTCTGGGCTTCATTCAAATGCTGCTTCTGAAGCCTGATCATTTTGGGGGCTTAGGACCCTTCTTTTCAGAACTGGGGCTGATTCTTTGTCAGGTTAACTCCTCCCTGGTGATGATGTCCTCCCATGTGTTGGCTGAGTCTTCTGGTGTCTGAAAAAAAAGACTGTCTTAGTCAATTTGGTACTTTGCTATAACAAAGTATCAAGGACTGGGTGGCTTATAAACAACAGAAATTTATTTCTCTCAGTCCTGGAGGCTGGAAGTCTGAGATCAGTGTGCCAGCATGGTCAAGTTCTGGTGGGGACCTTCTTCTGGGTTGTAGAAAGGCCAACTTCTTGCGTGTCCTCACAGGACAGAGAGCAGAGGGGAAGCAAGCTCTCTTATGACTCTTCCTCTTTTTTTTTTTTCTTATGACTCTTCTTTTTTTAATTTAAATTTTGTTAGTTAACATACAGTGCAATATTGATTTCTGGAGTAGAATTCAGTGATTCATCCCTACATACAAAACCCAGGGATCATCACAACAAGTGCCCTCCTTAATACCCATCACCCGTCTAGCCCATCCCCCACCCACCTCCTTCCATCAACCCTCAGTTTGTTCTCTTTTGTTAAGAATCACTTATGGCTTGTTTCCCTCTCTCCTTTCTTTCTTTTCCCCCTTCCCTTATGTTCATCTCTTTTCTTTCTTAAATTCCACATATGAGTGAGATCATACAGTATTTGTCTTTCTCTGACTTATTTCACTTAGCATAATACACTCTAGTTCCATCCATGTCATTGCAAATGGCAAGATTTCATTCTTTTTGATGGCTGAATAATATTCCACTGTATGTGTATACCACATCTTCTTCTTCTTCTTCTTTTTTTTAAAAAAGATTTTATTTATTTATTTGAGAGAGAGAGAATGAGAGAGAGCACATGAGAGTGGGGAGGGTCAGAGGGAGAAGCAGACTCCCTGCCGAGCAGGGAGCCCGATGCGGGACTCGATCCCAGGACTCCAGGATCATGAGCTGAGCCGAAGGCAGTTGCTTAACCAACTGAGCCACCCAGGCGCCCCTAAACCACATCTTCTTTATCCATTCATCAGTTGATGGACATTTGGGCTCTTTCCATAGTTTGGCTATTGTTTTTTTTTTTTTTTTATTTAAGACCTTGCCATTTGTTGACTTTTTTGAAAAAATCAAGTTGTAAACTTTTATTACAAATTAAAAATGAGGTTCTTAAAAATCTCAACTTGACCAGGTATGAAACAATTTAAAAACCTTTAAAGGTGTCTTGAGAAAAACCAGGCTTTAAAAACAAAACAAAACAAAACAAAACACATTTGTCATTACCAAACAGAGACGTCTGTAAATAATAATAAAAAATAAGAAAAATCTAATATTTTCTATATATATTCTAATAAAAATCCCATGCTGCATAGATAATGCAGATAGTTCTATTTATGTGGTCAATGGGCAAAAAGCAAGCACTTAAGGTCTTCAGCTCCAATCTTTTGTTCATTTCTGATTGCTGGAATTTCATCTTCATTTCTTCGTGGTGGATGACTAAACCGGATGATGGTAGAGATGGTAAGCCGGCATTTGCTCAGCCCCGCCCTGCTCAGCCTCCAGAGCAGAGCGAATTCTCAGCTGGTGGATTGGCTGCTTTTGTCTCTTTGCCATCTTGTGGTTTAGGGTTTTCTGGGCGTCTGCGTCGGTAAGTGAAGTCGTGGCGGTACTGACGTTGAGGTGGTTGCTGACCTTGGGTCTCATCTCCTTGATTTTCCTTCTCTTCCTCGTTGCCATCCTCTCTAGGCTGTCGTTGGCGAGGAGGACCCCTGCGGAATCGTGGTCTATAACCCTGGTGCGTATTCTGTCTCACTGGTCCACCTTGTTCTCCTGCACCTGGTTGTCAGCACCTTCCATCACTTGTCCCTGCACAGGAGGGTTGGAATACTGTGGTCGCCGCCCAGAGGGTCTCCGCATGTAGTGGGAACCAGTGCGGTTGGGCCTGGCCTTTGGGAGCACTTTTCGACCCCTCGTCCTTTCCCCCACTCTCACTATTCTGGTAATTCTGCTGGGAATTGTGTGGAGGACGCCTGTGCTGGGGAGCATGTCTATAATGGTTAGGGTCTGCTGCTTATTTACTGCCTTGCGCTGGAACTCCACCAGGGCCTGTCACATCTGCTGCCTCCGCACCCTTTTCTCCTTCAACAACATCAAACTCCACAGTCTCTCCATCTCCTACACTGCGAAGGTACTTCCTGGGGTTATTCTTCTTTATGGCAGTCTGGTGTACAAATACATCTTCCTAGGTGTCACTCCTGTTGATGAAACCATATCCGTTTCTTACATTGAACCATTTTACTGTTCCCCAAACCTTCGTTGTGATGACCTTCTTGTCTGCGCGGCAGGTGCCTTCGATGTGAGGCCTCCCGGGGTGTGATGGTAACTAGGCGGTGGGGCTGCTCGGGGCTCTGTGGGGTCGGCTCTCCGCTCCTGCTACCGATCGAACTCCATAGTTTGGCTATTGTTGACAATGCTGCTATAAACATTGGAGTGCATGCACCCCTTCAAATCTGTATTTTTGTATCCTTTGGGTAAATACCTAGTAGTGCTGGTAATTAATTCTATGTTCCACTTTTTAAGAAACCACCATGCTGTTTTCCTGAGCCTTACTTTGAAATCCACTAAATGCGCCCTCCACCGTGAGGCTTCAGTTCCCAGCTCTCTGCCCATCTCCTAGTTCAAGATCAACCAGGCCCTGCTCTGTGTTCAGAGGCACCTGTGTATGGCAAACACAACCCTTGTCGGGTTGTCTTCTAGTCATCTGTTTGCTGGTGTCTAGGCTGTAAGTGCCCTGAGGACAGGGACGGGGACATCCCCGGTCTCACATCCCCAGAGCATCGTGTGCGCTCTTGACTCAGGGCGAGCCAATCATGACATGAATCCGTGTTTGTTTGACTGACGGGGTCACCAGCTGCTCACCCACCCACTGGCCGGTTGTCTGTTGACTGACCGAACAACTTAGCACTCTCCCTCTTCTCTCTGCCAAATCGCATCCTTTTATTCTGGGCTGGAAAAGCAATAGTCGTTACCTCTCTACCCGTGAGGGGATTAAGTGTGGGCTCAGGGATCGGAGGCTTACTAGTTAGGTTGCTACGGAAAATTTTTTGAAGTTTTCTGAGCCTCAGTTCCCTCATCGGTATAATGGAGTAATACCGGGACCTACCGCAAGTGGCCGCTGTGCAGATTGAACAGACAACGCTTAGCGCAGCGCCGGCCCCCCAGCGCCCCCCCCCCCCCCCCCCCCCCCCCCCCCCCCCCCCCCGCCTCCGCCGCCTTGTCGCCCTGGGGCTACCACGTCCTGGCCGCCAGGAAATGCTACTGTCCCCGGTACTCTCACCGCCGCTAATGTCCAGGTGTCTCACGGTCCCCTGTCCTCCTGGGCCTGCAGGGACCTGGGACTCATTCGTGCAGCCTTGGATGGAGTACGTAGCATGAACCTGCTGCCGACCCCTGGGGACACCCTTCAGACTCCCCTCAGCCCATTACTACTGTGACCTCACTTAGGGCAGGTCCTCTGGGTCAGAGATGCCCAAAAGGTTTAAGAGTCCAAGGGTCAGGGAGCGTCAGCCCAGGCAGGGACTCTGAAGAGCACCTGGATGAACGCGTCGATGTACCCGCATGGATGCACGGGCCCCAGAAGGCCAGACACAGGACGTAGGAGCCCCTGGTCACTGGAAGTCTTCCCGCTGAGTGACACTCGTGGGTGATCCCCTTCCTGAGTTGGGGGATGGACTGGCTTTTGTAGACTCTCCCTTCTGGGTCTGAGAGTCCCTGAGCCAAGGCCCCCCACGCAGCCCTTGTCCCTGTGGATGGCAGCTCATTTCCGTCTTCATTCAGTTTGAACACTCCCCATCTGGCTTTTCTTTGGAGCAGTTATTATTTGTAATCAGCATCAATTCAGCCCTAATGATGTAACCTGAACACATTGTAGGGTGAAGCGTGGACCGTAGCTGCCTCGCAGGGGGACATCCCCAGGTCTGGCTGCCCTCTGCCCTCTTCCTCCCTCCCTCTGGGTCCATTAAGGGGGAGGGGCTGGGCCTCTGCCCTAAGCCCTTCCCCGTCTTGAGGACCAGCCTGTCGGATCCACCCCTCTGCCAGGCCCAAACTTGAAACTCTTATCTTTGGAGTCCGACCCAGGGCACCCATGCTACCCAGAGAAGCAGGGACAGGGGACCCAGGAGAAGGGAGAGGGAGGCAAAAGGCTCTGCTGGTCAATTCTGAGGATGTGGTAAACGTACTGAGGAGGGCCGAGCACACGCTTCCTGAGCTAAGGGAAGACTCAGCTCCTGGAGGGTTGGCAGGTCAGAGAGGGGCTGTTGCATAAATTTACTTGAACATTTACAGCTTTTTCCCAAGGCCACATGTCGAAGCCACTGAACCCAAAGGAGCGAGGGGCAGTGGTGGTTTAAGGCACTGTGCCCGATTTGGGGACAAATGTAGAGGGGATGGGCTGGGGAGTCTGGGCCTCTCAAGTTCCACTGGAAAGTGAGGCCAATGCCTCCAACAGGGCGAGGGGCCAGCCTGGCCTCTGGGGGTTGGGACATAGAGTGACTGATACCAGCAACGTGTGGTGTCCTGTGGTGGCGTGATCAGGCCTAGGTGGCAGGCCTGGGTATAAATTTTGCACCCTGGACTCGGACAATGTGGCCTAATTTCTAGGAGCCTCGCCTTCCCCTCTATGCTCATTGCAGGGAGAGATGAGGAGCATCGTGAGGGGAGGCATGAGGATGCCCCTGGGAGGCTCTGCACATGGGAGGCCTCAGGCCCCAAAATGCCTCATCGCCACACCCCGTCTCTTCCCTCAGCGCCGTCCCGGACCCCATCTCCCGAAGTTTGGATCACCTAATACTAACACGGAGTTCACTGTGGGCCAGTCAGACGCTGGCTGCAAAGTCAGAAAGTAGGTTGAGGATCAAAATATTGGCCTGAGAATCTGATTTTTTTAAAAAGAAAATCCTCAGTTCCTGCTGGATTAGAAATTCTTTTGTTCTCCCTCAGCAGGCCCAGAGCAGCAGAGCCAGAAGGGGAAGTGTTTTTAAAGTCACTCTCTTGCTCAAGATGGCACAGCGGCTCCCCATTGCCAATGGATAGGCATTGAACAGCCACCCGAGCCGAGGTCTGCGGGGTGCTATGCCAACAGACGCAGCAGAAGCTGCCCTTGGGGCCGACAATCTAGCCATCACAGCTGGGCTTTTCCCAGATAGTCCTCACCATCTGCAGGAGATTTACCAGGGAGGAGGCAGGGCTTGCTACAATGCAGGCTCCTGGGGCCTGCTCTGGGACCTCCTGATCAGACTCTCAGGGGCTGGGACCTTTTAAGCAAGTTCTCCATATGATTCTTATGCACACTGAAGTGTGAGAACCAGCCCCTCAGGACAGTAAATCTAGGGACTGCCCTCTGCCTCCAACATAGGTTTCCACCCCTCACGCAACCCCACCAACTAAGAAGGGAGAATGAGGGAGCTAAGGAATGGGATAAAGTCATAATGTCCCCCTTGCCTGTGAGGGCAGGCTAAGCCATTCATCCTGTCACACCCAATTTGTTCCAGCCACCCTTAACATTTGCTGATTATATTCGGGCACATTCCCCCCTGCTCTTCTCTTCCTTGTGGCCTCCTAATGTGCCTGAAAGTAGTGCCTCTCTTTAGGAACTTAGAACTTACACATTTCCAGAAGCCTGAACAAAGCCTCGCATGCCACCTCTGTCTAGTACCCACATAGGCAGGAATCAGTGGTCATGTGGTGATTTTATACCTGCCTGCATGTGGGAGAAAGTGAGAGAAGGCTATAAAGTAACAAAGGCTTCAGCGAGATAGACACTGAATTCTTTTCTATTTTAAAGACGTCACAGAGAGGCCATCTGGGGCTTACAGAGTGGCTTTTTGCAATCATCCCGTGTCCAGGCTCTTTGAAACTTGCTTCTCCACCAGCTGCATGAGATTCATTATATACTGTCCATTTCATGGTCCTAAATGGCTGCTCTAGCTCCAGCCCTTACAGCCATCTTCCAGTTAGTACGAATGATAAAGAGGAGAAGAAAGGCTCATCTCTTTGCCTTGAAGAATACTTCCTGGGAGTAGCACATGAACTTTTGCTTTCAGCCCATCAGTCAGAACTTAGTTACACAGCTACACCTGGCTGCAGAGGAATCTGGGAAATGTAGTCATTATTCTAGGTGGCCATATGTCGAATGAAAAGTCAGACATTGTATGATAAGGAAAAAGGGGAGAACGTATAATGGGGGCTGCTAGCACTCTGCAGCACCATTGTAGTCTTCCTCAATCTGGGGCATGTTTGCTATGGTGATCCTTACATTTGAATTGATTTATGAATGTATATAATTGCCTTATGTCTAATAAGAATGCAATCAGAGAAAATGTGGAAAAGACAGTAAGAGAATCAGATAATTACAAAGGGAATGAGACTAAAGCATAACTTTTCAGAGACAGGTATATGTATTCACTTTGGATTTGGGAGCACAGGGGCTTGGGAAGCACCTTTGAAATCTGACATCCTCATAAGGGGAGGAGTGCTCATAGAACATTCTTTCCCTGGTTAAAAATGTCAGGGGTGTCCTCTGTTCCTCCTTGACACGCCTACACTTTGGATCAATGTGCTGTTCCTGAGTCTGACTTTCAGCCTCACCTCATTATTTATCCCCCTGATTTCCTAGGCCCTAGAATCTGCCCCCACCCCCGTTCATTCTGTGCATAGATGGATTTCTCTTCCTGATCAGCTCACCCCTCTGCTCAGAAACCTCCCGGGTTCCCCATACCCTACCAAATATATTCTTTTTTTTTTTTTTAAAGATTTTATTTATTTATTTGACAGAGAGAGACACAGCGAGAGAGGGAACATAAGCAGGGGGAGGGGGAGAGGGAGAAGCAGGCTCCCCGCAGAGCAGGGAGCCCGATGTGGGACTCGATCCCGGGACTCCAGGATCATGACCTGAGCCGAAGGCAGTCGCTTAACCGACTGAGCCACCCAGGCGCCCCTTCCAAATATATTCTTAATTTCTTCACCAGACACACACACACACACACACACACACACGCACACACACTGTAGTCTCATCAAATAAAACCCCTCGCTGTTTCCCTGATTCACCGTGTGTCTTGGCTTCTTTGGGGCTCTGCCTAAGCCAGTCAGCACTGGCCTTCCATATGAGGCTTTGCCTGGTTCCACTGGCTCCTGCCAGAGAAAAACATGTCTGGGCTTGCTGATGGAGGATGAGAGACATGTGGAGCAGGGCCACCCTGCAACCCCCAGATTGGCCGTTGTGAGAAGCAGAGCCAGTCCAGATGCCTCAGAGCAGAGTGGGGCTGGTCAGCCCGCAGATCTGTGAGAATAAATGCTTACATGCTTCTTGTGTGCCCCCATGATTTTACAACTATTTCTTATGTAATATTTTTGCAGCAATTGTCAACTGATCCACCTGATTACAGACATTCAGAATACCTGCAGCATTTTCAGTGCATTTTTTAGAGTACTAGTCCCTTCTACCTTCAGTTAGGATTAGGTGTGGCTATGAACACTGAGACCCAAAGAAACTGTGGCTTAAATAAGATCAGAGTTGATTTCTCTCCCCTATGAAGGTCGAGAAGCAGGTAACCCGTCATGGTGAACTGGATGGTGAGCTGGAGAAGTCCGTGTTGCTAAGCACTTAGTGCAGCAGAGTAGGGACAGTCCGAGGCCCTGCCTGGGAACTGACAATCGGCCCAAGCTTCTGGCCTAGGCCTGTGTCCAATACGAAGAACGAGCACCATTTCCTAACTTGCCCAACCAGAGGAAACATCTTTTCGTGTGCCTGCAGAGTACAAGGATGTGTGCTGGCTGTTTTGTTTGTGCTTTATTTTTTACTTTTATTTTTGAAAAATTTCAAATATAAACTGTATTGGTCAGGGTTCTTCAGAGAAACTGAACTAATAGGATAGATAGAGTGAGGGAGATTTATTATAAGGGTTTGGCTCACGTGGTTATGGAGACTCAGATGTCCCACGGTCTGCCGTCTGTAAGCTGGAGACCCAGGAAAGCTGTTGGTGGAGTTCCAGTCCAAACCTGAAGGCCTGAGAACCAGGGGAGCCAATGATGGAGGTCGCAGGCCAAGTCTGAAGGCCCGAGACCTAGGAGCACTGAGGTCTGAGGACAGGAGAAGTTGGATGTCCCGCTCAAGCAGGAGAACAAATTTGCCCTTCCTCCACCTCTGTGTTCTACTGGAGCCCTCTGTGGATTGGATAATGCCCGCCCACACTGGGGAGAGTATCTCCTTTACTCTGTCTACCAACTCAAATGCTGACCTCTTCCAGAATCACTCTCACAGACATCCAGAAATAATGTTTTGCCAGCTCTCTGGGCATCCCAGTCATGTTGACACACAGAAGTAGAGAGAATAATAAAATGAATCCCCATGTGTCTGTCATTCAATTTCAACAATTATCATCTCAATGTCAACTTAGTTTCACCTATACTCCTCCCCCCAGGAGAGGTAAGAACCTTCCAGACTTCATGTATTTATTAAAATAAATACATAAATAATTTTTAAGTGATCTCTACACCCAACATGGGGCTCGAACTCACAACCCCAAGATCAAGACTTGCTCCCCCAATGATATCTTTGAATATGTTTCTCACTTTCCTGTGCTTCCTATCAATTGGGAATTAAGATCTAGAAGTTTGATTAGGTTCAGGTTCCATTTTCTGAAAAGACGACTTCATAGGGGGCAGGTTGTTCTTCTATTAGGAGACATGTCACCTCCCACTGTCTCTCTTTTCGTGACGTTAACAGCTGTCGATGTCATTGCCTAGAACTATTATGTCATTATGATGATATTCTCATTATATCATTTCTTCTTCATTTATTAGCCAATACTTCTGTAAAGAGAAACTTCCCCTCATCAAATATTTCATTAACCTGATATAGAGTCCATAGAGGAAAGGCAGATGCATGCTTGATTCTATTTACCGGTTGTTTGTTTGTTTGCCTGTTTTTTTTTTTTTAAAGATTTTTTTATTTTATTTTATTTATTTGACAGAGAGAGAGATAGCGAGAGCAGGAACACAAGCAGGGGGAATGGGAGAGGGAGAAGCAGGCTTCTTGCCGAGCAGGGAGCCCGATGTGGGACTCGATCCCAGGACCCTGGGATCATGACCTGAGCCGAAGGCAGACGCTTAACGACTGAGCCACCCAGGTGCCCTGTTTGCCTGTTTTAAATGATTTCCTGGCATCCTCCAAAACAGCTCTATTTTCTAAGATAGCCATCCCATAGAATTCCTGCTTCCATCCCTTTCGCCAGGACATAGTCACAGGACCTCACCTCACTGCCAGGAGGTTTGGGACCTTCAGCCCTTAACCTGGGCAGCCGGGGGCTCAGAGAATTTCCCTATTACAATGGAGAAGGGGATCGTGGCCCCCAGGTCCCACCCCGTTTCCTGTCGGCTCATCCCTGGTTGAGGGCTGAGGCGAGCTCCTGGCACACCAGGTCCTGTCGGAGCGTGTGCACACCACACATGCGTCCCCAGTCCCGTCCCTCCTGCTCCGCCTGCCCTGTGTCCCTGCGCTGTGCAGAGAGTAGAGCTCTCTCCTGTGGCCTCACTCTTCCCATGCTCTTGTTACTGCTCCCTTTCCTTCCCCTCCCTCTCCTCCTCCTCCTTCTTCCCTCTCTCTCTCCCCACTCCTCCTCCCTTCCTTCCCCTTCCTTCTCTTTCCCCTCCTCCCCAGCTCCTTCTCCTTCTGCTCCTATGTTTACTTCTGGGCCCAGTTTCATGTTTTGCCTCTCTCATTTTCTCAGCCTGTTTAGGGACCACTCCTGTCTTGCTCTGTCCTGAAGGATTTCTTGAGACTCAAGCCCACCTTGACTTTGGCTTGACTTACGGTCATCCCTGGTTATGGGCAACTGTTCTGGGATCCCTCTTTATTTTCTCATGGTTATGCCCTGGCTCCCCAGTGTCAGTGCCCCACTGTGCCTCTTCCCGTGCAAGGAGGCTGCATCTGGAACTCTGGCCCCGTTTAGCACAGAGGCTGTTGTGACCCCAGTCACTGAGGTCTGAAGTCCAGCTGGTTCGCACAGATTTTCAAAGCTGGGTCTACCTGATGCCAGCCCAACCTGGAGAGGAGCAAAAATTCTGTGGTCTGTCTTGGAAAATTGTTCATGTCTACGTGGCTGATGTGCTGAATTTGCTTCCATTTGTTGAATAAAATGCAACGGTGGTCATCACCCAGATCTGATGTTGGGCTCTAGAGAAGTAGCCCTCAAAACGGATGTTCCTGGGCCCCAGAAACCTGAAGCTCTGTAGAACCCCCTCTGCGGGTGGCCAAGATGGAGGCAGAAGAGAGTGAGGAATCCCAGTGTGAGTCAAGGTCCAAGGGGACAATGCTATTTCTACCTTAGAGAGTCATGTTTCTCCAGTTTGGACCAGGAATTACAGATTGACCTTCACCTTCCATTGTTTAAATATATCTTCCCGCTAAGCCTGCAAACTTGCTCTAGGTCTTGACTTTGGCAGGGGGCAGGAAGCACAAATAAAGAAAAAACCCCAATGAATGAAATATTTCTACAAATCTTCCTATTCTCAGGAATCTGCTTTGTTGTACTTCTGTGGACATTAACTAATGGGAAGAAGAGTGGAAAACAGTCATCCTGGCATGATGGAGAACCAGTGGGAAGTAGCAGCAATACTAGGCTATGTGCCAGGAAATAGGGATTCTTGTTCTAACTCAGCCAGGAATGGCGGTGCCCTTGTTCATGACCCCAATTCTGAGCCTCAGTTTCCTTACCCGTAAGACAGAGATGGGCAAAACAATAATCATATTTCATTCTTGGGGATACACTATATTTATGCTTCTAGAATCTTTCGTACTCTTTTCAGACTCCACAGTTATCTTCTCATCTGATACTCACAATACGCCTTTAAGGTACTGACAGGGGTTATTATTATTCCCATTACACAGATGGTTGCACTGAGGCTGAGGAATAGTAAACTCCCAAGGTTTCGTTGGTAATGAAACCCCGCCTCCTAATGCAGAATAGTTCCTTCTAAGCAGGAGGCTCATGCCTGTGCCTGAATGTGGGCATATTGGTGAGTGTGGGCATCTGTCTGTTATGTTCCTCCGATGTGTGAGTAAGAAAGGTACAGTTAGTAGCTGGACTCATGATTTTCCTGGGTTTACAGGGAACTCATTGATGTTTGCTTTTGTCGGATGGATGTTCCATGTTATGGCATAATTTACACTGAGTGCTTTAACTAGGCGATCATAAATAGTAACAGGAGGGCCACGGGTAGTGGGCAAGGAGAGATGGACCAGTAAAGGGGCAAGAATTCAGAGCTGAATTGTTGGCAGTATTGTATGTACTCCGTAAGTACGTACTTCACTTGGTCTTCACATTAATCCTATGAGGAAGGTTGCTATAATCACGCCCATTTTACAGATATTGAAACCAAGGCCTAGAGAAGTTAAGCAACTTGTCCAAGCTGGTAAGTGGCAGAGCCAGAACGTGAAGCCAGGCAATCTGGTTTCCAAGTTTATAGCCTAACCACTCTGCTGTCAAGGTCAGATTGGGTAGTCATATAAGCCTTTGTGAGCTGCTCTGGTATAAATTCAGATACCAAAAAAAAAAAAAAGAGAGAGAGAGAGAATGAGAATGCCCTACTCAAAGCTACAGGGTTGCAGGGAAATTGGCACACCATATTTTGCTGGTAGTACTGACAATGAGTTCCATCTTTTTGGGAGCAATATGTGGCAAGACCCATAAAGTTTCTTCATATTTGTCAATTTAAGAATGCCAACCCTAGGGTCTCCTGGGTGGCTCAGTTGGTTAAGTGGCCTACTCTTGATTTCTGCTCAGGTCATGATCTCAGGGTCCTGGGATGCCCCCCCCCCACCCCACATTGGGCTCAGCAGGGAGTCTGCCTAAGGATTCTCTTTTCCTCTCCCTCTGCCCCTCCCCCTGCTTGTCTGCGAGCTCTCTCTCTCTCTCTCAAATAAATGAATAAATAAATCTTAAAAAAAAGAGTGCCAACCCTAGAAGTTTGTTCTAAGCTTACAGCTCAACAAAAGCAGCAAGCTGTAGGCATGAAGCTTATTGTGTGATATCCAGTAATGCCCAAGAACAGAGCATGATTAAGTAATTTCACAGAACCTTCACTAGTTGGAATACTATGAAAACATTTAAAATGAAAATTATGAAGGTAATTGTGTAGAAGGATGGGGAACTGTCTCTGATAAAATGTTGAGATTAAAACACAGAATAAAAAATATGTAGATTTCGATGACCAATCTGGTCTCTATGCATATTGGCAAAGCCTGAAATAGAACAGGAAATACTTCTAGTAGTTAGGTGTTTGTTAAGGTCTTCTTATTTTTTAGGATTTTTATTAGTGGTGACATTATGTTTATTTAACAGATCATGAAAACAGGAAAGAGCTGGTGGCAGAAGCTTGTTAAAATGACCCTCAAGAGGCGGGGTGGGTCTGGTGGGCAGTCCCCCCCCCACTTCACCCCTGAGTTCTCTGGGGCCAGCCGCAGGTGTCTGGGTGGAAAGAGGTCTGAGAGTTACATGTGCTTGGGTCGGAGAGAACAGCTTGCCCTGGGTCTGCCTCACCTCACTCTTGCCGTTCTTTGTCTCAGCTTAGAAGCCACTTTTCTGCAGTCAACCCAATTGCCACCCCCCACCCCCAAATGGGCTAGGTGCCCCTCTTAGGTGTCCCCTTCCCCAGCACTCTATGCTAAGCTCCACGTCTGCACCTAGCAGGCTTTTGGGTGATGGCATTTATATTGCTGAGGCCCCTCTGCACTACAAGGGTTGGGATGTCAGGGGGCCGGCCCTGCATGGCCCCCCTAATGCCCTGACACAAATACATCATGTATTCAGTGAATGATCATCTTTTGCCTTGTCTCTAAAATGGGGGGAGCCTGGGTTGTATTAGATTCCTTTTAGCTCCATATACTGTGATTTTACCATCTAATTTTTACCAGACTTATTAAATAAAGGAGCCATTGGGTTTAAAGACAAGTCCCAATGTCGGAAGTGTCCTCCATCTTTCCACCTGTGGATGGGCTCCCCAAGCGGACTCTGGCCTGGGTGTGGACTGTGAGCCCGGTCTGGGGTCATGCTGGGAATTTTCATAGCACGTGGGCTGAGTGTGCACGGACACAGCCTTAGCAGTCCACCTGACAACAGGGCTGTGGCGGGGAGGGGGGGGGGGTGCTCCTCACTTCAGTCCTGCCTGTACCTGGGAGACCAGCCACAGGCCACATGTGACTCCGTGGCTGTACCTCCACGGTGAATCCTAGGAGCCTGCTAGCCCTGATGTCATGTGTGCTTTCGGGGCTGAGGCAGTGGGCGTGTCTGTGCACATGGCTGCTTGTGCCCTGTCAGAGCAGGGCGGAGGGAGGGTGACCAAGTGGCTCTGGGTTTTCCGGGTGAGCGTGTCTCTGTATGGAATCAGTGCACATTACTTCAGTGTATGAGTGGATTTCGATTCAGCAAATAATTATTGTGAGCTCTGTGCTCTGCAAAAGCAACAAAGCGTTGCCACGGGCAGGGAGCCTGGGAGTGTACATATCTGCATTGTGTGTCCCCTCTGTGTGTCTTTGGGAATGTGTTCTTGGCACGTGTCCTGCCTTCACAAGGCTTTTGGTGTGTGCATGTCTGTGTGTCAGTGCCTGGGTCCTGGGTGCGGCTGCTCGCTCGCTTTCCAGCCTCACTTGGGCCCGCAGTCAGGCTCTGCACGTGCGCCAGCCCCCATGCGCACGTCCCCGGGTGACCTGTGCGCGGTGTGCAAGGACCTCCGGGTCGTGTGCACTTGGTGCGCTCGTGCCAGTCTCTCCGCACGCACGAACGCACCTCCACATGTCTGGGTGCACGTCCCCCTCAGTGTGTGCACGTTCCGTGTGCACGCCGTCCGTGTCTGTGTGCGGGGCGCTCCACGCGCGCGCTCGGGCCTGCGGGCGGCCGGGGACCCGCGCCAGGCTCCACACGCCCCGCGGGGCTGACCTCCTCCCCCGCGCCCCCGGCCCCCCGCGCCCGGCCGCGGGCCTCCGCGATTGGCCGCCCGCGCCCTCGCAGCCGTCACCCCTCCCTCCCCGCCCCCCCGCCACCCGCGCGCCCGCGGTCCCCGCTGTCCCCCGCGGTTCCGGCGAGGCCGCGCCGCGCTGCGCTCCGCTCCCATTGGCTGCGCGCGCCTTTGTGTGGCGGCAGCTGCGGCCCCAGCGCCTTTGAATGTCGAGAGGGGCCGGGAAGGGAGCCTTTCCATGGGCCATCTGTCTCCCCGCCAGCCGCCGCCCCACCGCCGCCCGCGCCCCGCGCTCCGCCTCCCGCCCCGGCGGCTCCCGCAGCCCCGCCGCCGCCCGCGCCCGCGCCCCGGAGCCGCGCCACAAAGGGCCCGCGCGCAGCCGCCGCCGCCGCGCGAGGAGCCAGGATGGTCCTGGTCCACGTCGGCTATCTCGTGCTTCCAGTGTTTGGCTCTGTGCGAAACAGAGGTATCGCTTTTTCCTTTCGGGGTCCGCTTCGGAGCGTGGATCGCCGCAGGCAGCGGGGCGGGGGCGGGCGCCGCGGGCGGCGGGGGGCTCAGGGAACACCCGCGGGGACGCAGGGCGAGCGGTGGCTTCTCCCCTCTCCCTTCTGGGGGACCCCCCAGTGTGGGGGTGGCCGCCCTCGTGGGAGCTTTTGTAGTGAAGTTAGGGTTTGGCGAATTTGGGTCCCTCCCTCCCCAGCCCCATTTTTTATTCTTTGCGGCGGACGCGGTTCCCCCAAATCACAGCCCCTTCCCCTAATACCTAGCCCTGTATGATCGAAAGAAGGAGAGAGATCCATGACTGTGTGCGTGCGCGCGCGTGTGTGTATGTGTGTGCAAGCGTACTTGGCTTTCTGTTATTTGGTTTTTTTGAGGCATATGTGTGTTTTGTGTTATTTGTGTTTGTATTCCTTCATCTTTTGGTTATCGCTCCCGCTGGCTGGTTAGCTGGGATCTGGTATGTGCCCTATCCCGTGCCCCAGCCCCCACCCTCTGGTGGGCACTTGCACGATTTCCCGTCCGCTCCCATCCTTTCCTCCCCTTTAACCCTTTTCTGTATCGCCCTTGTGCTACCTCCCTACCCCCCCCCCATTGTCTTTGTATGACAGTTGCATTTATGGATTCAAAATGCTTGGGTGTGTGTATGTGAGCGCGTGTGTCAGTGTGTGTGCGCCTCGGAGTCAGACGTGCACTGCTGTGCACCCCCGGTCCCGGCTGGAGCGGGGTGCCCGGCCCTCGGGTGTCGCGCTGTGTGTGCGGATGAGGTGCGAAGCTGCCCCCACGCCAGGCCTTTGCCCTGGGCAGGCGTTGACAAAGCAGCAGGCCGGCGCCGGCTTTGTTTTTAACTGTGATACATGGGGTGTGTTTGCACGGTCCCCTTCCCCACATCCCCTTTCCCTTACATTCTACTCCAACAATAGCTTGGTTTCCCCCTCTTCTCCCCCCCCCCCCACATTTCTTCCATTTTCTTTTAATCAAAAATTCCCACCTCCCCAAGCGAATCCGAGATGCATTTAGATTCATTTTTTTTTTTTCTTTTTGTATTCTGCCTCTGGACTCACATTTCTCTTCTTGGAAATGTTTCTGCTACCCTCTCCCACTCCAAGGCTGCTTAAATCCCTGCTGGCTGAGGCCCTCCCCCACTCCCCCCTCCCTCACGCACAGAATGATGTCTTCCCTTTGCGACCAGGGTTGCTCCTTCGAGTCAGAGCAGGGGGTGGGGTCGCGGGGCGAGCGCTTTAGTGCGCCCCAGGGGCCCGATTGGGCAAGAAAATGAAAGCCCGGCCCTCTTTCTTCCAGCCCAGCTGTCCCCAGCCCCACGCCTCTCCCCAGAACCTAAAAGGCAAGGTTGGCCCCCTTAGGCCTGTTTGAACCGCAGTTTTTTTTGTGTGATGATAGAATGATGACATTCTGCATTTATCAAATCTTTTTTTTTTCTTCATTGTGTAGCTCAGTGAATGGTCAACTCGCTGCTGTGTGCGCTGTGACCCTTCTGCCTCCGCATTTAGCTGTATTGTGACACCCCTCTTAACCATCTCCTGTCTCCATCTGAGGAAAGCATTGCTATTTAAGCAGCAGTATCCCTATCTCAGGCCGGCCTAGCGGTGGAGGGGGTGTGGAGGGGGTGTGTGAGGAGTAGGTCGGGGCGGGGGCGGGTGCGCTCTCCCTGGAAATGTCAGCCCCCTCCCCCAATACACAATTATGTCTTCTTACTTGGCATTTCCTCTTAAAACGGGTGTGGAACATTACACTAGGCAGAAATTCAAAAATGATTAAGGAGGATGTTGAGCCTGAAAGTATAATTATCCTGATTAAATCATTATCATCCTCATTAATACCACGGATCTCTAAATACCATTGCAGGATGCCGATTTTACATTTTGAAATTCAAATTGCTCAGCTGCCTTTAAATTTTATTTTTAATATGCTCCCCCCCACCCCTGCAAGCTCCCCTCCCTGCCCCCCCAATAAATTCTGCCTCTCAGTCAAAGTTTACTTTCATGGCAAACACGCCCACAGGAAATTCAAGGGGTGAGGGTGAGTTGGGCTGTGGGTAAAATTTAGCACAATGAGATAAGAATTCATGACCTTTCGATAGAGGATACTAATGCTTAACCCAACAAGGTCCTACACCACAATCTTCTTGTAAAACTATTAGATAGCTTGCCAGCTTAAGTCTGTTCTTTTTAGTTTCCATTGTAGTAGTATAGGATGTAGGCCATTTCAGGATAGATGTAGAGAAATAACCATTTTTGTATCTTCATCTTGTTTAGCTGAGTACATTGCACTGTAAATCCCTGTTAAGTGGATTCCTTTTGCCTTGGCTTGGAGGCTCTGGCACCCCATTTCCCACTTACCTGGGTGGCCGTCAGCTAGCTTCTTGGCAGCACCCAGGCATAAGTGAAGAGAGTACATTTAGTCGGAGGCAAAAAATAATAAGTATATGTTTATATATATATGAAAATCTTGAATGAAATGACAGTTGCTATTACCCCATAGCCTCTGAAAATTTGGTGTAGCAAGGTCCCTGGCTTAAGGGGGAGCCATGGCCATGGTGTCTTAATTGTTTAATTGTATGATGTCAAGAGTATCTTTGGACATCCGCCCTGGCCCTCAGAGCTGCCCCTTTAACAGCCGGCTCCCTTCTGCTGCCTCACCAGCCGGACCTGCTGGAAAACTGCAACAAAACGACGGCAGTAATGTAAGACTAAGGCCCCTACTTCGAGGGTCCTTCCAAAAGAAAGTCCCAAGTGGCTGCCCCAGATTGCCATTTGGCAATCTGAAAAGAAAGAGCAAAAAAAAAAAAAAAGAAGAAGAAGAAAGAATCCCCAGCAAAATGGTTTTCCATTAAACAGGGATAGTGTGTTCTGCTGTGCTGAATTACTTCCTGTTCTTATTTTGTGGGTAATTTTTTCTGTATCAAATATCCTTTTGGTTGTGTATCTTTTTCACCTTTTCTTGTACTAAAACTAAAGCATGATCTGTATTTTTTTACATCCCCCAGTTGACAATGTACAGCGCTCGGTTAGAGATGTCACCCTGCTGAAACGTACTGTGGTCGTGTAGCCCGGGCCATCTGCTCATTGTACGCTGCTTTTGTTCTGTTGCTCCTTCCGAAGCATGGTGGGCCCAGCCTTTTTTTTTGGTATCGTGTGCATGATGACATTGTTACACACAGAATCCACTAATACTAATATACAATCTCTCAATAAAGAACTAGTTTTCCTATATTAACCTAGTGTGCTTTTTCTCTTGCTGTTTTCCCATTTATTGTCGTATCCTGCTGTTTAGATTTTTTCCCTTGCTTTTCTATCCCCACCCTCACCCACCCACCCACCACTCCCACCTCCCATTGTAAGATTCGAGTGAATGCCTTTTTTTTTTTACTTTCCTTTCTTTATTTCCTTTTCCTTTCCTTTCTTTCTTTCTTTTCTCTTTCTCTTCTTCTTTTCTTTCCTTTCTTTCTTTTCTTTTTCTTTCTTTCTTTTTTTTTTTTGGTGGTACAGATATGGTGACTTTAATCCCAACTAGTCCGTATCTTTTTACAGTAGACATCTGGGGCCATGGGAAAGGTCAGTTGCCCGGCCACACCGAAACAGCTCAACTGCATAGAGACAACCCCTCTCTTTGGCCACGTGTGCAGCCTGCACATTTCACCATAATTTCTGAGTTACACGGCACTCGGTTTGTGATGCTGGTGAAGAGGTGGGGATATAACACTTAGGTTGAGAAAAGGGATACTGTTCTTAACTAGCAATCTTGTAGCATTTCAGACTCGCCTGAAAAACCCATTTTTAGTTGTGTTTTAACATTTCCTTTTACTGTCTCATTGATTTACTGTCCTTATAAATCATGCCAGGGGTAACATGTTACATGTAGTTGAAGCCATGGTCTAGAATTTTAAAGTGCCCTCTTCTATGTACATCTTTAAGTTCTTGGGACCTGCAGTGTAAGTTTTTCATTGAGATCCTGCATAAGGAAGATGTTGGGAACAGAAACCAACTCAGACCACCCCCCACATTTATCCCAGGGTCAGCAGCCTGACCTGTTACCGTAGAAATAAGAGAGTCTGTGTCCTCTGTAGGCTGTAAGCCAGTTAAAGCTGATTATAGCCTAGTTCCCGGACAGCTGCCTCATCTGTGGTCCTAGTGCCTCTCTTGAGAAAGAAAGCCAGATCTCTGCCATTGTCTAAGTGTGTAGGGGTGTGTGTGTGTGTGTGTGTGTGTGTGTATAGGAGGTGGGGTGCAGATCAGGAGGGAAGTCGGGACCTACCCCCAAATTGAATTGGAAGAAGAGCCCTTAACATGTATATGTTTTCCATAATTACATTTGAGAAGCCAGTGGAGAGGTATTTTTCCCCCAGAGTGGAACCCAAATTCAAGCATTTGTCAATTACACCTATTCAGTTTCAGCCCAGAACAAGTCTTGCTAAATGAGGCATTTTAGACAGGGAGGAAATAGGTTGATTAAAGAAATTCTCAGTTCCTCCAAAGGGTCATCATTTTGGAGCTGTTCTTCCCAGGCCGTACCTCCTCCTCCCTCCCCCAGGCTGTCTCCCGGGGCCCCTCTGCCCCACTGCTGGCATTCCTTCTCCACGCAGGTGCACCCTGCCTGACCACAGTGCTGCCTTGCCTTCTTTGTGGCTTGGTTGGACTCTCCTCTCCTCCCATTACTGCCCTTTCTGCTCTGGCCCTTTGTTCTTGTGCTCTGCCCAGCCTGGGTGGGAAAGCTGAGCTGATTTACTGTGACACATGGACACACATGGAAGTTCCCAGCGGAGGCTCATGCTGTAGTTGGTGCAAGAAGAGATATGCAGGCCTTCAAGGATTTTTTTTTTCCTTCTTCTCCTCCTCCTTTTTCTTCTTTAATTTCGGTTTAACACGAAACTTTTAATTTTGTTTCTAGTTTGAGAAAGCAAAAGCAACCATCCTCCAACCCATCCTCAACAGCGGTAAAACTACCCCCCAAAATCAGGTGATGACCCTCGTTTTTGTCCTAGAGAGCAGTGGCTATTATTAGATTGATGCTAACCAGCTCTAAGATTCTACTTCTCTAGATTAGTGTTATGTATGTCAGAATTAGTTGATCGATACATTGCGAGGATGGGCTCATAACCTAGTAATAATATAGAAAGCTAGTGGGGTTAATGGGAAGTCATGTTTCAGCAATTTATCAAATGCATACTCTATTTTCACCCAGATTGTCAGAAGAAACACATTCAGATGAAGAAGCCCTTTCCCCCTTGACTGGATGATCCAATCATTACAAAGCCATTGTACTTTGTATCTACTCTCTCAACCATCTGACTGACACATACCCGTTTTAATAACTTTTGACTCCCGGATTTTGGAAAAGCCATCTAGTTGCTTAGATCCTACACCATAGACTTTCTAGGGAGAAGAAGCACAGCTCTTGTTTACCAGTCTTCTTTTCAAACAAAAGAACTCCTGAAGCTAGCAGCAGGTAAGGACCACTTAAATGATGAGTTTTCTTAAATAATAGTTATCCATAAACCAGCCAATACTATGAATCCCTCAAGATTAGGGGAAAAGACCATCAAGATGCAGGTGACAGAGACTGGGTCACCTCTCTTCGTCTTACAGTTTGCTTACCTCCTGCCCTATCCTTTCCCCCCACATCCTTCCCATCTTTAAATTAAGGTGTCCCACTGGAAAACTTACTGGTTTCCTGTGCTAGGGAAGCAAAACTCCATGCCGGATCCAAGTGCATTGTGAAGCCCCTTTCCTGGCCAGGAGACACAGGCCCCTGACTCCAGTTCAGGGTGTGACTCTGGATCTCTCAGTCCTACCTCACTACGGTTTGCACAAAGGTGCAAGACATTTGTGCCTTAGTTTTTCTGTGGATCTAACTAGCTCTTTAAAAATTCCTGGCTTAACATAGTACGAACATGAATCAGTATTTATCAGTTTCCAGTAGGGCTTAGCCACAGAGGAGCCAATGTATTTCCATGAGAGTTGGGGGAGAGGGGTGGGCACAGCTTGCCTTAGAGAGACTCAGGATTTTCTGGATGACTTAAGAACCAAAAGCAAACATTTGTAACCCTGCAGCAGAACCCACTTGCAATGCCTGTGACTTAGTGTGTTCAGTCATTCGTTCATCCACTCACTCACTCACTTGTTTATTCATGTAGTTAATGGGTGTTTACTGAATACCTGCTTGGGGCCAAGTTAAGGGGGATACGAAAGCATTGTAGGACCTGGGTGTCTGCCCTTCCGAGAGAGGCTTATGCTGAGGCTGGGAGATGAATGCTTAGGAAACCGGATGCTGTCTAAGATGTTCTTGCCAAAGCACCCAAACGATGGCAGAACATCCAGACTGGGTGAGGTGGAAAGAGCCTGGGGCCATCCAGGGGTTAAGTCCCAGCCCTGTCTTGTCCCGGAAGCGTGAACTTAGACCACTGCTCTGAGCATCATCTAAACAGTGACCATCCTGATACCTGACAGGGTGTGTTTAGACTATTCAAAGGCACCTGGCTTGCAGCAGGTGCCTAGGGCCTGCTAGATGGCTGCCCTCCATCCCCCATAACCATAGGAATTTATTGGTGAGGGATTAAATAAAGTTTCAGAGACAACCTTGCTGAGGAGGTGGGTTAAGATCTGCTTCCAAGAGTAGCGTGCTTCAGGAGGGAGGAAGAGGGAGAAGGGCTCTAGGTGGGGGTGGGGAAGGAGCGAGACTTTGGCTAAGGCCAGGAGGCTCTGCTGATTTGGCAAGAACAGGAAGTGCATACGAGGAGGCGTGTGTAGGTGTGTGTGTGTGTGCATGTGTGTAGGGGTATGCGTGCAGGTTTGCTGCCTTGTGTGGCCTCAGGAGGCACGGGGACCATTGTCTGTCTTTGAATGGTTCTCCCCAGAGCACAGCTTCAGGAGTTAAGCAGCACAAGGTCTGGAGAATGTAGGACAAAGGGCCGGAAGATACTTTGAAGCCTGTTTCGGAAGGCCTTGGGAAGCTCCGGGAGAGTTTGAACTTGCTCCTTTAGCCATTGGGAGCTCTCTGGGGAGAGTGGTATTTCAACAACTCATTGTGGCAGCTGGTGGCAGAGAGGTGAGCCTCGGGGCTGAGGCCAGGGAGGCGGCCATGGCAGGCTTCCGGGGGTGATGGAAGCCTACACCAAAGGTCTGGGGGATGGGAAGGACGGTTCCCATGAGGAGCCTTACCATAAGAAGAAGTGAGCAGAACTGAGTCCGGCGGAGGGGACAAACCAGGAAGATGGGAGCAATAGTTAGTTTCAGGGAGAGATGAGTTCAGTGGGTTTGAGATGCCAAGAGTGACAGAAGGAAGGGGACCATGGCACTGTCCTGGGATTAAAGACTTCTAGTAAGTACCCGGTGGGGTTAGGAAATTCACTTCAATAAAAATTCTTCATGTTTCCATGACAACTCCTCAAAAACCTCTCTCTCCAGTCTCGGAATCCCCTTATCCGGTTGTACGCACGCATCTTTAGTCAGGAGGCCATTCTCTCCGTAGCCTCTCTTGCGACATGGACCCCCTGGGTGCTGCGCCCTGCTGTGCCCTGATATCTCAGCCTGAAGGATTTTCATCCAATCTCACCCTTCTTGAGAAGAGAGACTCCAAGGCAGGCAAGTGCCAGGGTCACGCCCTCACGGGTTTGCAAAAAAGGTTGGCCCTGCCTATGTGAGGAGGAAGAACCTGGGGGTTCAACAACTTCCATCTAGGTTCGATCATGGAAGGACTAGAATGACATTTTGGAAGGGGAAAAAAATCTCAGGTGTCCACCCCTCTGAGATCATGCCAGTGAAATTCCTCCCACATTTCTGTGCATACATATATGTATATTTTTTGGCAAGCTGCAAACACAGTAATGCGCAATCCTGCATTCTCCATTTTTTTTAATGTAACATGTCACAGCCTTTTCATGCTTTCCTATGTTGTTTTGACAAGCATCACTGTTACTGGCTGCACGATATTCCCCGTGAACCGTGGCTCTGCACCTGGGCTCGGGACCATGGGAGGCACTCACATGGCCCTGGGTTGCAGGGCTGCTGTGGGCCCCAGGAGAGGAGAGGTGGGTGGCCCCTCCCATCAATAGGCCCAGATAGCTGGAGGGGAGGGCAGGTCAGAGAGGGCTTGGGGAAGGAAGAAGGTTTGCAGCAACTTTTGAGATCTGGGTGCTGGTCTTTGTTCTGCCACAGACTTCTGTGATCTTGGGCAGGTCAGCTTCCTCCCCTGGGTCTCGGTTGGCCTGCCAGTCAAATGGGGAGGATAGACCCATCGAATCTGTCCTCCAGGACTTGCCCCGTGAAGTGATGCGTGGGAAACAAAGCGTGAAGCCGGCCCAAGGCAATGGTAGCAATAATGAGCGGCGTTTCTTGGTGCTGGGCCTCAGATGGGCCATGCGGTGCAGTGGGTGCAGTGGGAACAGCTGGGGCTCACCGTCCTGCCCCGCCCCAGGGTGGCCTGCGGCCGGCTGACTACTCCACGCACTCACTTGCTGTCTGCCAAGGGAGCTAATGGCCCAGTGGTCCCTTCCTGCGTGAAAACACTGGGGTTTCCCCTAGATGTGAGGCACCCTTCATTGCCTCTTTGACTTTCCACAGGGGTAGCAGCCATGCGCTCTTTAGTGCCCGGTGGCTAGACCACCTGCCCTGGGCAGCCGGGAATGCTGTGGGACGGCAGGGAGCACGGCCCGCGGGCCTGAGCCCAGGCTCACCTGATGCCCAAGCGAGAAGTTCCCCTTGTTCCCTAATACATCCTTTCCCTGAATCATCCTCCGGGGTGTGCCAGGCCGAGCAGGGGAGCCACCCCCTGGGTGGCCTGTCCCATGGGGCTCAGCCACTCCTCCCAGGTAGCGGGGTGCAGCGAGGAGAGGAAGTGGCGGCTGCTGACTCAGCACCAGCCTGCCACGTGGAGAGGGGGTGGAGGAGCTCTCCCAGGCTGGGAGGAAGTGGGAATTCAGCGGACACCTGTCTCAAGGAAGGGCAGGAAGTTTGCAACAGCTGCTGCTCTGAGTCTGGGGCTGAGAGTGGGAGGGAAGGGGGGGCGCTCTCCAGTGTTCCTCCCCCCAACAGCCGGCTTCGCTGGGGCTCTGCTCCCCCGGCAGCCGGGGCCTCCATACCACCCTCCCCAGTGCGCAGGGCCTGACTGTCCCCTAGGACCACCCCCCTCCTAGAGCAACTGCTCCTAGGTTCCCAAACGCTGTGTGCGGGAATGGATTAATGCCTCCCCCCAGGGCTGGCGATACCAGGAGTCTTCCTGAAGCCAAAGGGTGGTCCTCCCCGGAGGGCCCTCAGTCTCTAGGGCATTCCCTGGAGGCCGAGCTGGAATGGACTGGCCAGAAAAGGGCCCTGCTAAGCAGAGCTGAGAAATCCGACTCTGGGGAAGGTGAGGCATGACGGGGGGAACACGGGTGTCCACAGACCCTTCTTCGAGGCTCCCGGCACAGCCAGCCGCCCCCGGCTCAGTAGCCTGTGCGTCCAGCTTGGTGGTGAGGGAGACCGAAGAGGCAGTTGGACAGAGCCTCGGCCTCGATTGAGTCAGAGCTCACCAGAGCTCCTCCTGAACCCTGGGTTAGGTGGGCTGTGGCCCTGGCCTCCCCTTTGGTGGATCCATGTCCCTCGGGCATAGGTGGAAGTCAGGCCTAAAGGGGGAGATTGGTCCGCCGGTCTGGAGGGAAACTGGGCCTGGGAGGCGGCACCTGCTGGACTTCCTTTGGCTGAGGGGATAGATCCTGAGGCTGCCCCTGCCCGGGAGGCAGGGCTGCAGCCAAGCCAAGAGGGGGAGGGCGGTAAGAGGCCGTGGGAGGGGGCTTGGGCCCCCCAGAGCCTGAGGAGCCCAGCCTTCTCCCTGCCAGGTGGGAAGGGCTTATGGGAGGGGTGAGGGGAAGAGAGGTCATAGGTGGTGAAGGGGACAACAGCCAGCCAGCCCTCCCCTGGGCAGGTGAGCTGGGAGTGTGATGGAGAGGGTGGGTAAGGAGCCCAGACACAAACTTGGGGTGCATTTTCCCATTCTATCCCCACCGCATCCTGAAGGGTCCTTGACCCGTCCAAGCTTCTCTAGGAGACAGGTTGAGGAAGGAAGGAGCATGGAGGATGGGAAGGTGGGAGGAAGAAGTTAGAGACATGCCCTGTTGTCACTGTCCCCACTCCTCAGCAGGGGCCGCTCATCCTCTCCTGAGGACTCACGAAGTCTGTGTCGGTCCCTGAAGAGTCCTTCCTTGGGCTCACCATGGCAGGGTGGTCCTGGCCTGCCCTCTGGGAGCATCCAGACTAGAGGGGAGCTGGGAGGAATGTGCAATACAGAGCAGAACCCTTGACTCCCGGCAAAAAAGGGGCTTGCCGTGCCCCAGCAAAACATGGCATGCTTTCCAGTTTTACTGCTAAATCTGGGAGAAAAAGGGGTTTTATATTAGACTAGACAAGGAACTCTTAAGTCACCAGTTGCAAATGTTGCATGAACTTTTGAGTGAAAATATAGGACTCTGATGACGTATTTCATGTGGGCAGGCCAGACAGTAGCCCTATGGCTGGGGGCTGGTTGTTCAACACCCCTCTGACATTTGGGTGCTCCTGGGGAAGAGTATGAGGAGTGCCAGGTGAAGCAAGGTGTCCTCTTCACAGAACTGGAAACCCTAGCCTGTCCAGGGGCTGGAGTTGCAAAACCAGCTCCCGAGCGCCCCAGTCAGGATTGGGACCTGGGTCTCGTGACTCTGGGAGCGGTGCTCTTCTTGGGTCTTGACTCAAGGTGAGTTGGAAGTGGCCTGAGCTCCAGCAGCTCCAACAGGGGTGGTGGAGTGATGCTTTGTCGGAAGCACAACTGGGTGAGGCTGAAGACCTCGTGGGGTTTGACTGGATAGAGAAAAGGATGGTATTTCAATATGGTGGCCGATCTGCCATATTGTTCCCTAGTCTGGAGGGCTAGGGCCACGACCGGGAGCAAGGGTCTGAGTGGGGAGGTGGACATGAATCCCATGAGGAAGCATGTGAGGGAGGCTTTCTCGTGGGGGAGGCCCAGCAGGGCTGCCCCCGGGACTCTAAGGACCCTCATTGTTACCGTAGTAAAATATACACAGCCGTTCCCCCTTCTCTGCGGTTTTGAGTTCCCAGTTTCAGTTACCCACTGTCAGCTATAGTTCAGAAAGAGATGCTCCTCCTTCTGACGTGTGGTCAGGTCAGTGACAGCCTAACCCGACGTCACCGGCCCCGCGTCCTTCACCTCACTTCCTGTCCTCGGGCAGGCACGTTACCACCTCACATCATCACAAGAGGGGTGAGTACAGTATAGTGAGATATTTTGAGACACAGACCACATTCACATAACTTTTATTAGAGCGTATTAGCACAATTGTTGTAATTTATTCTTAGCTATTATTAATCTCTTACTGTGCTTTATTTCTAAATTAAATTTATTCCAGGTATGTGTGTATAGGAAAAAAAACCTAGTATATATAGGGTTTGGTGCTACCTGCCGTTTCAGACATCGACTGGGGGTCTTGGAACATATTTCCTGTGGATAAGGGGAAGTAGGCAGAGCATAACATTTGCTGCTTGAACTGCCCCCCCCTTTTTAAGATATTTATTTACTTTTTGACAGAGAGAGACACAGCAAGAGAGGGAACACAAGCAGGGGGAGTGGGAGAGGGAGAAGCAGGCTTCCCGCAGAGCAGGGAGCCCGATGCGGGGCTCGATCCCAGGACCCTGGGATCATGACCTGAGCCGAAGGCAGACGCTCAGCGACTGAGCCACCCAGGCGCCCTGGGTGAACCCTTTTAAAGTGTACAGTTCACAGGCGTTGAGCATTTTCACAACGTTGTGTCACTATCAGCACTTCTTACTTTTAAAACCTTTTCATCGCCCCAGTCAGAAACCTTGACTTTGAGGCCTGCTCCTGGGCCGGGCAAGGCTCTGCTTGTGGGCTCTCCTTGAGGACAACTGGGGACACTAAGCGGTAGTAAGAAGTGCACAGATCTTGGCATCCGGAAATCTTGGGTTCTGGCTTAGCCAGGTGACTCTGGACCTCCCGAGCTTCATCTCTTCGTCAGAAAAACTGGAGATGATTGTTATGGGTGCCGGCGCCAGGGGGAGGTGAGGATGGAGGACGGATGAAGTGCAAGGCACTCGGAGCCCTGGGCGGTGCTTAGCCAGAGGTGGTCATTCTCCAGCTCCCTCTGAACACACACCCCGTTTGTTCAGGCCTGGAACCCTGGAACAGTCTAGGGGGTCCTAAGGGAGTGCAAAGGGGCAGACAAGAGAGGGCCGGGCATGTTTCAGCGTCACTGCATAAGCAGTTAATGAGAACCTAGGATGGGCTGTGGGCAGCCAAGGCACACACAGCCTTTGACTCACAGCCTCGCTGGGGAGAGCCCTGAGCACCCCTGAAGTGGGTGGAGAACACAGGCTGGGCTCCACAGAGGGCCAAGCTGATGGTCATGCTGGCTAGAAAGCCTGGCCCAGCCTGGAGGCAACTGGTCAGGGCTGGCACACGGGATGGGGAGAGGTCACTGAGGCCTGGAGAAGCCAGGAGGGCCTCCTGGAAGAGGCAGAACTGGAGCTGCTCCCCAGGAGGGAGATCTGAACCTCTGCTGCCTGGGGGAGTTCTCAGGTCAGCCTGCCTTCCCTGCCCCGCCCCCCCAGACATAGACCCTGATCTGATCCAAGAGGTGAATGTTCAGAGTCCTGTGGCTGTCATCCTTGTCTGATTTTTTTTTTTTTTTTTCCTTTTCTGGAGCATTGGGTCCTCTCATTTCACTGTCATGCCACCCATTCCAGTCCCTTCCTCCCTGCTATCTCCCCTGGGCCTGGCCACTTCCCCTGCAATTCTCTGCCCCCTCTCCCACCCCTGCCCGGCCAGGCCGCCTGAGGGCCCCGGTGGGTCCACATGCCATCCCTCGGGTACACCTGCAGAGGGCGAGGCCGCCCCAGGGGAGCTGGGGGCTTCGTGACCACCCTCTCAAGTGGGCAACCCTCTCGGGGCGCTGGTTCCGTTCTCTGCAGAATGGGGTGCTCCTCCTGACCTGCCGGGCTGAGTGAGGATGAAGTGAGGTGGGGGATGGATGATGCCCACCCTGACGCCTGACCCAGGGGACGGGGCTACTCTCGTCATACGTGGCTGTCTACTAGGGAGTTGCCACGTAAAGAATCTTCTGCCTGTTTCTAGGAGGCACTTTGAATTTGGTAAGGGGAACAGAGGGGAGGAGGAAAAACTTCTTTGAGCCCAAGTGTTCTCATCTGTAAAATGGGAACAATCCTGATCAACCCACCTCCCCTCCCCCCAACCCCTCCCCACACTGGCCCCCAACAGGGTTATACTGAGGCTGAGATTTGACGGTGGATTTGTTCAGCTCGTCTGACAGCTGTGCACGGAGCATGTACCCCGGGCCAGGCATTGTGCACGGCCCTGGGGACACAAGGAGAACAGCGACAACAAAAGCACCAGCAGATGCTCCCCGGGGCACTTGTCTGGGCCAGCCACTTTCCTAGGCTCCTTACCTACCCTCACCAGACCCAATGGGAGGGGAAGCAGATGCGCCGACAGGCAGGAAGGTTCCAGGTAGGTACTGGGTGCTCTCTCAGCCTGGGGGAGCTGATCTCGAGCTGAGTCTTAAGGGATGCGTGGGCTTGCCCAGGAGAAGGGGTGGGGGCAGGGTGTTGCGGGCAGAGGGGCCGCGGGGGCACAGGGCAGGCTGAGGAGCAGAGTGCCGCCCCTGCTGTCCTGTGGGGGGAGCCGGGGCTTTGTCACTCCTGGGTGTCAGCATTGCAGTGTTGCCCGGGGATCTGCTGGCCGGCTGGCTTTTGTCAGGAGGGAAGTGCACACGCTCTCCCCAGAGGCGGATGTCCTGAGCTTAGGGCTGAGGGCGACCCTTGAAGGCCTAGGAAACAAGGTTGACATCTCGACAGCCCCCTGCCCCCGCCCCAGGAAGCCATGAGGGGGCAGAGTAGCCTCCCCCACCTTCCAGGGGTTTTCATGGCCTCCTGCCGGGAGGGCGGGCAGGGGTCCGGAGGAGGGCAAGGTGAGGGGGATGTGGCGTGGGGGGGCGCTGGGCCTGGAGGACGAGGGAGTGGAGCCGACCCTTGCAGTAGGGCCCCGGGGCAGCGTTTTCCACTCTATCCAACCAAACCCTGGGACCCCCTGAGCTGTTCAAAGTTGTTTCTGCAGAAGAGTTACATGTTCCCCCAATGAGCAAACTGCTCCACGCGTCACCCCTATGGCGGGGAGCCCCGATGCGTGCGGGCACGCGGACTCCCCCGTACAGCGAGCCCTTTGGTTCTGCCTGGGTAGCACTTCCCCACGCTACCTGCCGGCAGACCTCTGTGTGTGTCCCCGTGCGAGTCCTAAAACAGCCCTTGAACTTGGTGCGTGGAGACTGTTTGGGAGATGCCAGCCCGGGAACTGGGTCATCTAGCTCAAGGCTGGCCCAGCAACTCCTTATACTGCAGAGAAATGGCAGCTAAGAAAGGCCGTGGAAGGTGGCCCATCTGTTGGTGACTGCCTGTCTCGAAGTCCTCTCCCCGCCCCAAGTCTTCCTCCTAGGAGGGCCGTCTTTACCTGCCAAAGAGAAGACTGTGAGATCGGGAGGTCAGGGGTGAGCCGGTCACTGCCTCCCAGCGACACCCTTGCTGGCCAGCCTGGGGGAGCTCTGCCAGTGGCCAGGGAGCCGAGGGGGGCCCTGGAGGGACTGGCCTTGTACCAAAGCCCCGCTCTGCTTAAGACTTCCCTCCTACCTTTTTATATTTATGACCTTGTCCAGATGCCGCGGCAGGGGCTTTCTCCCTGCCCAGCTGTGAGCCCCCGTGCCCCTTGGCCCCCAGCTACGTTTGACACACGATCGACATGGCACTTGATACGCACATACTTGTGTCTCCAGATGCTCAACCCCAGCACGCAGTCAGCCCCGCATGGTCCCAATGTAACACGCGTTCATACACAGTCCGCACCCCGTTAGGCCACAGCACATACTCTCAGTCACGCTCATTAACATCTGTGCTGGATCGGAGCAGGGAGCACCCACAGACACATTCGCAGATGCCAATCAGCACGCACAGACCCGCCTGACGGCCCGCATACACGCATACACACAAGTACATCCATGACGCCTACTCGCGTTGTCTCACCAAAGGCAAGCTTAAATGTCCCCAGATGGGACTTCCTTCTCCTTCTTGTCACTGACATGCCTGCCACCTGTGCCCGATGAGGACCCCATCCCACCGTCACCAAGTTCACACAGTTAATCATCCAAAAAAGAGATGGAGACCTTCAGCCAGGATAAAGCCGCGAGGCCTGAGCGTCTCCATATGCCGCTGGCCAAGTTAAGGGACCCAGACCTGCCTCAGAGCTGGGCCCTGCGACACCTAGTTGTCCCCATACTCAGGGCTCTGCTTTCTCCACGGGGCCTTGCTGAGGCCCAGGAGGGGCAGCGTCTGTGTGGGCTAATGTGAGGGGCACGGCTGACTTGCTATGGTGTCCACTGTAGTCGCCTGATGATGGATAAAGCAAACCGCAAAAGCCCCTTTTGGATGTCAAGTGGCCTGGAGGGCTTCATGGAGGAGGTGGGGCTTGAGCCGGGGTGAAGGCTGAGGACCGTGCCATCAGGAAGCAAGAGGGGAGGACAGGGAGGAGGGGAGGCCACTTGAAGAGCATGGGGAGGAGTGAGCGTGGCTGGCAGCCTCCCCAACCCAGAGAACCCCAGTGGTGATTATGGGAACGGTTTGAGCAGAGATGGGAGAAGAAGCAGTGAGGCCGGGAAGTGGCCAGTAGCCCTACTCTGCTGGGATTTCCTCCTGCCGACCCGGGAGACCCCTCATTTAGTGCTCAGTTTCTGCACCCAGGTGGCTGGGGGAATTAAAGAGACCATGCAGTATTAATGTTGCTGCCTTGTTTTATAAAGTGTCCTAACAAGCTGGTAAGCCAGGCACACTCGTCTTATTTACAACTGCTATTATTTCTCTGACATGGAGATTAATTTGATGATAGCTGTTTATAAGCTCTTCTATCATCAGATGGGCCCATTACCTGGGAGGAGAGGAGGGCTGGATTTAATTTGTGAACAGTGCGCTGGGTTTTCCTGCTCCGGAGTGTGTGTGGGAGTCACGGTCATAAATCACGGAAGGCAACAGCAGTGAGGAGACCGGAGGCCCGGGAGCTCCCCGAGCCGGCGACGTGCGGGAGAGGCGTGTCCCGGCAGGTGGGCAGGTCTGCAGGCCCAGGGAGCTAGGTGGGGGAGCACAACCACCTGTGCAGGGAGAGAGACACTGGGGGGTCACCCAGCCAAGGAGCTTCCAACTCAGGACCCTACACCAAGTAAGAATCATCTGGGAGCTTATTAAAATGCAGATTCCCCTAGCCTAGGGGTAGGGCTTGGGAGTACCTGAGTCTGGAGTGTTCTCGGAGGAGGCCTGCCTCCGTATGCTCTTGCCTAGGTGAGTCTTGGCCTATGGACAGGCCAAGGTGGCCTCCAGGTTCCCTCTGCTCCAAAAATAGGCTTCCCTTCCCTGGATTTCTGGAGAGAAAAGGACAGGAGAAGGGCCGGCAAAGAATGAGCAAAATGGTAAAGTTTGCAAAGGCTGTGTCCCTGCACCCATGGGGCCCCCCAGCATTGTTGCCACTCGGCTGGTTGTGAGACCCTCCTGCCCAGCAGGAGAGAAACATTAGCTCATGAACATTGTCCCTCTGAGGGCTTTATAGGCATCACGTCTCAGGCATCTTATGCCGATCTTTGGGTTATCTTTTATTAAAGCCAACTGAAAGATAAGAAAACTGAGGTGTTGCAAGAAGCAGTTTTAAATTTCATGGCCTAGAAACTGAGGCCTGGGTTTAAATGAAGCTTGGACATGGCTGTCCTTTCTATGACCTGAGGCAGTATTCCTAACCTGGAGGCAGGGCCCCCACACACGGACACTGCACCCCTCCCCAGAGAGTAAGATTACTGCATATGTTGGGGTAGGGATCTGTAAGAACTCGAGGTGCTCAAGGAGCCCTCATGCTCCATGGACTTAAGAAGCCTTCCTCCAAGGGCTGGCTCTATTTTCCTGGGGAGGCCTCTGACACAGAATGCAATGGATCTTTCTCCACTGGTAGCCTGGCAGATCCTGTCCCTGCAGGTCAGTGGGGAGATGGGTTGTGAAGGACAAGGGCCTACCTGACTCACACAAGGAACCCTCATCTTGCTCTGATAGGTGGCAGTGGCCCATGGGCAGTGACCTTGCCCCTTGCCTTTCCCCTTGCATTTCCTGGGCCTATCCCTAGGATGGCTGATTTATGTCCTCTGCCTCCCAGGCCTGGGCCTTTCCTTCCCCGTCAGCTCTTGGCAGCTTTTGCAGGGTTCTGCTGGGGGGACTTCTGAGAATTCTTCAGGCCAAACATCCTCATTTCCTTCTCCTCGGGTGCCGTAAGCCCCATCCAGGATTGAGGAACTAGTAAACGCTCATAAAATGGGAAGGGAGCCAGTACGGACTCCATCAGATGCCCTCCCCTAGTTGAGAATCCACACTTGCGTTAATGTAGTCTAAGTTTGTATTAGCTGTTCTGGGCACACAACACCCTTTTATCGAGCTTAGTTCAGATGGACCAGAACTCTCAAATCTGCCAACACCTGTTATGGAGACTCTTTGTCTCAGCCTAGTGGAGCTGGCTTATTCTGTAGGGTGTAAGTTTGGCTCTGGTGACCACGATGCAAAATAAAGGTGGCTTAAAGGGTGTAGCAACTCTCTAGAACAGCCTGGAGTTAGTGGTCCTGGGTAGTCATGGTTGGTGGGTACTTGATGTCAATCATCAGGTGTCTCCTCTCTTGTTGCTCCACCCCTCCCTAGGGTGTGGCCCCTTTTTTGCATGATCCAGGATGGTTCACCCCCATGTCCACTTTCCAAGCAGTGGGATGGAGGAAGAAAAGAGAGGTCAGGAGGCACATGACACAATGCTGCCTGGTACCCACTCACATCCCGTTGGTCAGAACGGGCCCACGTGACCATGTGTGGCTGCAAAGAAGGCTGGGAAATGTAGTCTTCATTCTGGAAGGTCATGTGCCAGCTAAATTTGGGGGTTCTGTTACCATAGAAGGAGAGAATAGATATCGGGAGACAAGTCGTCTTTGCCTCAGTTGGTTCTTAGACCCATACATTAGGCCTTACCGTGATCCTAGTTAAAGATTGTCCTGTGCATGCACTTCTCCATTTAGTGTTGTGGTGGGTGGGCTAGCATGCTCCCCACGGCAAGGTGGGAAGGGAGAAGCCACCCTCCACCCTGGCATCAAACCCCTGCGCCGTATTGATGGCATGTACTCATTCATTTAATTACAGATTCTTGTGGTCCCGGTGACTAGGTCTCATTTCGCATCTTGTCCACAAGAATGTAGTAAGGTGTTAGAGCAGAGGCTGAGGTGATGACTGGAAGTGCCCAGCCCAGGGGGTGGTGTACAGTAGACCCTCAGCAAGTGCTGTGCGTCCTTGGGCAAGGTACTTAAACTCTCGGTGCTTCAGTTTTCTCATCTGAGAAATGGCGATGTAATCATGGCTGGCCGCTGGGGCTGTTGGGGAGATTCGGTGAGAGCCCACAGGCAGCACCGAGCCATGGCTGGGGCAGGGCATGGTAACTGCCACAGAGGCAGGATGGCTTGGGGGTCAAGAGCAAAGGCTCCGGGTCAGGCTGCTGGGAGAGAGTGAGGCTCTAACCTCTGGAGAAGTTGTGTGAGCCACATGGGATCCCTAGAGCTTTCTGCACAGGTCCCTGGTAAGGAGTGGGCACTCAGTGAATGCTAGCTTGCTCTGGGCCCCACCCTACCACCCCTGGTAAGGGGTATCACATACCAATCCCTGAATCCCTCCCCTTCCCTCGGCAGGCGGTTGGTGGAGACATGGGGAAGGACCCTGGGAATCGGAGTGGGGGTGATGGGGCCAAGGAGCTGCCACTGGGTAGAGGACAGGCCCCACGTTCTGGCCTGAGACCCTCTGCTGGGGGAAATGGGATGTGCCTCCAGGAGCAATAACTAGACCCAGACTTCCCATGTTGAGGGCTGGGAACATGTTCCCGGGGCTCCTAGTGGGGGGCCTGGCTGCACCCCAGGTGATTCTGTCTTCCTGTCTGCCAAGACTCAGCTCTCCGGGTTTTTACTGGAAGCCTGGAATGGCAGGGATGGAAAGGACCCAGAGAGATCTGGCTCATCACCCCACCCCCTCATTTTATAGGAAACAGAGCCCAGAGAGAGGCAGGGGCTTGGCCAAGGGCCCTCAGCCAGGGTGAAGACCCAGATCTTCCTCTTGGTCTCTGTTCTTGCTCCTGAACCAGGAGGGCAGGAGCCATGAGCCTCTGTGTTCCCCAGGTCTCTTTCCCCTCCTCTGCCTTCTGCCCCCAATTATGAATTACTCTGTCTCTTCTCAGGCTGCAGTCACCTGTCTGGGGAAGGCCCAGGGAGGGGCCCACACATTAGCAGAGGCAAATGTGGAGCGGGGTTTGGGGGACAATCTCTTGGGGGAGCAGCTATGATGGGGAGGGGGCATTGCAGGGTCAGGGACTGGGGGCCTGGGCTCACAGGTGTGCGCCGAAGGACGAGAGTGGGCACCATGGGACTTGCCTCCTGGGGTCAGGGTGGAGATTAAGTGACACAAGTTTGTGACCTCTGAGGGGCCATTCAGGTTCGAGGGCTTCTGTCCATCAGGGCTGTAAAGATGAGGTTTCTTGGGCACAAGGCACAGGATGGGAAGAAGAAGAAGCATGGTCAGGATGCATCGGCCCCGAGATCAAACAGTGAGAAACAGGAGGAATCTTGACAAGAGTCTCCATAGTTGGTTAGAATCGTTCCGGGGCCTCTGCCCCACACTTGAACGTACTGCTGTGGTCAGCCATCAGTAGGCCTCTGAGCTGTACGCACCTTCTGCACTTCACATCTCTGACACTGGAGTGCACTTGATCAGTGCCCATGTGTTCTAGCTTAATTGCCTTTTAAACATCTTTTCGTTGTGGATAAAGGGATGGTTCACCATGCAATTGACGGCCTCCTAGAACTGATGAAATCTGGCAGCTTTTTTATGCTCCCCATTCACAAAGCTTTGGGGGCCACAAATAAGTCTGTAGAACTCTCAGAGGCAAACGTCAGTGCCAAGTTCGTGATTCATAACATCTAGGTTCCTTTCTCAACATACACATTCCCCTTCATCTTGTTTTTAACATTTCACGACCCCTCTCACCCAAGGACTCAAGGGGATGAGCACATTGGGGAGGGCCGGAAGTCAGCAAATGGGGAGGCAAAATTCCTGGGACCCGTTGGATGAGGACCAGCCTTGTTAATATTTCTGGGGGCCTTGGGTTCTTTGCTGGTCCGATGGGAGGAGCATTCTCTTTCTGCCTTACTCTTCAGGGGCTGGTGAGGACCACAGTGTATACTTGCTGTCTAAAAGGCTCTGGAAAGGTCAGACCTGCCCCAGAGTTAATATTCTAGGAAAAATGTGAACTTCCTTGACTTTCCCTCCCTCCCCAAACCAACTGTCCAAGCCCCCTTCCTGTGCCTATCAGAAGACTGCCGATCTTCTAGATAGTCAGAGGACCCTTCAGGGATGCTGACGCCTCCCCCTCCCGTTCCTCCCCCAGCCACTGTCTCCCAGTGCCCTGGGAGGTCCCTTGCCGGGCCTCTGCCATCCCTGAATTCAGTGTCTGCCTGGCCTCCTGGCAGCTCCCTCCTTGTCTCCACCCCTTGAGAACTCAGCTGCCCCCTCAGGACCTTCCCTAAACCCAGTTGTGCACACGAGAGCCAAAGCCTTGCATGGCCCCACAATGCTTGCGGGACCCCAGCACCAAAGTACCCGGATGGCCCCGCCACGTGGGGGATCTGACTGGTATGGATGATGATGATGATGGTGATGAAGGTGATGATAAAGATGATGATGAAGGGCCTCTGTGGTGGGAGGAGGCAGGGCCTTGTGATGGGGCTGCCAGGCCAAGGCCATGGGCCACTCCTTGGCAGGGTTCCCATGACGCTCGGCCCTAGGCCAGGAGGAGGTTGGCTCAGGGCAGGTCCAAGCTGCTGCCATTCCGCCCTCATTCCCCCCCTTGATTTCTTACTAAAATATTTATTAAGCCCCTACTCCGTGCCAGGAACTTGTAGAAGCTGACAAAGAGATGGCCTTCTCTCTCTTCCTTTCGTTCATTCATTCATTCACTCATTCCCAAATGTTGACTGAGGGACTGACCATGTTCCAGGCATGCTCTAGGCTCCAAGTTTGCAGCATCTGCACCCCGACTTCTCGGAGCTGACCCTCCAGTGGGGGCTGGCTGGTGGCGAATAAGTAAGCAGGTCAACAGCTTGCGAAGGTGACACGGGCTAGGGGGCAGGATAGCTCAGGGCATGGGGGCAGTGATGCTGGGGCGGGGGTGCCGGGAGAGGCGGGGTGCTTACCTTACGTCCACACTGGGGAAAAGCTCTGTGGTCAGCTCGATGCTACAGAGCCCTGTGCGGAGGGCAGCGACAGAGGGTCCCAGAGACTGTAAGGGACCGAATCTCGCCTCCCTTGTGAGCACGGCCGAGTCTGGCTGCTTCCTGCCTCCTGGCCAGGCTGGAGGGTCCCCCTTACCAGGCATTCTGAGCACGGCCTCACTCCGTCCTCCTATCCCTGAGAGGTAGATCCCATCATTATCCCCAGTTTACAGATGGGGAAGCTGAGGCACAGAGAGGTCGCCAAAGCCTACACAGCTTGTAGAGGTCGAGCTGGACTCAGACGCAGGCAGGGGACCCCAAAGTCTGAGTTGTCACCACTCTGCTACACTGTCCCCGTATGTCGCGGTCACAGCCCTGGGTCCAGTGGGTTCTCGAGCCCTGCCACCAGACGGCTGCCTCTCTCGCCCTCACCCCTCAGGGCAGGGGTGCTGACTGGTCGGGGTAGCACCCAGCACGGCATTCAGGGTCTTCCTCGGTGCTGGGCTCACTCCCCCCTTTTATGTGTGAGGAAACTGAGGCCCAGAGGGGCAAACTGACTTGCTCTGAGCCACATACTAATTAACAACCAAATAGGTTCAGGGAGTCTCCTCTCCTGCCTCCTCGTCCCTCTGTCTGGTTTCTTTGCCCAGGAGCTTCAGGGCTGGTGGCCAGGCAATGGGAGGGGGAGGCTGGGAGAAGGTGCGAGCATGGCGGGTCCGTCCATCTGCTCAGGACCATCTCCGAGGAGAGGGCAGGTGTGTGTGCACATGTACGTGTGTGTGCACGTAAGGGGGACTCACACGCCACCAAGGACGCCTGTGAGTCAGGCCCACGACAGGCGGTTGAGAGTAGAGTGGGTGCCCGGAGTCTCAGCGCCCCTTCCCGGGCCCCGCCTCCCCAGGCCGCTCTCCGTGGCACTCCCCTCTGCTCCCTCATGGCACCGCCTCTTGTCCCCCTAACTCCCGGCCTCCATTCGAGATCTTGGTCAAATCTGGTCGTGGTGTGGAGACATAGACTTTACACTCAGGGGAAACTGAGACCCTAAAGATTGGGGAGGCTTCCTCCAGAGCCAGGTGGAGCCCTGGTTGGGAGGGCAACGTTCTGTGCCTTTGAGCTTCAATGGTGGCCTCAGGCAGGGACAATGGGCTCTGTCATTAGGGTTACCTGGGGAGCGGGCCAAAATCCACATTCCCAGGCCCTACTGCACAGATACCTTTCTGAGGTAGGAATCTGTATTTTACGGACCTGTGACTTTTAAATGCAAATGAGTTGTTTTGTCATTAAAGAAGAGAGACACGCACCTGCATCTGGGAAAAATGTAAGCGGTAGGAAGACTCATTGCTGAGAGCAGGCTTCTTTCCTGTCCCACGGCCCTCTCCCCACGGGTGACGGTTGTTAACTCTCCTTCTGGAGTAAGCAGCAGGGGCAGCCCTTGACGGGGCACGTACTGTGTTGAACAGAACCCTTCTGTCCCTGCCTTCTGGGAGCACAGAGTCTAGTTGAGGTGACGGGGAGAAACAGATGACCCACAAATACGCACGTTGTCATGAGAGGGGACAAGGGTCCGGACGACCAGAACGGCGTATTTGGAGGGAGCACAGCAGGGATGACCTCGTTTGGCTGGGCTGTGCTGGAGGGCGTGGTGGTGGAGGGGCGAGGACTTCTTGGTGTCCTGTCCAGGGTGCCAGGGGGGTTATTCTGCAGCCCTCAGACTCCACTCACTTCTTTCTCTGTGTCTGGCGTAAGAGGGGAGCAAGACTCCTCCCGATGTTTCAGAGTCACCTTCTGGTTGGGGACACAGGACATCAGTCTTGCTAAGGATTGTACTGGCTGCTTTAGGATTGTCCTAAGGCTAAATGAGTGGCTTAAACCAATAGAGATCTATTTTGTCACAGTTCTGGAAGCTAGGAGTCTGGAATGAAGATGTTGACAGGGCCATGCTCCCTCTGAAGGCTCTGAGAAGGATCCTTCCTTGCCTCTTCTCTCTTCTGCTGGTAGCCGGGAGTCCTTGGCTTGTAGACACATCCCTCCAATCGCTGCCTCTGTCATCATGTGGCCTTCTCCCTGTGTGTCTCTATGTCTACACGTGGCCTTCTTATAAGGACACCAGTCTCTGGATGAGGGCCCTCCTATAAGGACACCAGTCTCTGGATGAGGGCCCGATCTCTATCAGCGTGACCTCATCTGAATTCGGTCACGTCTGCAAAGACCCTATTTCCAAATAAGGTCACTTGCATAGGTACAAGGGGTTTCGACTTCAGTGTGTCTTTTTGGCAGGACACAACTCAACCCACAACAGGGATAAAACATGCGGGCCCCGGAGTGACCCAGCCTGGGAGGACAGTGAGGACTCCGGGAGGGGGGCCTGGGTCCCTGCAGGCTGGAGTGGGTGGGGCAGGGCAGGCCTCAGGAAGGGGAAGGTCTGGATGGTTGCGCAGGCTCCAAGGACGTGGGGAGGAGGGTGGAGCAGAGCAAGTGGATGAGGGAAAGAGCCCAGAGCCAGGAATGCACAAAGCACACACAGCCACAGAGAAGAGGCACCAAGGACCTCCTCAGAGCTGCCTTCTAGAACTGTGAGTCCAGGAAAATGAGGCCGTGGCAGTTGGGAAGCCTGCAGCACATCCTACAGGTCACCCGTTTGCTCCTCCCTTGAAGGCGGTGAGGGGGCCTCCGGGGGTGTCCTCTGTGACCTTTTCCAACTGCTGGCTCTGGCCTTCAGATACGGTGGCTGCAGAGAGGGGAGAAGTGACCGTCACTTGGGCTCCTGGGAAGAGTAGCACGTGTCCCCAAAGCCCAGAGCCTCTGGCCCCTTGATGACAGGCTCTAAACACCCAGGACCATCCCTTGCTTGCCTTAAGCCCACACAACTAGCTCCTTTTTCCATCTTTTCCCTTCTCACACGCTCAGGGGGGAACCTGCAGGTGGGATGACACCCACCTTGTTCCCCGGGGCCTAGACAAGGATTCGCTCGGAGGATGCACACAAGAAATATTCTTTTGACTTAAAAAGAAGACCACAGTGAGAAGAGAGACTCCCGACAGTGTCATCCTCAGATCTTGTCCCTGCAGAGACCCAGACCCTCCAGCCCTTCATGCAACCACTGTGTCAGGAGGACCGGGCTCCTGTCCTGACACTGTGGCTGAGCTGAGGTGGCACCTGGGTGAGGAGACGCCCCTCCCGGGCCGCAGGAGGCCTCCCTGTAAAGTGGAGGCTGCAGTGTCTACTTCACAGGGCTCTCACGAGAAGGAAACGTGAGCAGCCGTCCAGAAGCTAGAATCGTGCACTTGGATTCAGTCTGACAACCTGAGACCTATGTCAGGCCCAGGGGGTTCGGGATGGGCAAGACAGGCTGTGTCCTGCCTGCAGGGGTTATGGACGGTCTGCTGGGATGGATTTCAGCTGGTGCACGGGTCCGGTTAAACCAATCCCCGGGTGGTAGCCCATAAGAGGGGAGTGGACTGATGAGGAGGAGTCAGTCAGGCAAAGAACGGGAGGAGAGTTCTCAGCAAAGGGAATGGCATCCTGGAGACTAGAGCTCATGGCCTGTCCTAGAAGCAGTCTGGTATGGTTGGAGCATAGAGAGCAAAGGGGTTGTAAGAACTGAGGCCAGAGCTCACATGGACTCCACCTGAAAGGTCATTGTATTAGTTGGCATTTTCTGTGGCTTAAAACCCAGATTATTTCTCTCACCCGTGTCGGAGTCTGGAGGTAGCAATCCAAGGCTGGTGTGGTACTCCAAAGTGTCAGAGAGTCAGTCTCCTTCTACTAGTTGCTCTGCCATTCGTGACTTCCATTCCCAAAGCCATTTGTGGCCCAAAATGGCTGCTGCAGCTCCAGCCCTTATATTTTCATTCCAGCAAATACAAAGGAGGAAGGGGTGAGGGTGCCTTCTCAAATTAAGGCATTTCCTAGAAATTACAGGTACCATCTCCATGTAAATCCTATTGGGCAGCTTGTAGTCTCAGAATTACATTTAGCTTTAAGGGAGGCTGGGAAATGGTCTTTATCCCAGATAGCCATGGGCCAGCTGAAAATGAGGCGTTCTATGACTGTGGAAAGAGAAGATGGATATTGGGAGATAAGTCATGGCCTCCACCATAGTCATTATGGTTAGTATTTCAGTTGATGAGGGTACTCTGGACGCAGAATATGGCGACATGCATCATGAGTCCATGCACTGGCATCACTGAGAGGCTTCCACTTCACTGCCCCAAACAGAGCTAGCCTCGTCCCAACAATGGGGTCCATTCAAGGGCTACCCCCCCCACACACTCCTCCATGGAGCCCTCACTCTCTGCCAGGATGTCGAGGGTGTTGGAGGTCTTCCCTCCTGCTGCTAGGTTGGGAGGAGGGGTAATGTATTTGTGGCCAGCCATGGAGGACCACAGGGGGACCACAGTAGACTCAGATGGGTAGTCAGACTCAAATGGGTAGTCGGACTCAACTAGCATAGCATTCCTACTGCTTCTGTGGGCTCACCTGGAAGCTAGGGTTCCTAAGAAAACGCATTTGGAATTCTGTCACATCGTTTACAAACAAACCTGGAAACCCAGGTTGCTTGTGTCCTATTCTGAAACATTTCCATGGCAAATCCCTGCTTTCCAGCCTTGCCCTGCTCTCTTCTCTTTTGGGGCCAAAGCACCAGGTAGCACCAGGCAAAGGACCCCAGACTGAGGAAGTTATCAGAGCTTCCCCCGGGGGCCAGGAGGTGGGGTGCTACGGGAGAACCCCTCCCTGCCCCCAGGACTGCCCTTCACAGACACATGAGGTGGGATGAGGAGTTCTGTCTGGGGTGTTGCCAGCAGTCAGACACCGGAGGGGCCAGGCTGGTCCCAGGACCCTGCGCTGGGAGGGAGAGGAGTGCCGTCCAGCCTGAGGGTGTTCAAGTTGCTCTCGGGGACCCATGGGGACCACAGCGCTGTGGAGGAGGGAGGAACCCAGGGGCTGGGCTCAGCACCCCAGCCGGAGACTTCCCATCGGCTTTCAAAGGGGACTTTCATGGGACAGGCATTTAAATGAAGATCTCTGCAAATAGAAGTTGAAGACTCCAGCCAGCCCCTCAGTGAGCAGCTGATGAGAGGTGGGAGATGGGCTGCGCAGGGGACAGTGACTTGCCGGAGACCCACACTGCGGGCCGGCAAAGCCGGGGTGTGAGCGCCTTTCCCCGACGCCCGGTGTCTTACCAAGTGCACCGCAGAGCCTGCGGTCGAGTTGGATTAGGTGCTAGCTTCTTGATCTTCTGAGAGCCCTAGGTGCTCTAAGCGGGGCTTCACTCCGGCTCCAGATGGGAAAATGAAAAGGTGAGCGCTCATCCTTGCTCTCCAAAGTGAAATTTTATTTTTATTTTTTGTTATATCTATATTCAGTTGAAGTGTAGTTGACAACAATGTTACATTGGTTTCAGGTGCACACCAGAGTTCCAAAACAAAATTTTACCTCAATCCTTGTAAATGTGCTCTTCTAAAAACCAGAAAAAATAGTAATTATACATTATGATATGGAAATCATTATATATGTATATATACATCATACATATATGCATATACATTTATTAATACTTGCCTGGGCATCATAGGCACAGGACGTAATACCCAAAAGGCAGAGGATGCACACAGTGAAAGGGGGGCTCCCTCCCCTGTGTCCAGCCACCCTGGGGCCCTCCAGAGTTTCCTCTGGACCCTGTCAAGGACTGTCATGCTCATTCCGGTCAGCCCTGTCGATCCCTGTTAATATGATGTTCAGTGTGGTTATTAAGTATACATGATCATGGAAGGAGAGGAGCAGTGGGGCCGACTGTCCAGGAAAGGGCCTGTCTCACTCAGCATGGGGAGGTGGCCTTGGTGTGAAGGCCTGTCCCCTACCCATGCATGGGCTAGCAGACCCTGGAGGCCTCCGGCCCCACCTCTGTTGGCTCCTGGGAGAATGACCCTCCGACCATCCGTGGACCTTAGTCTACTGGACTAGCAAGCAGATCTCCAAGATGCTTTTCAGCTCAAATTTCCCTGAGTCTCTTATCTGCTTCATGCCCCATTTCCCCACTTAAAGCCATTAAGAAATAGGGCAGCATTGAAGATAATAGCTCACTTATGTCCCAGAAGGATTTCAAAGCATTTACACAGTGCGAGCAAAATGGAACTCAAATTCAGCTGTGGATGGCCTGCCAAAGGCACCCCCTCCTGCCCCATCCCCACTCAGAAATGGTGGCGGGGGGAGGCCCCAGGCCCTGGGCTTGGGAACAGGTCCAAGGTGACAAGGGGCTGGAGGCAGCGGCTTCCCTCCGAGGCCAGTCTTTTCTCCACCAGGCCATGAAGTAGTCCCCAGTAGGCCCACGGGATGGGTTCTTGAGATCACCACGATTCCCTTCAAGGTTTTTCAAGAAAGTTGCTTTCTACCCCAGATTCCTTAGACCTGGGTTTGCTGTCTTAGAGCCAGCCGGAAGAGTCCCTCAGGGGCGCTCCTAAAAGGAACAGCAGACTTTTGACAAGATGTTGGCCTTGTAGGGGTGGGTCTGTAGGGGAGCGGTGGGGATGTGTTGTGTGGACAGGTCCCACTGGCCCCAGGACTTTGGCTCCCTCGTTAGCCATGCCCGCAGTTCCATCCTGGGTATCCTCCTCGTGCCTCATGTCCTAGTCTTGAAAACTCTGAAGAGCGCCACGGAAGCCACCCAAACAGGTGGGGGTGCAGCCACACGTCACTCATTGAACCAGTGAGAGCCTCAAAGCTTTGTGACGTACAGACTCGGGGTAGCTCAGCCTTGGCCAACAGCGCTCTGGGAACACGCTCTGGTGAACAGACGAGAGGGAGCTCTGCGAACCATCCCAAGTTCAGTGGTGTTTTAAGTAGGTTGTGTTCAAAGCGCTTGACAAGGTTTTCTTCCCGGCAGTCCCCTCTGGCCCTTTTCTTTAAACGACAGAAGCACAGCATCCTCGTGCTGAAAGGCTCTTAGAGGTGTCTTCGCTCAGTCCTCCACTTGGCCCAGGTGGAGGCTGAGGGTCGGAGGGGGAGAATCAGAGGACGAGGTGCTGGCAAAGAGCCAGCCAGACCCCAGGGCTCTTGTGTGGATCCACAGGTGCACAAAGAGTGTGGAGTGGGACCCGGGCCGGCCCCTCTGCTGCCTACAGCGGTGAAGCTCCCCAGGGCCTGGTCCAGGACTGACACACAGTAAATGCTCAGTAAATATGAGTTGAGCCAAAGAATGGGAATTATAACTCATTCTAAGTCAGAGGGGTCTGGATAAATATGGCTTTGCCGTGCTGTCAGCTGAGAAAATCCCTCCTTCCTTGGGCTTTGAATGTGGCTCTGAAGATGAGCACTCTTAATTTGCCCACCTCCTTTGGCTGCAGAGGAAGCAAAAGCTGTCTTCTACCTGGCAGAACAGACGGCTCTATTCTAGATGTTCAGAAGATTGGAAGGAACACACCCCAGGGCCCCCAGCCGGGTCTGCTGTGGTTGGCAAAGCTCCGGCCTGCCGGGGTGGGGCTATGCCAGCCCGGAAGGGGAGCCTGTCCCCGCTTCTCATTTTGAGGCACCCACGAGTCAGGACTTTCTCTTTGGTCTCTGGGTCCCCGACTCACCCCTGCACACCGCCCACCGCCACCCATGTGTTGGTTGATACCTACTCTGAGTGCAGCCGTGTTGTGGGTGCAGGGGAAGGGACGTGGGGGAGAGCAGGTGGTCAAGCCACAGCCCAGCCGTGGGGGGTTTACGGGCAGGTGGAGGACTCTCGTTGCCATAGGGAGCTGGCCGTGTCTCCCCAGCCCGGCTGCGAGCTCCTTGAGGACAAGGAACTTGCCTCTTTGTCTTGGGTCTCCTTGGACTTTCTGAGCAGAATTGAAAAGTTCACACAAAACAGCTGCGGCCACCAGTGAGAACGTGACCTCCTGACTCACCCTTCAGAGGGCCTGCGGCCTGGGCTCTGCTCCCTGGATCCCCTTTCCTCAAGACAAAAGGTCTTCTGGGATCTTTTCTTCCCACCCCCTACCCATGTACTTCCTTGCCAACCAGAAGTTTGCTTGGATCAAAAAATCCTCAAGAGTTACCCCAGATGTGTTTCAGTGTGTTCTAACAAAGCATCAGAGTAAAGGTTCCAAGGGCATAGAGCACGCACTCTGACGTGACCACAGAGTGCCTCATTTGGTGGCGCCTTCCAGGACGCTTAGTGGTGCCTGCCTCACACAGAGGTGAGGTGACCACCTGGGCATGGGGTTTCAGGTCATCCTTCACCCCTCATTGCAAGCAGGCCTCCTCCATCTGCTGTGTGATGCCTGGATTTTAGGACTGGTTTACAGTTGCATTTTGTTTTCTTCAGAAGTGCCCCAGACAGGGGATGGGGGCTTTGTGGAGTCTCCTTTGGTGGTTTTACAAGGTTGCCCTTAAGCTCCCTCTGACAACCTGTCCTTGTGTGTTGGTTGGGGGTGGTCTTTGCCGAAGACCAAACAGCCCTGGGAGCATAGAAACCAAGGGAAGCAGGTCCAGCGGATTAGTCCGAGCTCCTCCTGTCTGGGCTGCAGGCTGGAGGCCACGGGAAGCAGCTGACTGATGGGCCATGTTTCCTGGAACTTCAGGTGCTGGAAAAGAGCTGTGGCCCAGATTCAGGAGAGCTGGGCCCTCTGGTCCCAGCTGTGTCCCTCCCAGGCTCTTGGTGTGTCTCTCTCTCTGTCCCAAGAGAAATGCGAGTGAGTTGGGCATCTCTGGGGCTCCCCTTGCATCTAGCACTCTGTGAGTCTCTGGTTCTCCCAGATAGCCCTACGTTATCACCTTCTCCTGCTTCTCCTGCCATGTCCTCTCCAGGAAGCATCCTGCCGTCTTGTTGAAGGACAGGAAGGAGAGTTGCTCTTTGGAACCAGCCCTGGGCTGGAGGAGAGGGGCCTGGACAGCAGGGGCCTAGATGACAGGTGGCCTCAGCCCCGGCCTTGAGGATCCCAGGTGTGCTCTTTAGAAACTCGAGTCCCCTATCTGCATTCCCCTCCCCACACTCCTGACTCAAGGTCAAGTAGGGTCAAGGGTCCAGGGGTTCTGTTCTGGGGGGACTGATGTCTGTCTCCAGAAGTTTCTGAAGGAGACTTTTCTATGCTAAGTAAACACATGTAATTATTTCTTCACAAGGATGCTGGCTTTTGCCGGGGTCCAGGCTTTGAAATCTGGCCAGGTACCTTCTCATGTTGTGATCTTGGACATCTCTCTTCACTTCTGGGCTTCCACATCCTCCTTCAGTAATGGGGAGCTCTAACTTTGTGGCCAGATTTTCCTGAGAGTACAGGGTGTGAGCAAGGGACAGGAATGACTGCAGGCAAGGGGTAAAGCAAGGTGGTCGCCCCGAGGGAGGTTACAATCATTTGCATTGCAAAGGAAATGTCATACCTTGTGAGCAAATGATGGGGTAATAGTACAAATTGGGGTCTAATTAAGAGATAATGCTTGGGATGCAGGCTTTAGTCCTTTGGGAGATTAGGGGAGGTGAGCTGGGAAGGACTGACAGTGTTCTCCCCCCTCCTCCCCAAGGCCAGCCCAGCCCAGCCCCAAAATTGTTCTTCCCAAATGTCCTCTCAGATGCTGTAGTTCATTTTGTGATAAGCCCCTGAGAACTTGGTGAGGGGTCAAGGAGAATTGCTCCCAGCTTTCCCTATGCTCTTAGTACATGGGAGTGCCCGGTAATGCCTTCGGGGGATTCCAGGAGAACTGCTTGATAGCCTGGTGGTCATTAAATGCAGGAGTCAGGACAGAGGAATAGTAGGATTTCTGAAAAGCTTCTAGGCTAGGAGGAAGGTGTTTCTTTCTGGAATGGCTCAAGGATAGCTGCGCCTTGAGCTTTTTCTCTACCCTTCCTAGTCTTGGAATTAGGTTGAATCCATCCATTCATTCACTCATTCATTTACTTAGCACACACATATGGATGGTCCACTATATGTCAGGCGCAGAGCTGGAGTCTAGGGAAATGGGGGCGAACAAAACAGTCCTGGAGAGTGAAATGCAAGTCTAGCAAAAAGCCTTCTGTGTCCTGCGGGAGAGAATGGATTTTCTGAAACTGGCTTGGGGCCCAGTCCTCCTATTGAGCTTCTGGGATTCACACCAAAAGGAAATTCATCATATACTTAATTTCTAAGAAAAAGGAAATAAATCACCAAGCAAAACAACACTGTGGACCTTATAAAGCAAACACAACAGGAAGACACTGGGGTTGGGTGGATGAAAGTCTCCTTCCAGGCTGCCCATCTGCGGGGGGATGTGGGATCTCTTCTTACAGATGCAGAGTTTTGGGGCTTTTCCAAGGACCTTTTGGGATTTAGCCTTGTATTCCACTGGTTCAACCCGCTCCAGATGTTGGGTAGACCAGATGACCCCTGAGGTCTCCATCTGCTTTAAAATTCAACAATCCAGGGATTTTCAGGATCTAAGCTCAAACTGGAAGATGGTGTTAATGTTCAGCATGCGTGATGGGGAATCATTTGTCCATAGCAGTGACCCGGAAAGTGAGCATGCTTCTGCTTGGAAGAGAAGTGGCTCTCTGTTCCGTGCATTTGAGCCAAAGCCCTGTGCGGACACTCTTTGAAGCAGGGTTGAATTGGTTCTTGAGAGACAGATCGGTTTGTTGGACCTCTAGCCTGGTATCTTCGTAATCAGGCAGTGTCTTCAGAGTGAAAAAGTAGTCCTCAACCTGGGCCTTACCACATTGTCTAAAGCTTCCAGCATGATGGAGTGAGTTGTGTTTGAATAACCTCTGGCAACATACTCCACCAAACTGGCCTTGGCTTCTTCCCCACCTGCAGCCTGTGACCTGCACTTTAGTGGAGACCAGACCCCAGCTCCCCTGAATATCAGGTTACAGGTATGCCGCTCAAGACTTCCTGAGTGTCAGAATCTCTTGGATGCTTGAAACAATTCGGATGGTTGGGCTCTTCTTCTGTGTATTCATGGCCACTGCTCCAAGTTGGGAGCAGGCATCTCTACTTTTAACCAACTCCCTCCATGGGTTTGATGCCCAGCTAAGGTTGAGAACTGCTCCCTGAGGCCAGCGAGGCTCTCCAAGGGTGGTCCCCTGGGCAGTTCCCTCACCTGGGAGCTTGTGACACATGCAGGGTCCTGGGCCCCTCCCCAGAGCCGCTAAATGAGAAGCTATGTGGTGGCTCAGGTGCCCCCTGCCTGGTCAGCTTCCCTGGACCCCATGAGCCCTGTGCACCTGCAGAGAAACCCTTCCCAGGCGAGGCTTGTTGGAAGTTCACTAATGGGGTTCACCCCTAGAGACAGAGGTTGGGCCTGGCTGATATTGACCGAGATGGGGTTGGGGTCCTGAAAAGAGAATAAAATATGTTGGTTAAATCATTTGCCCTTCCCCCCATCTGCCCCTTTCCTGCCCCCTCCCCCTGCCTACATCACCACCCTGGCCCCCCGGAGCTGTTGTGTGGGAAACCAGGACGTCAGGACAGGGCCAAGTCAAGGGATAGAGGAGCAGGAGGAGGCCCACGAGTGCCCTGGCTTCCTTGTGGGCTGGGGGACCCAGGTCACCTTGGTCCGGATTTGTCATGGGCTTTGTTCCTGGCCTCATCCACTGTCAAGCAGGAGGGCAGCCGGACCTCCTCCTGCGACCATTCTGTTCTGCAGTTCTGTTCTCTCTGGGACAGCTCCACGGAGGTGGGTCTTTTCTGTTGCTCAGAGGGTCCCGGAGCGCATACTGGGTACCAAGGCCTGGCTGCCAATCAAGATGTGGGTCAGCCTGCACCGAGTGTCTGCATGATGCTGGGGTGCAAGCCCCGCTCTGCTGTTCACGAGCTGTGTGACTTTGGGCAAGTCACTTAGCCTCTTTGAACCTCAGCATCCTCACATTTGTTATTCATATCCATTCAACCAATAACTACTTATGAAGTAAGCTGGACTTGGCCACATGTCATTTCTGAGAGCTGACTACGGCGTCCTGTACGGACCATGTCAGGAAGCATCCCGAGGATGAGGCAGATTCCCTTTAGGGTAGAACAAAGGGACTAGTGTCTACACAGGAGTGTGCCATGAGGGGGCACAAAGGCACCGCTGGGCTGTGGGGTGGCTGCAGGTCCTCGAAGCCTGGACTGCCTGCCATGTCTCAGCAATGCCAAGTTCAGGGGTGCTCGAGAACGCAGGTCCTGCGTGGGATGCTGCGGAGGGTGCCTATCAGTGTGGTAGCACATTCTGGAGAGAGCCTGGTTGAAGAATGATGGAGCTCATTTGGAGTGCATCCTGAGGCAGGACCCTTGGCTTCCTCCTGTCTCAGTGCTGGGAGCCATAAACCTGCCACTCTCCCTCCCAGAGGTCCTGTGGGGATTCAATGAAAGAGTGCACAAGACAGTCTGGAAACAGTGCTCTGGGATGTCAGGGTGACATCGTGTCCCCCACGACCCCTGTGGGGGGCACCCATGCTCACTCCCAGCCCACCGCACATTCTAGTTGGCTTGGGTCCTGGAAGAGAGGGCCACCGGCTGTGGCCCTAGCCACGTTTCCATGACAACAGGCAGGCAGGGGTCTGGAGAGAGGCTGGCCTCGGGGGGTTAGGGGTTCTCCTGTGCGGGCTTGGGGGAGGGGAGGCAGGGCTCCCGACCACGCCGGTCCTTGCTCTGAGCCCAGGAATGAAAGGTTCTGTTGCCTCTGGCCAGGCTGTTTTATCCACACGTGTTCAATCTTGTGCATTTTGCAAGGGACAAAATCCGTGTTTCCTTTATCCTAACCACACTGCAGTGCTGTTATGTAAGGGCTGCGTGGTGTCCAGGAGGCCTCCTGGGGCATAGGGAAAATAAGATTCCTCACCTCTGTGGCCTCCACTCTCTCTCCTCTCCCCGAAGCCTTTTGGGGGCATCACCACCCCTGCTCTGAAAACAGGAAGGACATGTGTGCGTGCGTGCGTGTAGGCACGTGTGTGTTGGAGGATGTGCTAAAGGGTGGGCTTCCAGCTCCAAAGGTAGCAAATGCACAGAGGGCTTCGCCATCCTCTTGGTACCCACACCAAGCCTCCTGAGAGGATGCAGACTCCTCGGGGCCTCCAGGGCCGTGAACTTGATGCCTTGATGCCATGGCTCTTGGTCTAGCGTGGCGAATGCTCAGCCTTGGGGAATGGTGACGCCAGCCAAAGGCTCTAGATAATAATGCACATTTCCACAGAGCTTCGTGCAGGCTTGCTAAGGTTGCCTTACTTTTTCATCCTGACAATCACCTCGAAAGCGGCTGGCCCCCCAGGAAAATGAGGAAAGTGGGAGCACAGGGGTGCTGAGGGACTGGGCTGGGGTGGCTAGGGAGGGGTGGGCTCTGTCCGGGCATCCCGACTCCCCAGCGGCCCACGGGGTCTGGCTGGGAGGACTGGCCTAGTTGGATGCATCCCAGAGAACATGTCAATGTGATGGTGTCTCTTGCCATTGATGACCCAATTCCAAGTGATGTGGCGACAAGAGAGAGCACATGCTGGGGACACAGGGGGGGCTTGATAAACCCCTGCTGATGCCGAGAATGGGGCTGAGCTCCCCAGGAGAAGCTCCAGGGCTCCAGGGACAGCCGGCCACGAAGCACTAGAGCAGACTCGTGTGTAAATAGCCCTGTGTGGTTCTTCCCAGGACTGGACCCTTCCCAGGATCCAAGCGGGAGGGAGGTTGTGAGTGCAGGGCAGCCGGGCAAAGAGCGGCTCGCCGCCTGGGCTGGCCTGCTAGGCCTCGGCCCCAGCCCCGCGCCCTGAGCGCTCCGGCAGCTGCCTGCCTTCCCCAGGCAGATGGGCAGTTGCTCCCACAAAGGGCATGTGTGGCGCCCGGGCTGCCGTTCCCATGGCAAACTTAGGCCCCTCGTGTTTCTAATTACCCCTGGTGTTCTTTTCTTCCCTCGGTGTGAGCGAGGCCAGGCTGGGGCATTCTGTCATCCTGGTCCCCCAGCTCCCCTCCCTACCAAGTGTCCCGGCGTGGAGCCCTTCCCACAAACACGAAAACTGGGCCCACGCAGCTGGTGCGCCAGCCAGGTGGGGTGGCTTTTGTTTTCTATGAAAATCATTCTATTTTAGGGCCTCCGGCTGGCTCAGTCTGTGCAGCATGCGACTCTTGATCTCAAGATCCTGAGTTCAAGCCCCACGTTGGGCATAGAATTTACTAAAAAAAAAAAAATTGTTCTATTTTAATTGATTAGTTATTGTTTATGGTGGCAAAATAGACATAACATAAAACTGTAACCATTTTAGCCATTTTTTAAGTGCACAGCTCAGTGGCATTAAGTATATTCCCATTGTTGGGCAAACATTACCACCATCCATCTCCAGAACTTTGTCATCTTCCCCAGTTGAAACTCTTCCCCATAAACACTAACACCCCATCCTCCTCTCTTCAGCCCCTGGCAATCTCTACTTTGCCTTCTGTCTCTATGGGTTTGACTACTCTAGGAACCTCGTGTAAGTGGAAATAGACAGTATCTGTCCTTTTGTGACCGGCTTATTTCACCCACAATAATGTCCAACAGGCTCACCCATGTTTCACTGTGTGTCAGAGTTTCCTTCCTCAGCCAGGTGGCTTTTTAAATACCTTCTCTTTTGCTCTAATTCTTTGATTTTTAAACTTAAAAAAAGGGCTCAGCTGTTTTCTTTCCCACACAAAATCTCACCCGGAGGCCCTTGAGTAAGGCCCGTGAGAGCAGAGTTGCTCTGGCCGAATTGGGGGGTGAACCCACACCCTGAGTGTGGGGCCCCTGGAGACCCTCCCTGGGAGCTCCTGGGTCCCGGGCAGGGCTTCTGCCTCGGGGGGCCCTGCATTCTTCAAGAGGGAGCAAGCTTTGGTCCTGGGTCGCTGAGGGCCCTGGCCTCCCTCCATCACACCACTCCCCTCCTGCCTCCTCGGCGTTCCTTCCAAATGTCCTCTTCACGTCTCTGGACCCCAGCCAGACCCCTCGGACCAGAGAAAGTTAAAAAATGTCCTTGGGGCGCCTGGGTGGCTCAGTTGGTTAAGCGACTGCCTTCGGCTCAGGTCATGATCCTGGAGTCCCGGGATAGAGTCCCACATCAGGCTCCCTGCT
>NW_023270854.1:26828384-26869165 GCF_011800145.1 Mirounga leonina | reverse complement strand
CATTCTCTCTCTCTCAAATAAATAAATAAAATCTTAAAAAAAAAAAATGTCCTTTACTGGGGGATCTGGGGTTCCTTCTTGCCAACCTCCCCCAGCCTGTGTTTATCAGCGTCTGTCTGTCTGAGTTTCTTCTGAGACATGGTGGAAGCCGCCTGTCTCTCCTCCCCACCCACCCCGCTCACCTCTTACACCTGCTATAGCTCTCCTACCCGCAGAGTCTCCCAGCTCCTTCCAGGCTGCCCAAGCCCCACTCTGTTCTGCTCCCACTGGCCTCATCCATATATTGGCTCTAGATAGTTCCTTTCCCTTTCATCAAAAATTACTTGTCCTGAGCTCCCTTTCCTTAGCACCGTGTGAGTATTCATTGCCATATTAGTTGCTGCATGAGTTTATGTGCCTCGGGGAGCTCTACATTCATCAGAGACTCTCGGATCCTGGCAGTTTTCAGGGAAGGTCCAGAGCACACGGGGAATTTCAGACCCTGCGGCAGGCAGGCTCGGTGGGGGCGATCCTTGGGGATGGGAGCAGCACATGGACTGGAGTCCCTGTCGCGTGTCCTGTAAATCCATCGTGGCAACCACGGCGCTGCTTACGTCACGCAGCTGTGGATCGGTGGGTCAGCTATGATGGGCCGGGGAAACCACAACACAGGCTGAGACCCTGCCCTTCACGAGACCGTGAGTCTGGGCACTTTGCTTCACCTCCTTTTGCTTCCATTTCCTTATCTGTAAAATGGGACCATGATGCCTGCAGGGCTGTCCAGGGACGAAATGAGATAGAGCCTGTGAGTGCTGAGGCCAGGCCGGCACAGGCAGGCCCAGCAAGCACTGGCCACTCTGAGTAGCACCCTCACTGGTGGCTGGGGGCCACCAGACACCTCTCTGTCCCTGCTGTCTGCTTGGAGCTTCCTCTCTGCAGCCCCAGCTTCTAGACAGCAAAGCTGTTGCCTGTCCTTCCTAAAATCAATGCACGACAGGGAGGGAGCTGACACCGTGTGGCTACCTTCTCTGTGTCAGGAATCTCTGGGAGGCATTAGTATGCCCACTTTACAGACAAGGAAACTGAGGTTCATGAAGGAGCATGACCAGGACCACATGGTCAGGACAATGGTAGAGGACGCAGCGTGGCCCTCGCCTCCCCAGCATCCAACTTTGTTCCTGTCAGGTGAAGGCATAGGTGTAAAGGAAACAGAAGATGCAGCTCCCTGGGGAGATAGTTTTGTCCGGGTTTGTTTTTTTTTTTTCTTTTTTTAAAGATTTTATTTATTTATTTGTCAGGGAGAGAGAGAGTGTGCACAAGCAGGCGGAGTGGGAGAGGGAGAAGCAGGCTCCTGGCCGAGCAGGTAACCCGATGAGGGACTCGATCCCAGGACCCTGGGATCATGACCTGAGCCGAAGGCAGACGCTTAACGACTGAGCCACCCAGGCGTCCCTGTCCGGGGCCTTTTGAAGCCTCCTGGATGGGACCCCAGACCCCACCTGTGCGTCAGAACAGTAGGTTAGAATCTGTGGGATGTTGCAAAATCATGGGCCAGTGACTTGGAAAGGAATTTCCTTTTTTTTTTTTTTTTTTGGAAAGGAATTTCTTTTGGGGCCTCAGTTCAGTTCATTTGAAGTTAGTTCAACAAACACGGGGTTAAGAATATTTTATGTGCAGGGGCGCCTGGGTGGCTCAGTCATTAAGCATTTGCCTTCTGCTCAGGTCATGATCCCAGGGTCCTGGGATCGAGCCCCGCATTGGGCTCCCTGCTTCTCCCTCTCCCACTCCCCCATGCTTGTGTTCCCTCTCTCGCCGTGTCTCTCTCTGTCAAATAAATAAATAAAATCTTAAAAAAAAAAAGAATATTTTATGTGCAGAGGATCAGGGGATGGCAGAGGCCCAAAGATGCAACACCCAGCCCCTGTCCCAGGGGGCGCCCTGGCCAATGGGAGGAGGTTGCTGCACTGGGTGTGCAGGCAGAGAGGTTAAAGTGTGGCCACTCACCCGAACTCCAAGTCAGCACGCGGTCTGACAGTGGGCTGTTTTCAGCTGTGAATATATGTATAGGAAAGGTCTTAGGAAGGTGTAAATTATATCACATTTTATTATATCTTTAGTAAATAGCCTTTAATGAAAAGAGTAATGTTTCATGAAACTGAGACTGGGTATTTGAGACATGATGTCATCCGTCCCTCCTTCTGTCCTCCCTCCTTTCTTCTTTCTCTTTCCCTCCCTGCCTAGTCTTCAACAGGTATTCACTGGAACCTGCCATGTACTAGCCATGCAAGCTTATTCTAGCTACAGGTTGCAATAAGGAGCTTATAGTGAGGTGAGAGAGACAGACAAAAGGTAATATCGAAACTGAAACTGCTCTATAAAGTCTACTTAGCGAAAAAGGCAGGGGCGCCTGGGGGGCTCAGTCAGTGTGTCTGACTCTTGGTTTTGGCTCAGGTCGTGATCTCAGGGTTGTGAGATGGAGCCCCGCGTCGGGCTCTGTGCTCAGCACAGAGTCTGCTTGAAAGATTCTCTCCCTCTGCCCATCCCCACCCCTTTCTCAAATAAATAAATAAATAAATAAATCTTGACTTAAAAACTTTTTTTCTAAAGATTTTATTTATTTATTTGATGGAGAGAGAGACAGCGAGAGAGGGAACACAAGCAGGGGGAGTGGGAGAGGGAGAAGCAGGCTTCCCGCGGAGCAGGGAGCCCGATGTGGGGCTCGATCCCAGGACCCTGGGATCATGACCTGAGCCGAAGGCAGATGCTTAACGACTGAGCCACCCAGGCGCCCCAAATAAATCTTAAAAAAAAAAAGGCAATATCAGCATTGCTCCAAAATGCCTATGCATGGAGGTGCTGCGAGAGCCCTCTGGAGGGTACTTTGCTTAGTCCTGGGGCAGGGGGCAGCTGGAGGAAGTTTTCCAGGAAGAAGTGATGTGGGAGAGGTGGCTAGAAGGACAGCAGTATTTTGTCGGGTGAAGGGCTGGAGGATGAGGTGGGGAGCTGGAGAGAAGGTATCAGGTAGAGAGAAAAGCGTGTATAAAGGCTCTATGAGCCAAATGTATGGGGAGTCAAGGGAGGGTGTAATTAAATTTGCTTGAGGGCAGAGGCAAGGGAGATAGACAAAAGCTTCAGGGAGGGGCTGGTGTTTGGGGCATTGTAGGATGAGTAGGAGTTTGATAAGCAAAGGTGAGAGCACTTTGAGCAGAGGGAGAAGCCCGTGCTAATATATGCATGCTATATTTAGAGAATGATGTTCAGGCCATCATGTCTGGGAGAAAGAGTACAGGGAGGTGGGACTTGGCATGATCAGGCATCTCCGAGAAAGATCTGGGGGGTAGGACAGCAAGTAGGTGATAGTGGGCTACAAGAGGGTGGTGGTGCAGGAATGGAGAGGCAGGGCTGTTACAAGAGGCACTTGGGAATTGGGTGGTGGGTCTTGGCAGCTGATGAGCCACAGTCGTCGAGCTGAGGCCAGTGGAAGGTGGCCGTGGGCTTTGCATCTTTAGCTAACTACTCTGCCAGATCCTAGTGTGGACTTCATTAATGCTCCAAGGGACCCCCAGCCATTTACTTTGTACTGGGGGAGCAAGATTGAGGGTAGGGTTCAGAAGCAAGATAAGGACCCCACACATCTGCTCGGGTGGCCTAGCTCTAGTTCGCAGGGCAATACACGGAGTTCCTCCTCTTCGCCCATGCCACAGGGGAGAAAACAGGCTGTGGGCTGTGTGGCTGCTGAATGCACAGGGTCGTCAGGGTCAGTGTCAGGGCTAGAAGCCAGGCACCCGGGGCATGTCTTCTAGAACATTCGTCCCTCTGAACACAGTCTGGGAGAGGGACAGTGGTGACCTTTTGTAGCCCTTTCTCTATAACTCACCACCAAGATTGGAAAAGCTTCAGGGAGCTTGAGGGGAAGGTCTGAGGGGTCTTGACCGCTGGATGTCAAACCGCCTCCTCCCCCAGCATGGCTCAGATGAGCAAGCAGCTGAAAGTAACCCTCAGTCAAGGGGAGGAACCCCAGGGCCCCGAATGGGGCTCACCTGCTCCGAGTTAGGGGAGTGCCAAGGGGCAGCAGCCGACATCTGGTCTCCAGGATGCATGGATGTGGGCAAGGCGGGGAAGGGAAGGGACAGCTTTAGGGCCTCATTGTCCCTGCTGGGAGCCCCCAGTCCCCCTATCCTGCCCCCCATTCTACTCTGTGATAAGAAGAGCTGGAAACGCCATGGTCCTGGTGAGTCATTCAGTCAAGGAAAGCTCCCCTATCTCTCTTTGGGAGGGCATCTAGTCCAGAGGATGTCTCCACTTTGACAAACACATCCTTTCCTTTAACTTAACTTGAAATTTAAGAGAACAAATCAGTGTCATAGGGCAAAGTGCTGGTTTCTTCTCATCCCTCCAGATTCTTAGAGGTCCCTCTCTCCTCCCCTCCTCCCCTCCCACCACCCTCCCACCCTCTATCCATTTTACAGATGAGAGAATAAGCCCAGAGAAGTTGAGCGAGCTGCCTGAGGTTACACAGTGCTTTGGCCTGGCACAGCTGTCCTGGTCCTCACTCCTTTCTCCGGACCACAAAGGAAACTGAGCCAATGCATGCACTTGTGCCTTTGGGTGGGGACCCCTTTGGGCGGGGCTGCGGTCTCAAGGGGCCAGTCTGGCCCTGCCCAGGCTAGGGGCTGGAGGGGGAGCCCTGCCTGGAGGAGCCGGTGCCCTGGGTCCCCTTCGGCGTGTGCAGGGGCATCCGCTGGCCTGAAGGAGCCCCGAGGACCTTGCTTACGTTTTCACTGAGAGGAATAAAGTAAAGTAATAATGACGATGTCAAGCACAAGATCAACAGCAGGGGTAATAGTAATAGTAATCACGGGCTCCTGCGAGCTGCTCCTGTGGGCCAGGCATGGCTCTCAGTGCTCCACCTACGTGAACTCTGGCCCCCCGCCTGTCTGTCCTTAGATCCCCAAGCTTCTGAATCTGCAGCCTTAGGGAGATACTGTGCTCACTGCTGGGTGCTAGAGAAGCTCAGGTGGATGCAGGCTGGGAGCCGGTGGCTCCCTGAGGTCCCCCCACTCCCAGTTTCTGGCGTCCTGGAGCTCTCAACGCAGCCTGCATACCCTGGGCTGGTGGCCCCCGAGTGGCCCCCCACTAACTACTGGGAAAGAGAGGCCGGAAGGCAAGGGGGGGTGTCCTCCTGGGTCAGGTCCCCATCATCACACTCTCTCCCCAGCCCTGCTCCCCAGAGCCAGCCCCTTGGTGCAGAAGGAAGGAAAAGGACAGAGGGGGGACTTACATAGAATGTAACCCCAGCCTGGCTTGGGTTTCTTGCTCTCTCAGAAACAGATCTTTCATAGAGAACATCCTAGATCCCTTTTTTTTTTTTTTAAAGATTTTATTTATTTGACAGAGAGAGCGCAGTGGTTGAGGGGGGAGGGGCAGAGGGAGAGGAGAAGCAGACTCCCTGCTGAGTGTGGAGCCCCACGTGGGGCTCGATCCCAGGACCCTGAGATCATGACCTGAGCCAAAGGCAGATGCTTCACCAGCTGAGCCACCCAGGCGCCCCTGACCGTCCTTGATCCTTGGGTTCCTCTGGCCATGTGTGGGAGTGTGGCCAAGCCTTTACAGGGTGTCAGTCTCCCCGGCTGTAAAATGGGGACAATGCTATCCCTCTGACCCACGGAATGAGAGGAGGGAAGCAGAGCTGTTCTAAGTGAGGAGGGATTGCGGCGACCACCAGCCCGGCATGGAGATGAGGCTGAGCACATCCTCTGTTGTCTGTGGTTGAAGCCAGGGTCCTTCCCGACTTGCTGATCCAGCTCTGGTCTCTGATGAACGAGGCTCCCCCCAGCTCAGGCCACCAGGGCAGGCCCCGCCCCCCGGAGACTGTGGCCTGTGCCGGGGCAGTGCTGTGCTTCTGCACCCCCTCCCTCCCCGCAGTCCTGGGGTGCAGGCTGTCCCTCGCTCTGAGCTCCCAGGGCTCTCAGCAGCATCCATGTCCTTGTCTTTCCACAGAGTCCTCCTGGAGGGAAAAAGCACATCTTTTAAGACTCTTAGGAATACAACTTGAGTGGTGGGATTTCAGGGACCCCCAGGGAGAAGGTATTTTTGGAGAAATGCACTTTTCCCTGGCTCTTGGCTTCAGATGCACTGCAGAACACAGAGCCCCTGGTTGGGCCCCCATTGCATCTGGGTTTCTGCAGACCTGTGGCATTCAGAGATGAGATTTTTTATTTTTACAATGTATGTCATTTAATGTTTTGATATTAATACCTTCATCTAGTGTCTGTCTCTTATTTTCCCATTGCTTATTTTGCCTACTGTTAAAGGTAAAATCCTGCCCTCTCCAAGACCCCCGTGGGCTCTGTGGACACTTGCCTAGCATGAGTTTTCAGCTCTTCCAGCCTTCCCCATCTCTGGTCTATCTCGTCCGCCACAACCCTGGGAGGCGTGGTCTCCTCCCTGCGCAGGGAAAGAAAGAGGCTTAGGGAGGGCCAGGGCTGGCCCGAGGCTTCCCTCCTGGTGAAGAGGCAGCAGAACTGGGCTGAGATGAGCAGAGCTGAGATGTCTGCCTCTCACGGCCCCAGATCTGGAACCTCACACACAGTCCAGCCTGCCTAGCCAGCGTAGCCACATCATGGGAACCCCCTCGTGCTCTCCATCCTCTTACGTGCGAGGCCAGGGTCAGGCCAAGGGTCCAGCGCAGGCCAGGGTAGGAGCCGGTCATGTGAGACAGACTTGGGGGGATGGTTGCCCAAGAGGGGGCTGCGGTCAGCCCCCATCCAGCTGTGGGAAGCTGTTGGTATTGGGGCTGAAGACAGAGGGTCAGGCCAAGACAGTGTCGAAGTCAGATTTTCAAAATGTTAAAGACATAATTCTCCTACAAATATATGGCGAGTACGAGTCAAAGATTTACTTAAGTTGTTAATGAGGGAATCAACAGGATATATATACAAACGCACACATGTTAATGGAAAAAAAAGCATGCTAGAGCAAAATTGCTAAATTGGATACAAAACTGGTAGTTTCCATTGAGCAAAAATCATTTGCGCCTTACCAGGTTCCTGAGGATAATGTCTAACTTTACAGAGAATGGGTTCCATCAACAGTAAACAGTAAGTCAGATAAAGTTATCTTGCCCTAGAAAGCCAGATGACTCTTAGGCGGGACAGTCTGTGTTCTAGTATGACTTTGAAAGCATGCAGTCTCCTTTTTGCCTTATTTTAAAGTTTTGGGTATTTTTCCTTAATAGCAGGCAGAAATAGCCAAGACGTAAAACTGAGGGATTCCAGCCAGAGAGAGCCCAAGATAGAGATGGCACTGAGGATTTTTTACCATCCAAGGCCACTTACCCACCTCTTCTGGCCCTGCCCCACCTACTTGGTCGACCCCTACCTTCATCTAGAACATTCCATTCTGGTAATTAGGATAACCTGGACTGGACACTTTATGATGGACATGAATCCGAGAAGGCTGGAGACACCCAAGTGCTCATTTGGGACTCCCTGTAGGTGCCCAGTCTTCCTGTGGGGGGGCTGTGTGTGTGTGCGTGTGTGCGTGGGATTCCACTCTCTTCTTACACACAGGGACCCTCTCCTTTAGGGCTCTACCAAGCACTGGGGCTTGAGAGCCTCTTCTTTCTTGAAAGAACCTTGGCCCTTATTGTCTACTCTTCCAAATCCATTGCTCTTTCCTTGACTTTTCCCCACGGACATATATTACCCTATTCCTGTCCCACCACAGAGTCCCACACATAGCACCTTCCATGAAAGCAAACTCCCTCCCTCAGGTACACTGAAGAAGCATGGCCTCCTGATAGAAAGGGGGTCCATCTCTATCTTGCACTTCTTCCCACTTGGGGCCAAGGCCAGCCCCTTCTGCTCTTTTGCATGAATTAGAAAATGGCTTGCTTCCCCCCATCAGAGCCAGGGTGCAAACACAGCTGCTTGAGTCCTGCTCACTCCTTTGCAGGACATCTTTGTGCCCGGCACAGACAGCACATCCACATATAATGGCCCCATTCCCTCCCCCTCAGAGATTTCTAGAGTAGTCTCCAGGGCCCCCTTCAACCTCTTGGTTGGCAAACCTTTTGAAGTCTTGATGGGAGGTAGTCCAGCCAGCACTGGAGTATGTTCTCTGAGGTCCTGTTCCCCACGCTGGTGCCAGCTCTTATCTCTTTTTTTTTTTTTTTTTAAGATTTTATTTATTTATTTGATAGAGAGAAACACAGCGAGAGAGGGAACACAGCAGGGGGAGTGGGAGAGGGAGAAGCAGGCCTCCCGCTGAGCAGGGAGCCCGATGCGGGGCTCGATCCCAGGACCCCGAGATCATGACCTGAGCTGAAGGCAGATGCTTAACAACTGAGCCACCCAGGCGCCCCAACCAGCTCTTATCTCTTGAGCTAGAGACAAAGGTTCCCCGGGCAATGTGAGGTCAGGGGCCAGAAGAGGCCCCTCCCACCCCAGCAATTATAGGGCTTCTTCCTGGGCCCTAAATCAAATTGCATGGAAAGGAGAGTTACATCGTACGTTCTTTTGGGAGATGAGAGTGGTGGTGCATCTTCACAGTTGGGTGTAAATGACTGAGAACAGATTGTCTTGACTGGAGGGGCTTTGGGAACTAGGAAGATATGTACGTGTGCGTGCACATGCGTGCATGGGCGTACGTGCAGAAAGGGGTTCTGAAGAGGAAGGTGATGTACAAGGATGTCGAGGCCAAGACTAGGAGCTTTCCGTGTTGGCTCTGATGACCCTACTGGACAGAGAACCACGCCTGGAGCTTCTAAATCCCCCAGGTTTTGCTCCTCTCTGCTGATGGGTGGAAGGAGGAACGAGCCTTGTTTGAAATGCACAGAGAGAAAATCTAAATCTAAATACAAGCCTCACAGTCCCTCATCTGAACATGTCAGCTCTCTCACCCTCTGGAGTGTGAGCGGAGCATCCGCCACCTCTCCCAGAGATTCTCTGCCACTCCCCCACCCCAGCCTCTTGCTCTTCTCCTACGGTTTTGGCAGGACCCCCTGGAGGTAATTAATTAATAAATCAGTGTTTGCCTTCGGCTCGGAAGAGTGATTTTTTCCCCCCTCTGTAAGTGACAAGTGTTTCAGCTGAGCCCAGTGAGGTGTCTGGGGCTAGAGGAGTTGCTTTTATTAATACGTGCCAAGAAGACTGTAATATCATCTCCATAAAGTGAGGGGACAGGGCTAGATGACATCATAGTGGTATCTGATAACTCTGACACTCGGGCAACATGGACCTCATGTCTACAGGAGGAAGCTTCCAGGCCATCTGGGCCTTCCGCTCAGTTGTTTTGCCAAAAGGAGGTATTGGGGTCCACCCACAGCCTCATGGGGCCTTGGCAGCAAATGCCTCGGCCCATCAGTTCAGGGAGGAGTGTTCTCCCGGGTGAGAAGGAAATGGGTACCCATCGTGCCACGGTTTATTCTCTTTCTCCTGGCTGCCTCAGTGCCCACACTGGAGAGGCAGGCTGAAGGAAAGGCTCCCTAGCCATGTACAAGGATCTGTGAACTCTGACACCTTGGCTACTCTCTAATCATCATCATGGTCACCATCATCACCATCACCTCTGGCGTTCGTATATTCAGGTCGTTTACCAAAGAGCCACTATATACGTAGTTGTCCCATTTGAGGCATAAATTCCTGCTTTGATGGAGTTGGGACAGACATAACCATCATTATTTGACAAGAAGTGGTGCTTAATATCAGAGGGCTTAATATCAATGTTCTCCTAAGGCCGCAAGTACTGGGGCCGGAACTGGAATCCAGCTCTCTTTCCATGGTATCTTATGACTTGACCCCAGATCCACCCATCCATCCATCCATCCATCCATCCATCCATCCATCCATCCATCCAGTAGATGATTACTAAGAGCCAAGCATGTATGTAGGGTTACAGCAGTAAACAGAAATAACCTGTTCCCTGTCCCTAGCTGCTATTGGTTAAGTGGAGATTCTCTTTTCTGTAGATAGAAAGATCCAAGGTGGAGAGTGAAAGCCTGGGCATGAAGCTCTCAGAGGAAGATTTTGTTTCCCCTTCCTATCACTTCCTTTTTCCTTTGGCCCACAGCAGATCAGTTTTAAGTCATTTTGATTTCTAGAAACCTTGGCATGGTGAGCAGGATTTGGGTAGCAGCAGGGCAGCTAAACACTAGCCAAGGGGAGCAAGGACACTGATGTTTATGGGCACCGCTGGGTGCTGTGCTGACCAGGCATTTTGCAGACACATCTCATCTAATTCATTTCTCACAACATCCCCGAGGGAGAGTGGGTCAGGTTCAGAGAGAGTGATTTCTAGGGGTGCAGTATGATGTCCTGATGTGCCTTTTCAGCCCAGGGCTCTGTTCTGGCCAGCTCAGCAGACAAGTTTCTTGATGACTTGTGGTTCTCAGCTTCAGTGTCCAGCCACATATGAACAAGACTGATAACCAGAACTCACCTCTAGAGAGTCCCATAGTGTGTGTGGGGGAGGTTAAAATAAGCTCCTGCATTAAACCAAGTTGCTCCCTCTGACCCCAATGCCATGATTCCAATGTGGGGGCTCCCCTGAAGTTGGGAAAGCAGCTTTCCTCAAGACAGTGAGGGCCTTTGGGGATAAATCCAGTATGAAAACAGTGCTTAGCTCTGGGGACGGGGCATTTGGTTAGAACTTGCAGTATTCAGCGCTTATAGGGGAGAAACTTGTCCAAACTTTGGTGCCGAAGTCCTCTTGATGCTCTGAGAAACGTGGAAAGTCCCGCGCTTCCAAGTCCGCCCTGAAGGAGAGAGGTTTCCTGTGTCTGCCGTTGAGGACTTCTGAAATCCCAAGTTCGGGCCCCCAAAAGCAGAATCTTGAAGCAAAAGGTGACCTTAGGGGTTATCTAGTTATGGGGACAGCCAATATGGGGCACACAGGCTGCCAGCCCAGGTCCGGGGCTGGGGGGAGGGACAGACATCCTCAGTGGCCCCGGCAACCTTCCCCCAAGCCTGGAGGCAGCTCCAGAATTCACAGCACTGCAGCCAGGATGTTCGCAGCTTCGAGCTGGCACGGGGGTCCCATGCTTGCCTCTTTGCCATTCCCAATCTAGATGAACACCCCCATTGGAGCCATGAAGAACAGGAGGCTGAGAGAGGCTTGCTCAATGGCTATTTGGAATTACTGCTTGGAGGCGAGAGAAGGTAGTTGCCTAATAAGATGACCTCTTCAAGGGGGGCTGGGTCCTGGCTAGGTAAGATTGACCTATCCTGTGTGGAACGTTGCCTTTGCCTTGAAAATTCACCACTCACATGTTATATTACAGGCTTGACTATCTGGGAACTTTTTTTTTTTTTTTAAAGATTTTATTTATTTATTAGAGAGAGAGCACATGAGAGGGGGGAGGGTCAGAGGCAGAAGCAGGCTCCCTGCCGAGCAGGGAGCCTGATGCGGGACTCGATCCCGGGACTCCAGGATCATGACCTGAGCCGAAGGCAGTCGCTTAACCAACTGAGCCACCCAGGCGCCCCAATCTGGGAACTTTTTAAACCCACTGCTTCCTGGATGCATTTGGTCCTAGGACCCTTCCGTGGCCTAGAAGCTGCTCAGGCTTGCAGGACTATTTGTTCCTGAAACACACTTTGGGGCCTGCAGGGTGAGCAGAAAGAGACTGGGTGGCAAGGTGCTTACACTCTGTTTTCAGGGTCTGCCTCAGCCTGGATCAAGGACACGGGAGGACACGGGTTTCGTCCTAAATATAGCAGCCCTCGGGGTCTGTGGGGTCATTGACACATGGCTTCTTCTTGCTCTGGTGGTGTAGGATTCTCAGGTGGGCCTGTGGGTGGTGTGTGTGTAAGGGGGGTGGGCAAGGGCCTGCTCACCAAATCCTAGTCCACAAGAAAAAGCAGCTCTTTTGGAAGATGGTTTTAAGATAAATCAAAGAAAATTCCATTTCCCCAGAGTGAGGAGTAAACCTAGAGAACCAAGAGACATGTTTGTGTGGAGAGGTGGGTGAGAGTGAAAATTTAACACGCCACTTAGGGGCGGTCAAAAAAGGAGCTAAGAAGACAGAGGTAGAAAAGGGAAAAAGAAAAAAAAAAGATAAAAACACTGAAACAGCTATCATGGAGCTCATTGCTCCAGATTTCTTTGGATTTCTTTCATAGTTTATTGACTCTTAGTTTACAAAGAGTTCTACCAGTCTTGGTGCTCAGTCCACAACGGATTGAAAACAACAAGTTGGAAGGGGAAGGACGGGCTCAGGGACAGCAGAACTTACAATGGAGATGACTGGGTACATAATCATCCTGTATCATAACTCACCATTGGGTAATTCTTGCGAGGAAACGGGAGGATCCATTATATTTAGTCACTATAAGGAGCTGGGAGACTAAGGGAGCCTTTAGGAAAGATTTCCATACTAAATGATGGAGATTAAATGGGTAAATTTATGTCATGGGGAAAATTCACGTATGTGAATCTTTCTCAATAAGGCTGATAAATGAAGCATCGCTGTAAATTCTGAATGCTCTAGATGCCTTCCCCGGGGACAGATGCATAGCATGTATAGGAAGCAGAGCGTGGCCGAGTCCTCTGGTTCAAGTCCTTCATTCTGTCTGGCACAGAAGGGGAGGCGGGGTGGGCAGGAGCCGCCCAGTCAGAGGCCCACAGCTGATGGAGGGAGGACAGTCTAGCTCTCCCCTGTGTTTCTCCACTGGGAGTAAGCCCCACAGCCTTCCCTTACATCGCTAGACTCTGTGACTCCCCCTCGTCCTGTCTGCCTGTGTCACCCCCCTTCTCCCCCCCACCCCCAGTGTGGAGTTGGCATAGGAATGGGGCATCGTGGGGGATTCAGCCAGGGTGGGGGGTCTCTCAGGAAGCCGACTCCATCAGCCAGCCTTGGCCTGACAGCAGGTGACAGTGGTTGGAGATGGGTCACTGCGTCTGTGTCCTCAGGTGGCATGGCTGGTTTCACAAAGCTCTGGCATATAGATTCTATTTTCAGTGGAGCTCGATTTTCAAGCTTGTGGACTTCCGGCTTCCTGTGAAACGGAACACTCACCCTCTCCGAGCGATGGAAATAGGCCAGTTTCTTCTATTTCTCTCACTCTAGGACAGTGAACCCATCCCCCCCCACGAGCACTTCTGGCGCGGACTGAGGAGACAGGAGGGGACGCGGGAGCGGGGGACTCAGAACCCGGGCGGCCTGGGCTCAGGCTCCCATTGAGGCTCCGGTGAGCCGGGAGCCCTGGCTCTGCCTACTCGATTGGCCTCATCTGTAGAATGGGGCTCTGACGCCTCAAAGCGGGGGGAGGCCCCGACCAGACCCTGGCTGTGAATCATTTAGGAAGCAGGGGGCGGATGGCGCTGATTCTTCTGGTAAAGGGGATTCTTGCGGACTTGCCATTTAGGAGAGCGGTCACCGAGAGCAACGCGCACCGTGGACACACTTGGCCTTTCATGTTGGTCTGAGAGTGTGACAGGCTGGGTTTGCATCGGGCTCTGCTTTGGCCAGCAGGGTGGCGGCGTGAGAGCTGCTCCCTCCCAGGGCCGAGGACAAAATGGCACCAGGCCGCGGCTCCCTCCGTGGGCACCGTGGCTTCCTGCTTTGTCATCTCTGGCTCCCTGCTCACTAGCACTTCCGCGCGGGCCATGTTCCTCAGGAGTTATGTTGTTTAGTCTTGAGACGGGAGATTGGGGTTAAAGTCAGCGCCTTCCCAGCGGCACGTAACCTGGAGCGAGTCCTTCGCAGGCTCTGGGCTGTAGGCTCTCTCTGTCGGGGGGGAAGGACATTACTGCTCCCTTGGGTCGTGAGGACAATCAGAGCCGAGCTCGGGGAGCCTGGCACGGTGCCTGGCTCACGGCATGCTCACGCTCTCAGGGGCGACAACCCTGATGTTCCTGCCAGGGCTCCAGCCCCAGTGTCTTCATTCGTGATGGTGTTGGACCCACTCTGTGCTTCTGCACCTGTGCCCTGGGGAGCCTCCTGGGCAGACCTTGGAGGGGGCACGGGTGGTCGGCACAGCCAGGTTCTCCCACCTTCCCTTCCACCTCAGCTGCCCTGCTTGGTCTGTTGACATTTAAAATACATTTGCGCAACACTGACCAAGTGGTCACTGGGGCGCTTTCCAGGCTGCGCTGTGTGGAGAACTTTGGACATGTCCATCTCCAGTGTCCTCTGCTCACTTCTCCTCCCAAGCCTGGCCCCCACCACACACACAGCCACCCCCACCCAAACACACACACACACACCACGCACACCACACCGCGTGGACCGCACCCCATAACACACCACATACCCCACATACATTGCACAGCTTACACCCCATACCTATCACACACCCAACACCACACTGCGTCATATTTACACACACGATGCACACATGGAACCCATGCAAACATACCTACACACAAACACCACACCCCCACGTACGCACATCCCTCCTTTCCATCCTGCCTCCATGCCATTCCCCTGTCAGCCCCTCCCCTCCCCTCCCCTGGCCTTCACTGTCAGCCTGCCTCTTCCCCAAAGACGCCTGGCTTACGCAAGGCTGCGCTCTCCTTCCTTACTGGGGCGTTTGACTGGGTTCAGCTGGGGGCTCCTTGCTGCCCGTAACGGCCCTCTGTGGCCACCCCGTACGCTCCTCCAGGCTAAGGCCCTCAGTGCCCTCCTGCGGCCACTTGTTGGCCACGCTTGGTGGGAGCGGACGACACTCAGTATTGGACCGTTTGCCAGGTCTTGAGAGCCATTCTTGGAACCTGCGAAGCTCTCTGGGGCGGCATCCCCGTCCCGCTGGCCTGCCGGACGGAGCCCGTGCGTGGGGTGATAGGTCAGTACACGGGGGAGGACTCGTGCAATGAGGCGAAGCCTGGCAGGTGCTGCGGCAGCCTCAGGGCAGATGGAGACACTGTCCCCGGCCCCTGCCAGGTACCCAGCTTGGGACTGGGCCCAAGTGAGCAAGCCACCCAGCACCCTCAGTCCCGCTTGCAGGGGGGCAGGGAGCCTCCATGGAGCTGACGTGCAGGGAGACGCACGGTCCTGGCCTGCAGGCAGTGACTCCTGGTCCTATTCCCCTCTGGGTCCAGCCCCAGGAACCCGAGAACCACCATGGAAGAGCTCGGAGGGAAATTGGAGTCCCCGAGGCAGCCTCCCCATGGCATTGGCATAGAGACCCAGAGGCCCCCAAACTCACTCCCCACGGCACAGCCCCTTGGTGCAGGATAAGCCCTTTTCCAGCGGGGGTGGGGGTGGGTGGGGAGCTATGTCCTGCTCTATGGGCCTCACACATTCAGATTTTTCATGGGTCAGCGTTGCTTCATTGTGGCTCTGTATTTAAAAGCAGAAGCATAAAGGGGCACTGTGTTATGAATTCTAATATTTGTCAAGAGGATATGCCCACTGGTTTCATTCTGACAACATCCAGTTAAGTTTGAGGAGAGCTTCGTGGTGTGAATCTTCCCAGCCCATTCTGGGAAGGTGTGAGGACGGCCTGGGGCCCTGGGCCATGGGCCAGGCTGCGTCTGACCAGGCGACCTTTCCTCCTTCCCAGCAGCTCTCTGTGGGAGGCAGGCTGCCTAACCACAGCCTCCCAGGGGGCAGCCCCCCATGTGCACTCTTCTCCCTTCTCCACAGGGTTTTAGGAACACAGTCCTCAGTGCTGGGAGGTTCTCACCTCCTTCCTCCATGGCCTCACACCCTGCCTGGGCCATGGCCCCCTCCTCCGCCCTCCAGGGAGGACCAGAGCTGGCCAATGTACTGGTGAACTCACCAAAGGGTGAGGTCTGGGACCCGCTGTCACCCCACTCCAAATACCTGTCCAATCTTGATGTGTCCTCCAGGTTCTAAAACCTCCCACGCAGTGAAGCCATTTTCCAGTTCCTAGGAGTGTCAGCTACTCTGCAGAGGTCAGCAGGGCGATGGCCCAGTAAGTAGAAAAGAGGGTGGACTCACAGTGTGGAGACTGGAAGCCAAGAGAACCTATCCTGGGCTCTGGAGTCTGACAGACCTGGGTTCAATGCCTGTCTCTGTCACATAATGGCTGTGTAGTTCCTTAAGCCTCTGAATCTTGGTTGATGTGAGGCTTAGAAAAGAGAAGGTGCCCACTGCCTGGGGTTGTGGGTGACCCTAGGGGCATTGGCTCCTGGCATTATGAGAAGCAGGGAGAGTGGCCTTAGGTGCCCTAACCTTTCCCTTTAGCTTAGTGCTGCCCAGGAGCATCCCCAGGGCATGGGCAGTGCATACTCTGCTGCAAACCAGACTGTCACGAATTTCCTTCCTCCAGAACCTTCTCACTTAGGGATGGTGAGATGATGAGGGGGCTCCTACAGAGAGACAGACTTGAAACAGGGTGAGAATATGAACCTCGAGAGATCAAGTGCATGCCCTAATTTCACTATGGGAGGCCATCTTTCTGGGGCACGAGTGCGAGCCCTGGCCTGGGCATCCCGCGTGTGTCCCAGCTCCCTGCACCAGCTCACTGCCTAACACTGAGGTAGCTCCTTCCTTCTAGCCTGCCAGGTGGCCCTGACATTTGACTGGTCCCTGCTGGGAAGGTCTCTCCCCCTCCCTCCCAGTCTGCTAGCTGACACCCAAATGATTCTTCCAGACTTCTGTTTCTGGGGGTCCTGAGTCCCCAGGCTTCCTTGCTCCCCCTACACCCCCATTTGGCTCCTAGCTCATCTCCTCACACAGCTGCAATAGAGGAGATTTCTGCTGAGATCCAGACTGATCAAATAGAATACAGTCTCGAGTGGCTTGAACCCATCCTGGTGGCATTTTCCTACTTCCTTCTATTTGGGATTTAACAGACCCCGCCACACCCCACCCCAAATCCAAACAAGCAGGAATCCAGAGAGACAGAGCTTTCCCTTCATGTCCCCACCACTGTGCAAGGCCCACTGTGGATCCTGATAAATGGTCCCATGATTATTCCTGCAGGAGCCAAAGGCCTTCGTAATTAACAAAGGAAGGATCCAATGTATTTCACTACAGGCTGGTTCTTTAAAAACAGATGCCCTAACAGAGGGTACAGGGTATCTCTGTTCCTGCAACATTCAGTTAACATGAACTGTTATGTGGAACTTGGCTCCGAGTGTGCTAGAAATGCCATGCAAAGCCTCACTTAGCTTGTGGAGATGGCTACCTTTGGGCCACAGACTGCCAGAAACTCAGAAACGTCCCCCGCCTTGTTGGAACTCCAGCTGGACCCTCAAGTCCATCCAGACTAGCTGAGATCCCATTTTACAGACACATGGGGTGATGGACTCAAAGGGAAAGGTGGGCTGGCTATTGTCAGCACCCAACGGGAGACTGCTGCTCTACCAGGGACCTCCCAGGAAGCGTGCAGGGGACCTTGAGCCCCACCTCTCCAGGGGCTGTGTGACCGCCTCCCCTTGCCATGTGCCAGGGACTGGGGCTGGAGACCTTGGGGTTTCACTACTGACATTCTGGGCTACAGAATTCTCTATAGTGGGGGCTCTCCTGTGCCTCGCAGGATGTTCAGCGGCTTCCCTGGCCCCTCCCACTGGAGGCCAGCAGCAACACTTGTCCCCCCAGCTTCGTGACAATATCTCCATTGACTCCGTGTCAAGTGTCCGCTGAGGGGCGAGATCACTGCCACTTGAGAACTGTGGTTTTACATGTCGCCACACATAATCCTAGCAGCCCCGTGAGGGACCAGCCTGGATTATCACCTCCGCTTTCCAGATGAACTCACCGAGAGGCTGGGGGAGTCAGGCAACATCTCCAGCTAGGCAAAGGCAGAGCCAGGACCCCAGCCCAAGCCTGCCATCTACCCCTGAAGTCGATGATTTTACCCACAATTCTAACCACGATTCCGGCTGCAGAGGAGGAGATCTCGTTCACTCTCTGAAGCTGCAAGGAGCCGGGGATGTCTGCTGGTGCTCACCTGGGAGAACGCCCGAGCTTGGGTTTGGAAGAAGGGAGCTAATAGGTTCAACGCAAGGGTCCCAACTGTGAATTCTCTTCCAGGGCCAGGCAGGGCTGGGAAGAAGTAGCTGAGTGGTAGAGCTGCTTGCCTTCTGCAGCGGGGCTGGCTGGCCTTGGAGCCTGTGTCCCTATCTAGTGCCATAGTCACGCTGCGTCCTGAGCCCCCCAACGCCCAGGGGCTGAGCACTGTAATCATCTGTTGGGGCTCACAACTCCCCAGGAAACCCCGGCGATGCCCCTGGTCTCGTGGAGGCTCGGCGGGGTGCACTGGTGGGCGTGTGGTCCGCTGCTCTGGGCTGGGCTCTCTCGGGCATCCGTGCTCCCGCGTAGACACCGGGGCTGTCCCGGCTTTGTGCTTTGCGGGCTCGGCGACCAGCGGCTCAGCTTCGGCTTGCTCGCGTGGGGAAGCGGGAAGCAGGAATCCGAGAGGGAGAAACGGGGAGAGGAAATGGGCAAGGCCCTCTGAGGCCGAGGCTTGGAACTGGAACAGGCACGTCTGCCTCACTCTACTGGCCGAAACGAGTCACCGAGCCAGCCCAGATTCTAGGGCGCGGAAACAGACGCTGCCTCTAAGGCGAGGGCCTGCCAAGTCACAGCCCAAGCGCATGGAGACAGGGAGCGGGCACCTGCGGCCATTTCTGTATTCCTTCTCTCCGACAGTTCATCCGGCCTTCTGGAAGGCCCCTGGGGGCCCAGGCCCTGTTAGTGAGAGAGGGAAGGGACATGTGAGCAGGTTCAGGCTTCTGCAGAGCAATCCCGGCTGCCAGGACGCAGAGCAGGTCTCCTGTCAGCTCTCAGGCTGGTGAGCTCCTGGAGGATATGGCCTTTGTTCACCCCTCAGTTCAAAGAATCTAGCACGTGTGACACACAGTAGGTTCTCAGTTGTGAAGTATGAAATTAATTCAATAAATTCACCTCAATTTAATCCAATGTCACCTGATTTCAGTGGTTTTTGTTAAGTACCTACGGTCTACTGAGCTTGGCCCTACTTAATCCAAGAGAGTCAGAAGAAAGTCCAGTCCTCTGCCTGGCCATCGGGACCACGAACCAAACGTTGGGCATGACTGATGGCGGATGTGACTGAGAAGGCATCCAGACAGCCTTGGAAGGGCTGGCCTTGCAAACCACACCCGTGTTGTGACAGCCTGGGCCATCCAGGGAAGGGCGTGAAGAGGCCCGGGTCTCTGGAAACTCTTCCCAAGTTCTTGGCACGATGTGGGTCGGGTGGATTTTCTGCTGATTTTCCAAGTGGTTCAGTTTAGCCAAATCCAGCGGGTGTCTCGGCAGCCTGCTGGCTTCCCTTTTCCTTTGAAAGCCTGAGAGCTTTGGAAGGGAAATCTGAGACCGTGCTTGAGATTCACCACAATGCTGTCTGTATAAGGGCAGCCGGGATGGGAGAGCCTTTCAAAGCCCCAGATTCTTAGAAACAGGAAGCTGCCTTCTGCCAGGAGTCAACGAGGTTAGCCTCCCCCGGCCAGGCCCGGAGTCCAGGCTTCGTGTTGGCCAAGCGGGCCCGTGCCCCAGGCGTCCCCTCTTCCTGCTCTCCAGTGTGAAGAGGAAGGAAGGGGCCTTAATGAGATATCATTCCTCTCTCTCATCTCCACCTTCAGCCTTTCCCAGAGTCAGGAATGGGGCCTGGGGTGGGAGGTAAAGTGGGATTCTTTCCAGGTCAGGAAATAATCAGACCGCTGTGCGTGGTTTCTCAGTGGTGACTGGGAGTAGAGATCACCGTGTCGGTCACTAGGTCAGGGTGTGTGGAACATGTGTGTGTTGGGGAGTGGTCATGGGGAGGTGGCGGGGTGTGTGTGTGTGGCCATGGGGAGGTGGCGGGGTGGGAGGAAGGAGACAGGTAGAAGAGCAAATACCAGACCAGATATTATAGGTCGAGTGTGCCTCTGGTGGCCTGAGCCTTTGCCAGAAGCTGTGGATGGTCCAGGAGAAGAAATGCAGCCCCTTACCTCACAAGGTCCCCCCAAAGTGGGGACAAGAATCTGGCACAGGTGAGACCATTAACCAGCAGGGTTGGACAGTGTCCACAAAGTGTCACAGGGTAGGGCTGGGACATCGGGGCCAGAGGGATAGAGTGGGGAGGTGAGGGAAGCTTGGAGAAGAGAAGAGTGGAGTCAGTGGGGTTGGGGTTCTGGAATGTCGGGGAGCCCAGCGTCGCTGCCCGCGGTTGAACTGAGAGCACGCAGTCCAGCCCTGGGGCTCTGTGGAGACCAGTGGCCTGATAGCTGCCATCAAGGGGTCTGGTCCCCATGCCAGGAGAGGCCACACACCCCAAATGCAGGGACCCCGCCTTCCTCCACTTGGTGCTCTTGGGTGGGGTGGGTGCTTACTGTGCGTTTTCCCTCCTTCCCCCTTGGATCCCATCTCACATGAGACGCGTCATCAATACCTAGTCACCATGTAAGCCTCGTGTAAGGCAGTGGTTCGGAAAAGGTGGTGTGATAAAGGCTGTCCTGGGAGGGCTTGGTGAAGTGTCGGGCCCCTGGGTGTCAGAGACGGCAGTGCAGCAAATCTGCCTAGGGGTCTGGGAATCTGCATCTGAAGTCCCCAGGAGGACCTGGAAACTGCTTCCGTGTATTATGATTGCAAAATACCTTCAACTACAGGGTTTCCCCAGAACTCCCTCTGCCTGTGATGTGGGCTGAGCAGGGAGAGCTGCACCCATTTCCCGGATGGGGACAGTGGAACCCATGAGGAGAAGCATTCGCTCAGGGCCACACGGGGGTAGAGGGTAGAACTGGGACGCCCTTTTCCATCAAATACTCTCACTAGACTGGGTCAGGCAGCGAGGCCTCCTGGGAATGTGTGCACTTGAACGGGGCAAAGGCATGTGACTCCCCAGGAAGAGCCTGATTTATCTGGTTAGCTAATGTGCTGTGGGTGCTGACTGGCGGCAGAGAACAGAGTCCTGGGGGCCTGGGACACAGGATGGATAGGCTTTGACAGGCAGAGAAGGGGAGGCGATAAAAGGAAGGGTCAGCTGGTAATGGCGGTGTCCAGCGCTGCCTTCGACCAGTCCTGGAGGCGAGTACTGGCTGCCCTTCTCATTCTCACCGCTGGGAGGACCACTGGAGCGCTCTGGGCATCATAGACTGTTACAAAAATGGACGGCAGCTCACTTTACAGGTGAGGAGACTGAGATGCAGACACAGGAAACGACTCACACAATAATCAGTCAGCGGACTAGGGCACACGCGTAGATTGTTTCAGATTCAATAGCCACTCATCCAGCATTGGTGCGCCTTCCTCCTTTCTGGTCCAGGACCTGCCCTTGCTCTTCTGTCCCATCTTGGACTGTTCCTCTGGTTTTCTCTCCAATTCCCTGATACTGAGCCCTCACATTCTACATTGTGGTTGGCTTTTCCAAAGCACTTTTGTGTACGCCATCCTGAAAGGTGATTGGGGCAAGCAACCCACTCTACAGATGAAGAAACTGAGCCTCAGGGTTAGTGGAGCTCAGCTATGGGACCAGACCCTGGCTATCTTCTGATCTTCAGGCCCTCGGTGTTGGACACTCTGACTCTCAGAGTGGGCACCCCAAGCTCACACCAGGACCCTCACCCCACCTCTTAACCTTCCCCTAGTTTCATTTCCCAGGGCTTGGATGTCCTGGTTTCCCTCTCTAGCTCCAGCTCTGACTTCGAAGAATGGGCTGGGCCTTTCTGACCCTTGTTTATCACCCCTAGTGTCGGCTCCTCTCCTCTGAGCCTTTTGCCTGGACCGCATGAGCAGTCTCTGGGGGCCGTCTTTGTACTTGGGCTTGGCCAGTTTCTGTATCGAGGGCAGGGACCTGACTCCTCACTTCTCTGTGTTCCCTAAGAGAGGGACTGGGCACCCGGCAGGCCTCCAGTGAATAGATGTTTATTAAGGGCCCTGATGGCTTCCTCCTGGCCTGTTAAAAGAGTGCTGTCCTGGCCCTCGTCCCCTTCCCGATGGACTCAGATCAAACGGGGAGCCTCCATCTGTTAATGGGCGGTTTGTAAGATTGTGTGACCTGCAGAAATGGGGGGAAACATCGCCTAGATAATGTCATTTCTAGGCAGTCAGAACGCCCCCTGTTCTCACAAGTCCCCAGCTGTTCAGAACATTCCCCTATGCGTTAATGTGCCTCTTAGTGTGGTGGGTCGAGTCAGACAGTCTGCCGGGGATGGTCTGTCGTCTTCCTCGCTCTGAACACAGCCTGAATTGTGCCAGCTTCTCGGCAGCCCTGGCACGGTGCTCCTGAGGGCCAAATCCTGTTTCTCTGTTCGCATTTCTCCCTCCGTGGTCCTCTGTTAGAACGAAATGTGCTGGTAAGGGCTCAGGGTTAAGACTCAGGTAGGCCATGTACAACCCAGCTCTTCTGGGTCTTCCAGGGAGAGCAGCTTCTGGATGGGCAGGTGGAAGGGATGGGGATGGGGTCCAGGGAGGCCAAAGCTGCTAGAAACCGAGATTGCCACCATCAAAGCTAAGCCTTGTATGGAAATGCTGGGAGGCCTGACCCTCCCATGAGGATTGAGAGACTTACCGTGCAGGCTGAGCGCCCCAGGGCCATGTGACACGGGAGGTGAGGGCACAGGAAGCCTAGACCCCTGCCCGGACCTGCTCGGAGCTGAGGGCAAAGCTTGCTCCTCCAGGCTATCTAAGGGGGAGGTCCTGGGACAGTGGGTCCATTATGTAGGAAGCCGCTTCACCTGCCACACCAGCCTTCCCAGCAGCCGGCCAGCTGGATGGGCCACTCCGAACTCAGCAGGTCAACAGACCAAATTCCAGCCAAAGTCAGAGGGTGGCATGCGGCACTGTACCCCACCTCCATTTCTCCAACCAACTCTGTCCCTCAAGGACACTTTTTCCTTACTGTGGAGTTTTTCTGACCTCTCAGTGTCATTCCATTAAGAACGAAGACTCCATGTATTTAAATTCTATAATGGATCCAAGAGCAAGAAGGCACAAAAGGAACTTAGCAAAACCCTTATCCTATTTTGGGCAAGCACAGTGACTTGCCCACGGTCACCCAGCAACTCAGGGCCTCCTCCTCCTGGACCACACCTGGGTCGGAGGATGGAGCAAAGGAACACACAAAGGGCTCTCTTTCTATCCTGCCATCTTCCCACTAAACCATCTTTAAGAGATGCCCACCACCTCCAGGACTACCCTCTAAGTGCCTGTGACCCTCATAGCAGCCCTGGAGGCTCAAGCCTCTCCCGGGGGGCTTCCAGTTATCACGGGCCTTTGAGTTGAGGAGGCCTTGGAAGTGTCTCCTCCTCTGCTCCTCAAATAGGGTGGGAAGACACATCCCGGTCCAGGAGCCTGGCTGATAACACGCATCTCCTGCCAGAGTGGGGCTTTTGCACTGAGGGAGGGGCCACCAGCTTTCATCTGCTCTATGTGGGTGGGTTGGGGACTCTCAGTGAGACCTATTTACACAGAGAAGAATTGGAAGCTGCAGATCTGATGCAGACTCACAAAACCCCTCCTCAAACCCCTCCTCGATACCCAGCAGGAGGCCTTGGACTTGGCTTGCTCTGTGGGAGGTCTCACACATTGTTTGGGAGGCAATGCATTCTTTCCTCCGATTACAGAAAGTCTTATCGAGGTCTAGGTGATGCTCCATAAACTGCATGTATTTAAAGTGTAAAGTCTGATGAGTTTTGACATATGTATATGCCTATTCCCTGCTGGTTGGCTCTTCTTGACTAATTCATTTATTAGATCAGCTACTTATTGAGAACATCCTACATGCCATGGGCTTTTCCAACCTTATACTCTCTCTAAATTCAACTCTCCAACCCCCGTTTCACTAGGTGGCCAGTTAAAATACAGGATGCTCAGTTAAATTAGAATCACAGATAAACAACGAATAGGGCTTTTTTGAGGGGGTATAAATATGTCCCCAAAATTGCATGTGACATATTTATACTAAAAATCATTTGTTGCTTATCTCAAATTATTTTTTTTTAAGATTTTATTTATTTAGTTGAGAAAGAAAGAGAGAGAGCACGAGTAGGGGGAGGGGCAGAAGCAGGCTCCCCCTGAGCAGGGAGCCCAACAAGGGGCTCAATCCCAGGACCCCAGGATCATAATCTGAGCCAAAGGCAGACGCCTAACCAACTGAGCCACCCAGGCGCCCCTGATTATCTGAAATTCTAACTTAACTGGGCATCCTGCATTTTTATTTGCTAACTGGCAACTGTAAGCTCTACCCTCTTGTGTTGTACAGAATTCACATGTTCCCTCTGCCAAGGAACAGCCCTTCTGGTGTTTGAAGACAAATCTCAGCACTCCCGTGTGTTCTGAACCTTCCTGGTGTTTTAGGGTCCTGGACAGCACCTCCTCTGGTCTCCCTGTCATGCATTTAATTAATGATGTTAAAACTGTTAGCCTTTCTCAAGGCATGTTCCATGATTTCTGCTGACCTCTCATTCACTTGGGTGCCATCAGGCAGGCCTCTCCTCCAGCTCTTAGGCACCTTGAACTGTTCTAGCTCCTTCATCTACGCCACTTATTGCATCTTGTTGGTTTGTCCATGCCTCTAGGCCATTGCCATTTGGCATGTCATGGAAGCTAGAGTGTGTAACCTAAGCAACAAGTCCATCCTTCCCAGATTAGAAGAGATTCAAACCTAATACTCCTGACTGGTAGATCTGCAGTCAAGTAATGGATGAACAGGTGGACCTGGCCAAGGCTAGGCATGGACACGTTTGGTGTACCCCTGCAGAGAGCCCTCCCTTCCCCACTTCCTGTGGGTTGACATTAACCAACACTCCCTGGGCCAGCTTACCTAAGTGGAGTAGCTATTACCCAGACTACATTTCTCATTTCATCTACAAACATTTCATAACACTCTTCTTCAATTTTCTGATTCATTCATTTCAGGGAGTATTTATAGAATGCTTCCTTGTGCGGTGTGCCAGATGCCTGGTGAAAATCAGATCCATTCCACTCTGGTGTTCTTCATCTCCCAATCGAGGTAACCCCGTTGCCAAGGCCCATTCTATGGGGAACTCGACTGGCCCCTACTGATTATCAGACTCCTCTTGCTCCCCGTTCCCTTTTTCAACGTTTTGAAATCCATTAAAAATTTGTCAAGGTGTTTTATATTCCAATTTAAAGTTTCTTGATTTCATCTCTTTTCCTTGTGGGGAAATTTAAACACAATGCATGGTTGGAAACGTCTGCCCCTCCCCACTTATTCTTGATTCCGCCAAAATTGCTCAGTAGCTCTGCGGCCTCATCTGCAAGCCCTTCCCCTGTGCCACACTATAATTTAACAGAGTTGAAAGACATGTGTCCAGTGAATGTGCCGAACGGCTGTCTGCCTTACTCTTCTTAACTTCTACTTCTAATGAATTCTAAGTAATTTGATGGATGTAGGTCAAGGACGGGAGAAAGGGCGACAGAAAGAAGCTAATAGATAGTAAGCACTTCTTTTGCATCAAATACATAATGCGTTCAGTGTTCATGATATCACTCCCTGCCTCCTCGAACTCGATGCAGCAGGGACTATTAGTCCCATTTTCGAGCTGGAGAAAGTGAGGCCAAGAAGTTCAGAGAAGTGAAGTCATGCAGCCGGTGTGTCTGTGGGATATTTGCAGAATTCACATCCAGCTCTGTTCAGCTTCAAAGGCTGGGTTCTCTCCACCATACTACAGACCTGCGCCGAACTTGAAACAAGTATCATATGGCAAAACTCAGTTTTTAGAGAGATGAAGTTCATCATATGATTCTTTTTTTTTTACCTAGGATCTGCTTCACAAAGTGAGTGGACTGTTTCGAACACATCCATTGCTCACCGTATGGCAGACTGGGGTGTTGCACTCTGGGACACAGGGAGGTTGAGTGACCTGTTGAGGGTCCTAGAGGAGAATTTTTAGCTGTGGGGCCGGCTGAGAGGCCAGGCTTCATCAGCTCAAAGGGCTCCCCAGGGATCGCGGCATCTGGGGGAGGTGTCTGTGGCCGGGGAGGGGGGCAGCACAGGGACTGGACGCTGTGGAGTCCTGCGGGCCCCAGGGCGGGAGTGTGCAGGGCGGGGCGCCCCCGATGGGAGGTGGGGCTGGCCAGGGGTCCAGCAGTGGCCCTGGTAGGGACGATGAGGGCCATAGACACAGCTGGGGCAGGGGGCTGGGGCGGTGGGGGAAGGCGGCAGAAAGGACACAAATGAGTGGATGATTGGACAGAAAGGGTGCAGGAGAGAGAGAGATCGAGGTGACCCTGGAAAGGTTCGCAGGCCCCTGCCTGGCCATGGGTCCAGGTGGGATCTGTGCAGCTCAAGGGGTGAGACAGGTGGAGGAGCAGGTGGGAGGGGGATAACTTTGCTTGGGGTGGGTGGCGTCAGCAGTTCAGTGGGGTGCCCTGGCTGGCGTCTTAGGGTCTGACACTGGCTGCAGAGATTTGGGGTTACTTCCAGGAGGGTAGCGGCTTTTCTAGACCTTCCCCGAAACAAACCTCCCTGCAGGACCAACATTCCTTCTCCCACCCAGTGAGATTCCTCTGGGATTTGTGCATATGTGTGTGCCCTCACACACTCACCCCCACACATCACACAGTCCCCTCACTTGTCCACTCACACACGTGTACATACACACTCACCCCACACATGTGCACACCCTCACACACTTACCCACATATACACATCCACACACTCACATACACACCCCTGTGTGCATCTTTACACACCCACCCAACACACACTCCTACTGAACACACTCACACGCTAGAACAGTTACACACACATCGTGTATCCCTTACCCCTGCATCCACATCCACAGGCACAGTCCCCTTACACATCCACATTCCCTCCGTATACACTCACACACCTGTACGTATTTGCACACTGACATACACATGTCTATACCTTCACATACTCATCCATGCACACGCTCCCCTCATCCACGCATGCTCACTCCCACTCCCACACTCGTCCACATTCGCACACTCACTCATTTAGGCACACAGCCTCACACACACGTGTAGCCTTTCTCGTCTCTCCCTCCCACTCAGCAACAGTGCCTACTGCCCAGCCAGGCCTTCGCAGCCTCCTGAGAGCCGGGCCGCCCTCTGGGGACTGGACGCCCCGGGCAGAGGAGCAGCTCCACTCTCAGGTGGCCCACACTTGGGGTGGCTGGCTCCCTGCTCCCCGTCACCGTCGAGCTGGTGGGTGCTGGCTGGGGCTGGAGCAGAACCTCTGGAGGATTGTCGCCCTTCTGTCCCAGGTTCCAGGCCCCCAGGAAACAGGGAGCCAGAGTGTCCCTGGAGGGGAACAAAGTGTGGAAACTCCAAGAATTCATAGGGAGCTTCTCATTTGGCTCATTGTGCGGATAAGAACCTGCCCTGCCCAGGGTCACCCTGCCCAGTGGTGGTAGGTTAGGGACTGGAACACCAGCATCTGGGGCAAGGGGAGTTCTCCGTGCCCGGGGTGACACGTCTGATCCTCGGAGGGGTCAGAGGTGGGCCTGTCTCGAAGGCTGGGCGTAGAGCCTACCCACAGCACTGAGTCCAGATGCTGGGCTGTGGGGCCCCTCCCGCCCCTGTCCCCCGGAGCTGCTGTCCCTGGGTCAGGGTACAGCTGGTACCTGCGAGTGGGCAGTGAGGGCAGGTGTTAGGCAGCTCCAGGCACTCGCCCATCTCGCCCAGAATCCTGGGACTGACAGGGACACCCAGGGACAGGGCAGGCAAAGCATGCTTGTCTTTCCTGGTATCACCCTCCTTCTGTCCCCGAACAGCCTAGTTTCCCTTTAAAAATCACTATTTATGGAGTTCTTATTTAAGAGTTATCTAAAACCTTCTCAAACCTGACTCTTGCCCTTGCCTCTACCAGCTCTTGGGGGAAATGAGGACTATAAATTGCATCCTACCGCATACAGTTGGGCTTCCTTTGATCTGCCTTGTATTCCCCTGTGTTTGAGATTTATTTCAAGTACTGGGATCAGGGAATGAAGGCTACGGCTTCCCTTTCCAGGGAGCGCATGGCCTTCACCCCACAGGGTGGGAGACCGGCTCTGGCCTGGGCATCCACTTCAGACCCCCCCAGGCAAGGGTGGCAGCAGGTTTCCCCTCCGAGCCTGTCTCCTGACCCTCCTGATCACCAGCCCCCCCACCCCCCCGCCCCCCGAGCATCACCACTGCTGGCTGGCCTGGGGATTAGCTCCGTCTTGCTTGCTCACATGTGCTTTCTCTCTTTGGTACATATTATCTTTATTATTAGTCTGTGGCTTTCTTTCTTCCCCCATTACAAAATCCTGTAACAAGAAATTTGGAAAACATCATTCCTAATCCCATCACCCAACAAGACCATGGTAACCTGTTGGTGTCCTTCCTTCTAGATTTTCTCCCTAGGTCAATGAGGTCTTGTTTAGTTTGTTTTTTTGTCTTTTGTTTTTGTTTTGAAGTTGAAGGTTAATCCCCTGTAATGCAGAGGCTGTTTCCAGACCTGTGGCTCCAGCAGTGGCTTGCATGGGATAAAAAATGAATCACAGCTGCTATTCATAGTTGGATTTTTAAAATTAAGGGCAGGGGAGCACTAGCTGGGGGCTGGCGCTGGGCGTGCTGCCTGAGGCATGTCAGGGAGCTCCTGCTTGGAAGACGCATACGCTCTAGGTAGGGTGAGAGCTACCGTGGTAAAAAGTTGGGTGACATCACAGGCATTACATCATCACAAATGTCACAAGGCTGCTTGGGGGAACCTTGCCCATTGAGAAGCACAGCGATGTACGGCACCTTCAGCCATCCAGGGAGGCAAAGATCTGGCGAGGGCATCAGAGAAGCCTTCCTGGGGGAGGTGGGATGGCGGCTGAACGCTGAAGACTTTGAAGATGGACGTTGGGGAAGGGGGCTGTATTTTAGATTGGGGAAACATCCTGGGGAGATGGTTGGAGGCAGGAAAGCTCCAGTATGTATGGAGGCCTGGAAGTAGCTCAGTGAAGCGGGGTGGAGGGGGGGATGGGGGGAGCTGGAGTCAGATGTGAAGAGTGACATCTCTCTTGGAAGGAGTAGCTAAACCAGGCACTGTGATGGAGGTTGCTGATTCAGTGGAAGTTGAGCAGGAGGAATCTCAGGTCTGTTTCAAGGAGCAGTGAAGAGGCCACTGAAGAAGTGGAAGGGGGAAATCTGCCAAGGAGTAGCACTTGCCTGGCTGTTTCTTGGCCCTACCATCCACCTGCCCCACCAGAGCTGGTCTCAGGCTGATCTGACCAGCGTCCGCTCAGTTCCCGGCATCTATAATGACAGCCTGGAGGCAGCAGAATGTCTAGAGAGGTGAAACACTCAGCACACAGAGCCAGAGCTCCTAGATTCAAATCCCAGGTCTATCCCATTAAAGCCCATGAGCCAAGACCGCCAGGAACACACCCGTAGCCAAACCCAGTTAGTGTACCAGCCCGCGGCAGCAAAGGAGGGCACGCGTCCTGGGACACTGCAGGGCACCTCCAAAGGGAGCATTAAAGAAGGGGCGCCTATGGAGTTTGGGGGCTGGGATGAATCCCTGCCCGGTCTTGATCAGAGTTTGTAAACGAGCGGGTTGCTGGAACAGTCAGATGTCATATCTTTAGAAGGCGCGAGTCTGTTGGGAATTGCTGTCAGATCAGTTTGTCTGTGGTCTTATCTTGGAACATATGGGTGTGAAAGAGCTGGTGTCAAAGCATTTGACTTAACTAGTCTGCGCTGTGCCGTTTATCTGTTTTGTGAGTCATTGCACGGGCCTTTTTGCAAGTTGTGGGTTCTCTTTCAAGGCTCAGTTCCCTAGTCACTGCCTACCTGCCTGCAGGGCTATGTCCTCCTTTATGTTTGTCCTTGGGCTAGTTACTGGCCCTCACTGTGCCTTGGTTTTCTCATTGATTAAGAGGAAGTCATAAGAGCAGCCAGGCCATGGGGTCCTGAGGATCGCATGGGTTAACAGGCATGAAGCATCGAACAGTGCTGGGCGCGCAGTGGGTGCCATATACGTGTCCGCCCTCATAACCACTGCACACCTTCAAGACTGAGAAAAAGAATGTTGATAGCCTTACTACCCCCAAAGAAAAGAGAGCCTGTAAATTTACTTTCCACTTATGGGGGGAAAAAGGAGACACCGTGATATGAGAGACCTGGACCACAACAGGCTGGTGTCCAGGGGAGCGGCCACCGTGACCTAGGACGCGCAAGTCCTGTTTGACTGGTGTGATCTTCTGTGGAGTGAAGGAAGGGGATGGAAGGATGCTTTGAGGTTTGAGGCACATCTGTGTGCAAATGAGGGTGGTGACACACTCTTCCTCAGTGTGACCAAGGACAGCGCAGGAGGAAATGCACTAAAGCAATGACACTCTGGGGTGTGGATTTGATAGGGAAAGAACTGTCTGGCTCTGGGTTGTTAAGTCCTGGGGTGGGGAGGCGGAGGGGCCGTGGGCTGCTGGCCACATCTGACCAGGGTGGAAGTTGAGGTGCACTGGAGAGACCCCCCCCCCGCAAGGGGGGTCAGGTGCCTTTGAGTGGTGGGGCGGCGGCTTTCTGCCTCTCATTCTTCTCTCTTGGTCTTAGCCTCCCATTTATAAGACAGAGGATTCAGAGACCTTTCAGACTCGCTGCTTTCTTCGCTCCAAGGCATTCCGGAGATCATGTTCATTCTTTCTCATGACTGTACAATATTCGCTGAGTCCACGTGCCTCTCTCCATGGACGCTTGGCGGTTCCTGGTCTTGCTCACTGACAAGCTGCTGAGCACAGTTTGTACATCTGTCTCTATGGACTTGTCCACACTTAGCCGTGGGATGCCAGGTGGCGCTGCCCAGGACAGGGGCTGTGCATTTGTGACTTGTGCGGCCATCCCCAGATCCCCCTCCACAGTGGCTGCACCAGTTATAATCCCACTGCCGAGTTGTGGGCCCCGCTGTCTTACGCACATGGCTGGGGTGCGGGGTGGGATTTCTTGACGATCTCTCAATGTACCTACCTCGTCTGAGGCTTCATGATCCGGGGTCCTGCTCTGCCGCTGCTCCCGGTTCTTAAGGCAGTGAATGCTTAGCTGGGCTTGGCCTCTTATGAAGCTCCTCTCCTTGCACTTGTTTTCTGCTTCCCACCCCGATTTCAGAAAGAGAAGAGAGGAGAGAGAGAGAGGGAATGAGAGAGTCCCAGGTGTTCAGTGTCTCACCAGTGATGTGCCCGCAGTGGTCATCATCCCAGCTTCTGCGAACACACACCTTGCTTCCCACAGGAAGGGAGGAGGAGAAGGAGACCAGCCAGCTGTGTGTGTCCTGGGGCAGGGCAGAACCGTCGGGCTGCGGGGCTGAAGAGCAAACTCACTGTCCAGGTCTTCGGTGAGGGATCATCATTCTTAGCTTACCAAGGCTCCCGATACTTAAAGGTAATTTCCCCACAGGAAGGTGCTGGTGGGGCGGAGATCTTGGTTGTGACCTGGAGCCATGCCCGGAAACACTCCAAGCTATCGCCAACAGCCATCCCATAGCTGAGGGGGAGGGACCTCTCCAACAAACAAATGGAAATCTGTCACAAAGGAAGTGTAAACACAACGAGCAAGTGTGGGGGGGTCCCTCTTGTCCCTTCCATTCTTGTCGTTGATATAGTGCATGGTGAGCTCACTTTTATGCATCAGTTCCTCGATTGTCCAGGCTGATGCAAGTGGTCAGCAAGTCATCCCTGCGTCCTGCACGTGTGTCTATGTAATGTTTACAGGGCCCTTCTCTCTCTCTCTCTCTTTCATACACACACACACACACACACACACACACACACTCACACTCACTCTTTAATCAAACATCTCCCCAGCACCATGTGTCCCAGGTGCTGGCTGTGCATGGGTGACAGATGACCAAGACCCTGCTGCCACCCAGGGGAAGAGTTGCTTAGACAAGGCCTCTTGTGACAAAGGACAAGATGCAAAGTGACAAGTGTCTTAGACAAGACGGGCAAATTGCGTCCTACAGATCCCTCCTCACTCTCAGTGACAGCTCTCTTAGTTTTCATTCCTTGAACATCGGGTGATTTTAAGGGAGAGAAGTAGAGTAGATAGGAGAGGACTGTTCCACTGAGCAGGTGGGGTGAGGCTCACAAGCGAGAGCTTCAGGTCTAGCGTTTGCTGGGTAACGGGGTCACTGGCAAGTTGCTCTGGGTTGGGCCAGTTTGCTGAAAGATGAGAACTAGAGAAGGGAAAGAGACAATATATCCTAGGGGCCTCTACACTTGGCCTTTGGTGGTGACATAATGCCATCTGGCTATCATTAAGAGGCCACGTGCTTCGGGATCAGAGTATTTCTCATCCTGGCCGTTGAGAGGGAGTTGCATGGAGCCATTTGCATTCTCTTGCCAATATCCCTTTACTACTGATCCATTCATCTCAACACGTGTTTGTGAAGTGCCTACTGTGTGCCGGCAGTGAGCCAGGCAGTGGAGGTCCCGCCTCATGGAGTTGGCGTTCTATGTGTCCTCGACTGTGATGGACCACCCATCCCAGGGAGGCTCGCTTGGCTCTTAGCGGGGGACTCTTGAAAAGGTCTTCACATTCCAAAGGGCTGAGGCTGTACTGATGGAATCCCAGGCACGGGTCAGGTATTTGGGCTGTTCACCCAATGTGGACAAGAATGAAATCCTGCCCGTTCGTGACAGCATGGATGGACCTCGAGAGTATGACGCTAAGTGACCTAAGTCAGAGCCAGGCAAATCATACCGTTATCATTTCACTTACCGGTGGAATCTGGAGAGCCAACCAAGTAAACGGACAAAACAAAACAAAAAGAAACAGACTTAGAAAAAGAGAGAACAACTGGTGTTTGCAGAGCGGACGGGGGTTGGGGGGATGAACGAAATAGGTGAAGGGGATTAAGAGGTGCAAACTTCCAGTGAAAAGTAAGTCAGTCACGGGGATGAAAAGCACAGCTTAGGGAATATAAGTAACAATATCTTACTAACTTTGTATGGTGACAGATGGTAACTACCCTTAACATGGTGACCGTTTCATATTGTAGATGTTGTACTATACCTGAAACTAATCATAATATTGTATGTGATAGACACTTCATTAAAAAAAATAAAAGGGGGTGTTATTCAGCCGAGTAGCTGGATGTGCCTAAAATACGGCCGGGGGCTGAGCCCTGTGTGTCTGTAATCTTCACATCCCCTTGGTCCCTTCTCTTGGTTGCCCACTCGGAAGAGGAGGGGCTGGGGAACCATGGCGTCCAGCCCCCTGGAGGGGCATCAAAGATGCCAAGCTCCCTGGGCTAAAAGCCTCTTGTCAGCAGAGTAATCGCATCAGACCTGCACAGGCAGGGAGCAGAGGTATCCAAGCCAGGCATGCTATTTTTAAACGCCCTCTCTTCCCCAAGTGCAGATCTCAAGCTCAGCGGGCGAGAATGGCTCATCTCGAGGCTTGGGAATCAAAGCACCACTCCCCACCTCCCCCAGCCCCAAGTTTAACCAAAGTTTAAGTCTCCCCACCCTCGTCCTGCAAATCGCATCTCATATGGGATCCTGCCACAACCACATGTCCTGGTGTGGGAAATGGGTGGACTCCAGGGGCCATGGGGTGGACGGGACGTATCCTGGTTTGGGCTGACTGCCCAGCTGGCTGGAGGCAGGCCAACAGCCCTGGTCTCTTGGTTGCCTGGCAGCCCTGGAGGCTCACCACTAGGCCAGCGGGCAAACATGTCCCTGCCAGTCTGCTGTCTGCCACCGTCTTTGAGTCTTGGTAGCAGCTCACAGCTGCCTGTCAGGCTCTGAAGACAGAGGGGTCAGAGCAGAGAGCAGGTGCCCTCCCATCAAACGTGCCTCTGGGAGCTGAGCCCCATACTGCGCACAGCCCACGGTGGTGGAGACGGCTCCAGGGAGGCCGGCCTCTCAGTCATGGCGCTGCGGAGGCCCCCTCCTTTGTCTGATTCTTCCCACTTGCCGCACTTCGCTCCCTAGCACCCCCCACCCCCCCTAACCTCTAGCAGCTCCAGCCATGGGTTGGCAGTGAAATGCTCCCTTGCCAGGGGACACAGGGAAGACAGGAAGGGAATTGCTCGTGGTCCTGACAGCCCCCCACTCTTGGAGAAGGACAAGGCCGCCTCAGGGAGGAGCTGTGCTGGATATGGAATTTCTGCTTCAGCCATCATGGAGTGAATGCCCCTAGAGGTCACACCTGCAGGGCAGGTACCCCTGTGCCCAGTTACGGCTGAGACACAGAGGCCTGAAGAGGAGACCGCTCAAGGTCACTGTCAAATCCTTCCTGTCTCCCTGACAAGGGCCCTCCATCCCCCGCCAGAATTCCCAAGGCCTCCGATGTTCAGGAAAGAGTGAGACTTTGGCTTCAAAGAGCACAGCGCTCTCAGGGGCTGGAGGTGTCCCAAGCATCTTCCTGCCTTAGCTGGGGGGGTGGGTGTGTGGGGGCAGTGGGCAGGGTGGCCGGGCTAAGTGGCCCTCTGTAAAAGTTTGTCGCTTCGGGTGACAGGTCTTGAACTCAGTTTTCAAAAGCGTTTGGTTCAAGCATTGCAAGCTGGGAACCCTGCCAGGACCTCTTCTCAGAGAGTGGAATTCGAATAAGGTGGGCTGCCCTGACCCTTTCCAAGGGCACCGATTCTCAAGTTCACACCCAAAGCAGCACTGTTTATAAAGCAGCATCACTCAAACCCAGCGTGATCTAGAAGCAGACCATGTGGTGACATCTAAGGGGCCCTGGGAAGGCCCTCTGCACCCCAAAGTCTGTCTGCTGCAGCCTGGCCCATGCCTGAGCTCAGCACCCCGGGAGGGCCTCCATTGGCTTTCTCAGCAGTTCTGGGTTGTAGGTTCTGAGTGGGGTCAGAGGACCTCCCTGGCCCTGTGGGACGGAACCCCAGTGCACCTTGTGTTAGCCCTGCCCCCTGGGGTAACATGATGACCCGTTGTTTGCTTTCTTTGTGCCCCTGTTGGCTTATCTTTAAACTGGGGAGAGGGCGAAAGCTTAAACTGGGGGAGAAGAGTGGGAGACACTGTGGGCCGCCCTGGGAACTGGGCTGAAGAAGTGGGAGGACGGAAAGGGGGCAGGACAACACCAAAGACTGACCAGCTTGCCCATTTTGCTGTACTTCACTTTTATTATCATTTTTAAAATCTACTCCGCATATTTTGAAAACCACACAATATATACACATGGTAGGAAAAGATGTATAGAGACAGAGAAAGCCACATCCCCCTCCTTCCCCTGCCCTCTGCAAGGGAACCACTGTTGTTAGAGCATGTCCCCTTCCAGAAATTGTCTGCTGCACAAACATTATAACCGCAGACTTGACCTGACGTTACTGCAGGAACCTCAGGCTCTTCTTCTGCGAACGTTTGTTCCAGTACCCTTCCTACCAGGCCTCCCTGGTATGAGTCGTTGTACCCTTTTTAAAGCACTTTGCCCCAGCACGTCTCCTCTGAACCCATGACCAGCCTGGACACCGAGATGGCAGCCTCCTTATGCCTGTCTTGCAGGTTGGGAAGCTGGAATTCAGAGAGGGCAGGCTACTTGCCTAAGGCCATCCCGCGAGTAAGACTGAACTTGAATGCAACTCGCCTGGGTCCCAGGGCAGAGGTACCCCACTGCTTCCTTGCAGGAAAATACTCCACTCCCCCTTCTCGTGTTGGGTATAGAGCAGATATTTAACAAAAAAGATGATCGACCTGGCAAAGCAGGGCTATGTGTAGCATAGGCCAGGGAGCAGGCTGTGGATCAAGGCCACGGCTGAGCTCTATGTGTGTGCACGCTCACACACACACACACTCGCACACACACCCGTCAGACTCCCGAAGGGCAAGTGCAGCATGTAGAACCCCGTGCTCCTCGTGGCTTCCCTTACCTTAGTGGAGAGGGAAGGGTGCAATGGCAGCTGGGAAGGGTCATGGGAGAGGACATATTAGGTTCGTCGGGGGCCACTTTGCACCCAGTAAACATCCTCACTCTGTGCCGTTACAACATTATGGATGGGGAGCATTCGTGGCTCATAGACACCCCCAGCTTCAGCTGACACCTGGAGCCCAGGACATGGGGGCAGGGGGCAATTTCAGGGCCTGGGAGAGCCCTACGTCTCTTCAAAGCATCCCCTTCCCTGGGCCTGGAAGACTTTGGCCAGAGTTTAACTGACATCACTTAATGCCCATGGGAGACCTAAAGCGGTAACCTTACCAGTGATTTGCTCACGGAGCCCCCCTCATCAATGTTCTCGGCCCCATAATTTGATGGTGCAGACAATGAAAGTAAGAGATGCTCAGCATGAGAAAACTAGGCTGCCAATCCCCAGCCCTGGGCCAAGGGATGTTGGTAAGGCTCTCTGACCCTCTGAGCCTCAGTTTCTTCATCTCTAAAATGGGACCAATCTCCACAATTCACTGTGCTGGGTGGTTGGGGGGCTGAATTTGGGAAATGCTTTCTAAGAGGTGATGCAATGTACCAATGTTACTGTCGGCATCACCGAGGCACTGAAATGGAGTTCCGGAGGGAATCTCGAGCACCTGGGGTGCGGGAAAGACAAGCAGGGAGGCAGAAAACGGTGCCCGAAGCCCTGGAGGTGGACACCAACCTTGGATGGAAGAGTCAGGATAAGCCAGGGCTGCACCAGCTGGCTACTCAGGGCTGGGGACTGTCCCTCAGCCTTTTTGACTTTGCTGTTGGCATTTTCCCTGCTAATTAACATGTCATGGGGGTGGAGAGCAGGAAAAACACAAAACAATGGATTTGTCTCTTTGCCAGCACATCTGGGAACAGGCTGGGTGTGGGAGGTCAAATAACAGGCTAAAAAATCAGTGCTTCACATTCTCAAGGAAGCACATGGCCCTGCGGGGTTCAGCTCTCTGCTGCTATTGCTGAAGAAGGCACGAGGAAATCAGGTTCAACCACAGGCTCTGGAGGCAGAGAGGAGAGGCACTGAAAGCTCTTTTGGCTTTGTCAGGGGAAAGGGTGATGCGGGGACCTGGCCAAATAATAAGTCACTCGTCCATCCATGCATCCATCCGTCCGTCCATCTATCTCTCCACCCAGTAAATGTTCAGTGTGCACCTGCATACCATCCAGCCCTCTTGGAGGGGCTCTAGGTGTTTCAGGGAGGGATGAGGATTTTGCTCTCTAAACATCCAGACTCACATTCAAAACAGAGCATCACTCAAAATTGAGTTCCCACATCAATAAATGGCAACATCATCGGTATCAGCTAGCTTTTTTCTGTATGACAACCACTCTAAAGCACGGTTTCAGAACAACAACCGTTTGTTCAGCTCACAATTCAGTGGCTTGATAATTTGGGTTGAGCTCAGCTGGGACCTCTGGTCTTACCTGGGCTCAGTGACATATCCGCAGTCAGCTGGGACAGACTGGTATAGGATGGCCTCAGCTAGGAGAGTTTTCCCATTCACAAGTCTCTCATCCTCCAGTGGGTTAGCCTGGGCTTGTTTATGTGGGAGAAGCAAGGGTCCAGGAGAGTGGGAACGGGCAAGTGTCTTAAAGCCCAGCCTCAGAACTGGCATGTTGTCACTTTCACTACATTCTACTGGCCAAAGCCAGTCACATGGCCAGGTACAGAATCAAGGATGGAAAAATAGAGGCTGCCTCTTGATGGGAGGAGCTACAAATCACCTGGCAAGGAGTGCGTGAGGGGAAGAATCGGGGCCACTGTTTTGAACTGTCAGCCTACAATCTTTGTTGCTCAGGACTGAAGATCTGGAGTCCTCCTTGTCCTCTGTCTCACATTCCACATCTAATCCATCAGCAAATCTAGTTACCTCTACCCTTGACATATATTTTGAATCCGACCACCCCTTCCTCCCTCCGCGCCATTCTCACCCATGTCCAAGAAACCTTCATCTCTTTCTTGGTTCCCGCTTCTTCCCATTTATCCCTATAGCTTGTTCTCAACACAGCTGCCAGAACAAACCAAATCTTATCACTTCTCTGCTAAGACCACCCCCCTTTGGCTCCCAGTCTCACTTGGAGTAAAAGCCAACATCCTATAATGGCCAATGAGGGCCTGCACGATCTGTTCCTGATATCTATCTCACCTAAACTTTTACCACTCTCCCCTACCTCACTCTGCTCCACCCACACTGATCTCCAGATGGTCCTCAAAATGCCAGGCTTCTCTCTCCACAGGGCCTTTGCACTGTAGACCCGTCCGCGTGGAAAGCTCTTCTCCTGCTATCTTCATGCTTAATCCTTGGCCCCCTTCAGCTCTTTACAAAAACATCGCCGTCTCACCGAAGGCCCTCCTGGCCATCCTATCTAAAATCGAAACATTCCCCCCACTCATCCTCCTTCCCTGCTTCAGTTTTCTCCACGGATCTTATCAGCATCATCACTGAATGACATATTTTCTTATCTATCTACTTCGTGTCTAGACCAACACTGTCCAACAGAAATATAATGTAAGACACATATATAATTTAATTTTTTTTCTAGCAGCCACATTAAAAAAGTAAAAAGAAACCGGTGAAATTTGTTTTAATAATATACATGATCTAATCCAAAATATCCAAAATGTATCGTTTCAACATATAATTAATATGGAAGTTGTTAGGGTTTTGTTTTTGTTTTTACATTATTTTGTTTGTACTAAGTCTTCGAAGTCTGGTGCATATTTACACTGGCAGCCTATATCAGTTTAGACCAGCCACGTCTCACATGCGGAACTGTCCCCTGTGGTGAGCACACGGGATAATACAGAAGGAGAGCGCTGTCTCATGAGGACGAAGATTTCCTTTCACGGCTGCATCCTAGCACCTGGAACAGTGCCTGGCTCGTAATGGGCACGCAGTCAATACCGGGTGAATGAATAAGTCAAGTCTGGAATCAAATCCAAGTACGTGGCCAGAGAGTTTCAGGCCCAGCAAAGGGCTACCACCGGCTGGCTGGCTTCATCCTCAGGGCTGCCGGGCAGAGCTGTGAAGGGGATAAAGATAGACTTTCTCTCCCAGCGTGGCTACCTCATTCAACACCTCCATGCTTTTCCCACCTCTCTGGACCGACGGAATACTCTGCACGGTCATCCCCGCTGAACATCGGGGACTTAATGCGTTGCAGGAGTGTGAGCCATGCTTAATCCAAGGCAGTGCCTCCCTCCCGGAAATTTTTGGCTCCAGTGGGAATGTTATTACTGGGCAATGAATCGCTTCGTCGTTCCTGGGTTCCTCCCGGGAGTAGGAGGCCAGGGCGGTGCCTCCATGCGCAGGGAGCCCTCGGGGGGCCCGGTGCTGGGTGCCCTGGGCACGCTCCCCTGCCTGCCATCTGACTGTAGACCATGCTTGCGGCTGGCTGGGGAGCGAGGGGACTTGGGAAGAGGCCTGTTCCCTGCACCCAGCCCCGGGCCAGGCCCAGTGGAGGGCGAGCAGCATCTGGCCTGTGCGAGGCGCTCGCCCCTTTGGGGTCTCGGCGTTCAGCCCGCCAGGCGGGCAGAGGCACTACACGCTCATTCTGCAGACCTGCAAGCCAGAGCTGCGATGCTGAGGGCTTGTGTGGGGTCCCCCTCCATGGGAGTGGGCAAAGTTTGGGCCTGGGGGGGGGTCTTAGGCCAGCTGGGGTGACCTGATGGAAGGGACAGGGGCCTAAAATAAGTACATAGGATGCCAAGTGATGAGCTGAGTGCAGAGCTGGCCTGGGACCGCCCGGGGAAGGCCTGTCGGGTGGAGGGAGGCCGGCGCTATTACAGGCCAGGCCAGTGGCAGCCGAGGGGTAGACAGAGTCACTGGAGGTGACCTGAGATGGGCCTTTGCTGCTGGTGAGGCCTCTGGGGTCTGCCAGTTGTGAGACCCCTATAGCTCTGCTTCTCCCAGGCATCTTCTCCCTCCTCCCCCTCCCTCTTCCCCCGTGGTATCTCCCATCTGTCCTCCCAGCTTTCCCTCTCTCAGCTAGTTCAACAGGGTCCTCCGGGCCTCCCTCCTTTGTCTCTGTCTCTGTCTCTCCCACACCCCTCACCCCAGGGTGCTGGCCGAGGTGCCATGAGCAGTAATGTCTGGGAATCGAACTCAAGTGCATCTGGCTCCCTCTGAAAGCAGGCAGATGCCCACCCACTGGTGCGATTTTATTTCAGGGGCTTGGGGCGGCCACGGACTCCCCCAGTGCCTGGGCTCACTGGCTTCTCTCTGAAACCCCACCATTAAAACTTCATAATGTGATCCTGCCAAAACACACCTGCTTCTGAGCAAGGCCGGGTCTGAACTCCTCTACACTCTTCTGAGGAGGAGCGTGCAGGAGGACTTGGCGTCAGGACAGAAATGTCCTGGTGGGGAACGGTGTTACCTGCAGCCCGGCCCCGGGTGCTCGCAGGGCCGGTGTTCAACTCTGTGTAGGTGGAACGTGTGCTCTGAGAACCTCAGGAGGAAGTGTCCATCACCGCAGCTTGCTGAACTTGGTCTGCCCGCTGGGCACCATGCGGGGCTAAGGTGACCGGGTCCAGGTAGCGTCCTTGCACTTCTTGAAAGTCACTGGGGTTTGGTTGCTGTTTTTTGTTTGTTTGTTTGTTTGTTTGTTTTTTAATTTACTGGACTATCAAGACTATGAGCAGAGCATTTGAACTCATGACCTAGGGGTCGCTGCACGTGGTTTACAAAAGCTAACCAATGCCATCAACAGTGGGGACCCTCCTTCCCCGGCCAGGAATGCCGGAGGAGGGCTTCTGGTCTGGGTCTGCAGCTGCTTCCCCTGAGTGAGTTGGTTGTGATTCATAGTGGCCCCCTCACATCCTCGGCCACCCCCATCCCTGCTGGACTTGCAACTGGGCCCTGTTATTCACTGACTGCGATGTTCCCCAGGTTAGTCCTAATGCCTTATACTTTGGCTCCCTTCGTTCCTGAGCCGCCATGTAAGCCCACTGGGGCGAACGCACGGGGGGCAGTTGTTCCACGCATTGCCAAGGCTGTTAGCAAGATGCTACTTCCTACATGTTCCATTGTTCATTTTCATTCATTCATTCATTCATTCATTCATTCATTCATTCATTCATTCA